>NW_005358092.1:2331457-2339168 GCF_000412655.1 Myotis brandtii
CCAAAGCAAGCTATTCTAAAGGTCAAATCATGAAAGATTCTAGGTTTAGAGGTATTCATGGAGTCACAGGATTGAAAAACACAAATTAGACCAACACTTATTAAGTGTTCTGCACATTCTGTTTATCCCACTGCCTACAGATAGGACCACACTTATATCATCATGTCACAGTCAAATCCCTCATATTTACCAAAAGCTTATTGTTAACAAGCAAAAGGGCATTTTACCTCTATCAGGAAAAAACTACTCATATCTTTTCTAGCACGCCTATGCTATGGCTGGAGCCCCTATCTCTCCCTTTTGGTTTTCAGAGAAGATTTTAAAGCATTACTGTTTTGTGGTAAGACACCTTCACAGATGGGAGGACCACGTTTAGGGGATGAATGCTCATACATGAAGAAGAATCGAGATAACTGCTCAATGTGACACGCTAAACCCTAGCTCCTGAGACTTCAGTGTCCAGATGCCTCCTTGCTTTCTCCCCTTCCACTCTTTTCCTCTCCCACCGCTGGGCCCAAAATGTACCACCAGGGCTCTGATTTTACAAGAGCCCCATGAAAAACTGAATAATACACACAAGTATTTGTACCTGGGCATATTCCAAGGAAGGTATAAAGGAGCTACAGAGGGAAGTGGAATTTCCTGAGTTGCCAAGGGCTTTTCAAACTAATAAATACACCAGAAAATAAAAGAAAGGAAGCAATTATAGAGAGCTCCTTGGCAGTGCCCTGTAACCAGGCACACAGGTTCCCACCAGCACTCCAGTGGGCCTAGTGCTGCAGGGCACAGACAAAATGGAATGAAGAGAAATGCATTCCCATGTGGCCCTTCACCAGGGTCTGCCCATTTGGGGCAGAGATTTGGCTGAGAGCTAGAAGGTCCCCAGGCCACTTAGAAAAGGCAGTTGTGTTTAGATACTGCTCCCTGTCCTTCCCACCCTGCTCATCTACACCTGCGCATCCTTTACGCCTCTAGGTCACCTCAAGTCCTCTAGCTTATCTGCTTTGGCCACCATAACACCCCAATGTCCTCGCAGTAGATACTCAATAAATGTTTGTTGGTTGAATACATGAGACTGTAGAGAGGTTTAATAACTTGGTCAAGGTCACACAGCTAAGTGCTGAAGGTTTTAAACGTGGGAAGATTCCTGAAATAGTACTCCTAACCTCTGTGCCATACCAGGTGGGAGTGGGAGAGCATAGTGAGTAGCAAAGGGTGCCCAGCCTTATCCTTCCCCAAATACCTTACAGCATCTACAACGATCTCTATACAGAGAAAGGACACGATAAGTGTACATGAAAATGAACCTCATCTTAGAGGTCAGGAACATCCTTCTGTAATATTCCAGAAAAGAATGGACCTCTCTTATGGGACTCATCACCATTCACTTCACTGCTGTGAACTCACTTCCAGAGCTACCAGCTGGCTAAGGATAAAGGCAGGTCCTATGCCTCTTTGCCTCCCCAAGAATCAGCACAAGGACTGGCACTTAGCAGTGCTTACTGGATGTCTGTCAATTGATTTCCCCTTATTTCCAATCCCCTGGACACCCTCCTACTACATTACTGACAGAGCAGTCCCAGGTTGAGCAATAAGAAGCTGAAACCGCCCTCTCTCACCTCCTCATTGGAGAGATATTTCCAAATCAAAACTCAAAACGAAATGTGGCACAGCTCCCTAATTTGGATCTCTCCCTTCTTCTGGCTGAGGATTTCTGGATATTTCTTCCTGTATGTGTATCACTTTTCCTATGTAGTAAACAGAGGTGACATGAATAGCAAAGGAACCAACTCCAGGGGTTGGTTACACTTACCTCTCTTGTTTCTTAGAAGGAACAAACAGCCTGCATGTGCTACCAGAAAAAGCACTTCCCAATGCTGCCACTCGGAAGTCACATCTAGCTCCTATCACAGCCAAATCCTGTGTTCTCCATTGCAGCATGCGGCTGTGACAAGTTTTAATAAAACTATATTTATGCCGAACAAAATCTCCAGACTCTAACATCTTATTTACAAACATCTCAATTTGAAGTAATCAAAACAGTTGCAAAACTACTAGTTACCTTCCTTTCCCTCCCCCACCCCCCTCCCTGGTGTCCTACTCACCAGCAAGCCAAAGCCAGAAAGAGGTTGTAGTTTCAAGAAACTACCAGTAGGCAGTGCAAATTCTCCCCTTGGCTCAGGGCAGGGCTGGGAAGTAAGGAAGCAAGGGGCCCTGGACAAATACCCATCTGGGTTCCATTTTGGTTGTTTTGGCTGGTGTTTCTGGATATTGAGGCTCCCTCATTAAAAAAACTGCTCTATTTCCAAATAAATTTTTTTTTGGCTTCAAAGGAAGGACCTTTTATTGTTTTGTTTTAATAAGGAGTACCATTTAAGTGCTTCCTATGACTCAGACACACTAGTAGGTGCTTTAGAGACTATTAACCCTATGATATATTGGTTATTACCTCATATTACGAAGGATCTAGGCCTCTGCAAGTTCAAGTGAACTGCCCACATGGTTGGCAACTAGTAGAACTGAGGTTTTAAAATCCAGTCAACGTAACTTCAAAATCCTCGCTGGAAACCACCATTTCCCCTCCATGCTGGCTCAGACAGCCCATTTTGGAAAGCCAAGGATGTGCTACCTTAGAGCAGTCAGGAAGTCACCCTTGTCCCAGAGATCCTATGACCAGAGCTGATGATACTGGCAATTTCTTTTCTGGGATTTCACTCCAGTCACACACGTCTCAGATGCCTGTGAAAAGCATGACCTCTCCAGACAAAGGTAACATCTTACTCTGGTATGAGTCCTGGACTCCTTTCTCAGCACAGGGTTGACTCCTCATTCTCCATGACACTGAGTGGAGCAAGAGAGTCCAGCAAGAAAGCGCAGGTGGGAGCTATCTGATCACTTTTCATGGACAGTGCCTGCCTCTGGTCATCTTCTCTAGATCTGCATGGTTGCGAAAGGAAGTGCCTTGACATACATAATTTCTTTCCCTCAAAGAGGGCATTTTCTCTGCCTGCAACCAGCACTTTCTCCTGCATTCTTATACTTATCCTCCAATATTTCACGCAAGGGACCGCCACCCTGCAAGGCTTTCTAGAGGAATCATTAACATCCCTCTCTGGAAAGAGGCATCTGCTCTGCTGAGACCAGGGGACCAGAAGACAATGTCCCAGCATCATCATTTTCCCGATGCCCCAACCCCCAATTACCTTCACACCTGCTGAGGGCCAGGTGCTGGCCAGAAGGCTCTCTTTGATGTTGATTCTCCACCTGTCCACACCTTCCCACCTACAGACTTCAGCTCTGCTGTGCCAATTAAAACATTAACTCTTCAGAGTCAGAGCAGCTGGCCATAGTGCCCAAGAACTTCCCTGAATGGGCTTCGTTTTTGCAAAGGTGACACAGTGAGGCAAAGTCAAAGGAACACTACGCTGGCAGTCAGCAAAGCAGATTTCCATCCAAGCTTTATTGCTAACCACCTGCATCATTTTGGGCAAGTTCCTTAACTTCTCTTGCTTCAGTATTCTCATGTTTAAAGTAGAAGGGGAGGGCTGGGTGACTTTCCAAGTGCAAATACTCAGTGATTCCACATGACCCGACACAAACTTCCTCTTATCAGTAGAAGAGGAACTTGAGCTGAGTGTGAGCATGTAAAAAGCAAAATAGGGAAGTTGTACTTTTGTAAGCAAAACAAATAAATAATTATCTGGGTTAGAGCACTTAGGACCTTAAAAAGTCATTTCAGATCTAGGTGTCCACAGTGGGCAACCATAAGCACCTTTGAGCATGTAGCCCTGATGCATTTATCATGCACCTACCCTTTGATGTTCATAACCTCTGATGGTGCAGGAATCTCATTGAGGGCAGAGACCCAGTGCCTAGTAACATGCCAACATGCTGTAAGAACTCAATAAATATTTGATGCACAGATGAATTTCCAGTGTACATATCTGATTTCCATACTATACCAGAGCCCAGGCAGCAAGCACACATTTCATAGATCTGTAGTTCTCTTCCATACCTTCCCTGGAGGTTTCCATAGGCGATCATTCTAACAATGAGCTTTGTCCCAGAGATTTGCCTCTGGAGATGGCTGGTTCCCCTCCTCTGACCCACTCCCTCCCAGGGGCTGCAACAAACTGGCTATGACTATTGGGCCAAGGCCTTGACCGTCACATCTCCTGGAACAGTGGTCGGCAAACTCATTAGTCAACAGAGCCAAATATCAACAGTACAACGATTGAAATTTCGGCAAACTGTGATTCGAGAGCCACATGCGGCTCTTTGGCCCCTTGAGGGTGGCTCTTCCTAAGCCTTAGGAGTACCCTAATTAAGTTAATAACAATGCACCTACCTATATAGTTTAAGTTTAAAAAATTTGGCTCTCAAAAGAAATTTCAATCGTTGTACTGTTGATATTTGGCTCTGTTGACTAATGAGTTTGCCGACCACTGTCCTAGAAGATACACAATTTGGTGATGGGCCATGTGCTCTTCTCCCACACAAAGCCCCGGCTTTTACAGCCTCCCTGTGTGCTGCCTGCTCCTTTCATATTGCATGAGAGGAAACCCCGCACTCCTCAGGCAGCTTTTGGTTCTGGGGGGCTCATAGTCCCCAAATGGGATGCATTTGGTACACAATTACTCAAAGTCATCCAATTTCAATGAAGCTTTAGTTTTTACACTTAGTCCACTTTGCATGAGAAAATCCTCTTAAACTGACTGGCAGCCCGACAGGTTGGCATTGCTCTATCCTTACAGGCAGGCTGAGCTAGAGAACAGACTTTTAATTAAAATTTGTCTTTCTACACATGTGTTGCCCTGCCACTTACATTGCAATTTTCAGGTCCCACATACATATTAATGCTATTTTTTTTGGTGGCTGGCAGTGGCAGCCCTGCCAACAAAGACTACAGTAAATAAAGAATCTGTTGACTGGGGTTCAGAGCCACTGGACATGGGCATCCTGCAGCATGGGGATTCATCCAGAGCCCAGGCAGCAAACACACATTTACTCACATGGTATAGATACAAGTGTGGGGCAGTGAGTGGTCCTGGGGAGACTGGGCCAAGGAGGCTCTGCCAAGGACAAAAACCACAGAACACAAGCCTAGCACCAAACTGGGCAAAAGCAGCCATTCCTGAAGGCCTCAGGAAACACGGAGCCCATCAAGGACACAAATCCAACACCAGAAGAGTGGCTCAAAGAGAAAAATGGAACTTCAAACACACTTGATGGGGAGAAGTGGGAAGGACACTTTTTGGGTGCAATCAACCTATTCCAGAGCAACTGATGATGTTTTCCAGATTGCCAGGGCCAGCTGGCTGATTGGTGCCTGAACTGCCCAAGGGGCAGAATCTGCACAAGAGTCTCAACCTCCATTGTGAGGTAAACAGCCCATCATTATGTATTTGGAAAGAAACCATCAAACCTCAGAGGGGAGCTTTCTGGAGAAGGGAAGGAGGTTTAGGACAGATGGCATTGCTGTCAGCAGCCTGCTGCACCTTCACGCTCAGGAGAAAGGGATGGGAGGACGGAGGTTTAAATTCACTTCTCCAAAGGACAGAGCAAGCTGCCGGTGACCCTGGTCAGGGCTCTGTTCCCTTTGATGCCTCAGTCATGGGTGGCACTCCTAAGATCTCTGCCACTTCAACACGGTGCCTGGTACACAATCAGACCATGAATGGTTATCAGATGATGCGGTACACTAGGGATCTGAAATAGTTTTGAGCCATGGCTGTACATTAGAGTCACCTGGGGAATCTGAAACATTCCGATGCCCAGGTCACACCAGCAGAGATTCTAGGCTGTCCCTGGGTTGTCCACACTAGTGATTCTCCAAGCGTGGTCCCCAACCACCAGCAGCAGCAGTTGATTACCAGATCATCAGGTTACACATTGCCTGTGATGTCTTTCCCACAGGGCCTATGGCGGATCCTTGGCATATACCTATAGACCAGTGATGGCGAACCTATGACACGCGTGCCAGAGGTGACACGCGAACTCATTTTTTTGGTTGATTTTTCTTTGTTAAATGGCATTTAAATATATAAAATAAATATCAAAAATATAAGTCTTTGTTTTACTGTGGCTGCAAATATCAAAAAATTTCTATATGTGAGACGGTACCAAAGTTAGGGTTTTTCAAAATGCTGACACGCCGAGCTCAAAAGGTTCGCCATCACTGCTATAGACACTGGCCCTTCAAATTTGGCTTCTGCCTAAGGCACATTTTCATCAGCTTGCTCCACCTCAAAAATATATATATATATATTCTAGGAAAACCAGCCTCCAGGACATTCCCTCACATTCTTTTATTAAATAATAGGTGAGAACCAAGAAAAATCAAGGTTCTTATTTCCTATTCCCTTTTCATGTAAACAACCAAACCTGGTTCTCAGGCCTGAGTTTTGAAATTAGCTCTATAAGTGGAAAGTCAAACAGGCCAGTCTAGTTCCAAAGTTCTTTGCAAAGACAAAGAACAAGTAAAGACAGAAATGGCCAGATGCAGACAATGAGTATTTGGCTCTTGGTACCTGTTCATTCTGACATCTCCAGTAGTTATCTCCAGTTCACATGGATGATGGCCCTTTCCACACTCAAGTGAGAAAACAGGCAAAGGGTCTGGGAGAGCTTACTTTTAGTTAGGGTTCAGCCATTGGGAACCTCTCTGCCTCAGCCTCCTTGCCTGTAAAATGAGGGCTAAAGATCTCTAGGTAACTTCCAACCCGCACTAGTGATGACTTAAAATACTACAAAGTCTGAAAAGCTATGCTATTTAAAAAGCTTTTCCCTACCTGCAGTGTAGAATGACTGAACTTCCCATGAGTGTGGCATTCCTTGGACTTATAACTTTAATCCCTAATAAAATACCCCCACCCCACCCCCAAATATACCTGGGTAGATATGCATTAATCTCTCTTTGAACGAGCACATTGGCAGCAAGTTGTTTAAAAAAAAAAAGTAGAAATGATGACAGGTAAGAAGACAAGGTTTGGGTATTAGGGAATGGTGGAAGGGGATGGAGAGGAGACTAGGAACACAGAAAATAGCAGTAGGTCTGTCTACTACTCAGCTTGGAGTTAGTCCAGCTATGTTCCACAGCGGAGGCCTCAAACAGAAGAACTGGATCAACACTCTGAGGGGAAAGAAGTGTCCAAAGAGAGTCCCAGAGAACGGAGATCCTAAGTTCAACCAAGCTGTTCAGTGGTGGCTGGCACTGGCGATGGGGAAGGAAGGAGGATTGCCTCTGCTACCTGGGCTCTCCTCATCTCTACATCACCTTCACAAGGGGTCATACCCAGAGGCATGCTGGTAAGTATTTAACAACGAGCTTCCTGGGGGATGGTAGGAGGGAAGCCTTGGTTGGTAGCATTTGCCAATTTCCATGGTGCAAAACCCCTACTGTTGTCCATTTAGAGCTATCTATAATAATAAAAGCCTAAGCGAACATCGCAACCGAATGGAGGGGGCAGTTGGGGGCGAACAGGCCGGCAGAGGCGTTAGTGAGGGATGACCAAATGACCTAACAGCAGGCTGCGTGGGGCAACCAGGTCCACAGGGGGCGCAGTTTGGGGCAAACAAGCTGGCAGAGGGGTTAGTGAGGGGCAACCAAACGACTGAGCAGCAGGCTGCATGGGGTGACCAGGCTGGCAGGGGGGTTAGTGAGGGGCGACCAAACAACCAAACAGCAGGCCGCATGGGGCAACCAGGCCAG
>NW_005358092.1:2339333-2400859 GCF_000412655.1 Myotis brandtii
GACCAGGCTGGTGGGGTGGGGCAGTTGGGGGTGACCAAACCAGCAGGGGGGGTAGTTAGGGGAAATCAGGCAGGCAGGCAGGTGAGCAGTTAGGAGCCAGTGGTCCCGGATTGGAGAGGGTGCAGGCTGGGCTGAGGGGACTGCCCTCCCCCGCACGAATTTCGTGCACCGGGCCTCTAATGAGTTTGATAACACTGAATGCAGAGTTCAGAACTATGAGTTCTCTCATGATCAACCTATCTGATCCAAGGAAGAGGAAATTCCCATCAGGTAAACATGCAGATGGAATAGAGAAACATGAAGTATTTATCAAAAGGGAACAAGGTCTGAGAGACAAGCTGCTTCCAGCCTTTAGTGACCCCTTGTTCCCCAGAGAAGAAGCCAGGCACTACAAGAGGCCTAGCCAGGATCCTGCAGACCTGACCCCAAGATCACTGCTAGGAGTATTCTCACCAGAAGGTGAGGAAAGGAAAGGAGACATAGCTCTTGCCTGGCCCAGTATTATTATTTTTTAGACCTCACCCGAGGATATGCTTTCTTCATTGATCTAAAGAGAAAGGAAGGGAGAGAGAGAGAGAGAGAAACATCTATGTGAGAGAGAAACCTAGAGAGAAACATCATCGATTGCCTCCTGTACATTGCCTCCTGACCGGGAATCAAACCCACAACCCTTTGGTGTATCAGATGACATTTCAACCAACTGAGCCACACCAGCCAGGGCTGTCCAGGCCCATTCTGTACCTACCACGAAGGTAGCAGGGAGAAGGCCTGAGGCGTTGAGTACAATGAAGTTTGGGGAGTGCCAGTAGAATTACTCCTGACCTTGGAGCAGCAAGCGTTGACTGCCGCCTCACATTTGAGGAAAGTTGAATTGAGAGTCTTATACCTGAGGGGCAGGAGAATTGTCTGGTCTGGCTGCCAATCAGTTAGGAAACTAAACAAAGCAAGACCCATAGACCACAAGACCCTGAATTATGGTAAATTACAAAGACACTATAATCATTTACATGTGAACAGGTCTTACAGTGTACACATTACTTTCACATACCACCCCGCCCCCTTTTTTTCCTTTTGATCATGGGAGAAAGATTGGTACAATCAGTTCTTTCTCTAGAAATGTTGACAGCATAGAAGCTGAGAGTATGTCCCAACCAAGAACAATGCTTTGTGATGGCCTTGGGCTCTGTCCTGCTCACCCTCACCCTCAGCCCCTCTACCGCCTCTTTCTTCTGCAGCTCTTCTCATTCACTCCATCTTGGCAGCAGCCTCTTGTGTAACTGAAACCGCAATAAACTTTTTTGTTTGACTTTTAATTCAGAAGAAATTCCAGTAACTCTGTTCACGCTACATAAAAAAAATTTTTTTTTTAAATCCAGAGTTCTGCTATAGAGAATCGGCTTTCCCCCGGGCACAAATGTTCACACAAAAAATGTATTTCTCCCTCCTTCTCCCAGTATCCCCCACTGCCCCGCCTGAAGGCTACACTGTGCCAGGGAAGCTCAAACATCTAAAATGCAAGGGCCCCTCACACAGCCACTGAGTCCCCAGCACTTCCGGAGGGTCAGGGATGAGACAGGGTGGAGTGTTCCTGTTTCATGGCTGGAGGCAAGCAAGTTAAGGGTTGTTGAAAGATTGGCTTGGCTTTTCCAGGTACGCTGCTCATGTTTCTTTGGGGCAAGAGCGGGCCGAGGGAAGCAAGAAATAAGATTTATAGGATATTAGGCTCCCTGACAAAAGCACAGCCAGGGCCTCTCCTTACCACCCCCCCTCCAAAGTTTGACATCTAATATCTGCTAACACCCTTACATGAATGAAGGACAAGTGACTTCTGGTAAGTCTGGAAAAAGGACTTGACTCTGTATGTTCTTGGTCCTGTCTATTCAAAGTGGGGTCCAGGATCTGCAGCAGCAGCATCACCTGCGAGCTTATTCAGAACGGAGCATCTAGGATCTCCAAACTGGATGGACTGAATCAGAATCTGCACTTTGACAAGGTTCCCATTGTTCAACTGGGCAAACTGTATACAGGCTACAGCTTGAGAATCACTATAGTAAGAAAATGCACTGTAACATTTCAGTTTAACAGACATTTTATTGGGCACTGCTGTGTGTTAGGCACTGTGCTTGGTGCTGGGGCAATGAGATTCTGTAAGTGGAATTCCTGCTCTGCGAAGTCACTCACAGCCTGGCACACAGGACCACCCAGCTTGGGACAAAGGACACCCTGTCTTTGTGGGCTGGGTGTGGACATGTTACAAGCAGGTCTCTGGTCCTCCCTTGTGAACATAAAGGCTCTGACTTGTCCCAAGTCAACCTTGTGATTTCAGAAGCTTCTGTAGCCTGCATTTTCAGTAGAACTCTAGCTGGCGATTTCCTACCCAAACTCTCCCCTTCTCTCTTCTCTTTTGCCTCCTCCACTATAAAGATTGAAAAAGTGTTTTGTTAGCCTCCCTTGCAGCTAGCACTAAGCATGTGACTGAATTCTGGAGAAGCAGTCTGGTACCTTGCCACTCAAAATGTGGTTTCCAACAGCATTAACATACCCCGGGAGCTGGGTCAAAATATGCAATTTCAGGCTCCCCCCCAGAACTACAGTAGCCAAACCTGTGTTCTAACAAGATATTTATGCACATTAAAATTCAGGATGTATTACCCTAGGGGGCTTCTGGGAAAGCCTGTTTTCTGTGAAAAGGACAGTTACTGGCACCACACCTTCCTAACTGTCCATGCCTCAAATGTGGGTGTGATGCCTGGAGCTGCATCAATTATCTTGCAAGAATGCAAAATAAAGCCTGAGTATGAACAGGCTTAGTATGAGGAAGTGGAAAGAGATAAAGACACTTGGTCATTAGTGGCATCTTAAACTGCTGGACCAATCTTTAGGCTACTTCCAGACTTCTTAATATCCTATTACTGGAAGCTGAAAATATTCTTAATTCATGTACTCTAAGTCCTTGAGAATGAGGAAGTCTTAATGGAGTTGACCACCCCTGCGAAAGCTAAATCTCCTGTAGAGACCTGCCACAGCCAGACTGCAGGTCTCCCTGCCCTACACCTTTTCTGATAGGAATTAGTTGAGCCTCACCTGCTCCAGCTCATTCAGCTGGTTCTGATATGTAAAGAGCATGCTTATTCCTCCTCCTCCTAAGCTCTTACATGGACCACCATTCTCCCCTCTGATGTGGTTGTTGGGGAAGAAGTGGTCATGATGACCTCCTCCTAAAGTCACTGTTTAAGGCCCTTCAGGGAAGCCTGTGTTTCTCCCAGGTATCTGACACTCAGCTTGCAGAGAGCTATCAGTCCTGCCTCACTCCTCAGACCGGATCCTTTCCTGTTGAGAAGGAAATCCAAGCATTAGGTTCTGAAATCCAGGAAGGCTTTCAGGCTGTCATATACCTTTTGGCTCACTTTGACTGGCCTTACTTTGGGGACAGGAAATAAAGAGAATGGGAAATCAGGAGAAACTGGATATATCCCAATCCAGGCTCCAAAGTGTGATGCCATGTAAAGTCCACCAAATCCCAGAAATGTCACCCTGGATTTCACCCCTCCAGAAACTTCAACTACTAGTCTGGTTTGGGAATAGAAGATATCTCAGCCTGTGCATTACAGATTGAAAAGTTTGGGTTTGTTTTAAAATAATAATCATTATCAAATTATTAGGTAAATCTACCTAGGTACTGCTAAAGGAAAGTGAGAGGCAGGAAGACAGGAGGGTGGAGGGGGCGTGAGACAACAGAGGGCAAAGGAGGAGGAAAGCATAAAAACTTAGGCTTGGTGCATGGAATTTGATCTTTTCTCCTAATAGCTATGGCTCTTTGGAACAATTACTCAGAAATCACTGAAAGGACCATGATAACATTCATGCAATGGAAAAATACTCAGCAATAAAAAGGGAATGAACAGCAGCAGATATATTCCATAACATGAATGACTTGCAAAAGCATTTTGCTAAATTGAAAGAATCCAGAGTCAAAATTCTATATGATCCCATTTATATAATATTCTGACAAAAGAAAAGCTATAGGGATAGAAACAGATTAGTGGTTGCTAACTACTGGGAAAGAGGAGTTAAGTACAAAGAGGCATGAGAGAGCTTTTTGGGATGAGAGAAGCATTTTCTATCTAGACTGTGGTGGTGGTTATGTGATTACATGAATTTGACAAAATTCATAGAACTGAAGACTTCTGCTTCTGACCAAATAGGATAACAGGGCTAGATCTACACTCTCACCTGAAACTGTCAAAACAAAAAAACAAAACAAAACAGGAAACACACACATGTGAAACTATAGTTTTCAAGACACTGGACATCAGTAAACAAAGGACAATGCTTGAGATCTGTGGAACATGGGAAACAAACAAGGTGAACTCTATGACTGCCCCAGCTTACTACCTTGTTAGAGTTTCCAAGCCACAGACTAAGTAGGGGAAACAATTTAATATTAAAAATATAAACCCATGGATTCACGAAAATTAATGAATTCTAAGCATGAGAAACATGAAAAAATTACACATCAAGGCACATGATAATCCAATTGCTCAATATCAGTGATAAAGTGCAAACATTAAAAGTAGCCAAAGCATAAAGAAAAATTTATGTAGAGAAACAAAGACAAGGATGGTAGCACATTTCTTGTTGGATGTCATGTAAGCAAGAAGACAGTAGAATAACAGTTTTAAATTATTGAAAGAAAAAACTGTCAACTTAGAATTCTATACTAAGTGAAACTATCTCTCAAAAATAAAGGTGAAAAATAAAGACTTTTACAGACATACCAGCATACTTGCACTATAAGAAATGTTAAAGGAAGTCCTTTAAGCATTAGAAAAGTGATACAAGATGGAAATGTGGATCTACATAAAGGAATGAAGAGTAACAGGAATGTATATATAATTTTTTCTTTAAAAGACTGCTAAGCAAAAAGAGTAACAATGTACTGAGGTTCATAACAAAGGCACAAGTAGAGCATATGACAACAGCAAAAAGGTCATGAAGGAAAAAATGTAGGTATAGTATTGTAAGGTTCCTATACCATATATGAAGGGGTATAGTAAGTCTTAAAGGTAGACCGTAATGAACTAAGAATGTATACTATAAATCCTCAAGCAACCATTAAAATAACAAAACACATAATTTTAGGTAAGAAACCAACAAAAGAAACAAAATGTAATTAAAAACTAATCCAAAAGGACGCAGGAAAAGAGGGAAGAGGGAACAAAGAACACAAGGGACTAATGAAAAAAAATAGTGAGATGATAAACTTAACTACATGTCAATAATGATATTAAATTAAAATGGTCTGAATAATTCAACTAAATGTCGGACACAATTAGATTGAATAAAAGAGCAAAATCCAACTATATGCTGCTTATAAGATATCCACTTTAAATATAAAGACACAAATGGGTTAAAAGTAAAAGGATGGAAAAAGACACAATACTAACATGAATTTTAAAAACAAAACTGGAGTGGCTAAATTAGTATCAGGCAAAGCAGAATTCAGAGTGAAGATTATAACCAGTAATAAAGAAGGTGTGTTCACAACAACAAAAAGGTCAATTCTTCAAGGGGACATAGCAATCCTAAATCTTTACACACCTATTAAAAGAGCTTCAAAATACATGAAACAAAAACTTTTTTGTAGAAATTGATAAGCAGATTCTAAAAATAATATGGAAATGCAAAAAACCTAGAATAGTTCAAACAACTGTTTTTTAAAAAAGAACAAAGTTCAAGGGGTAACTAACACTACCAAATTTCAAAGATTTATAAAGTTATAGTGATCAAAACGGTATGGTGTTGTTATAAAGATAAACAAATGGATCAATGGAACAGAATAGAGAATCCAGGTAGATCCACACGTATATAAAAATTGATTTCCAACAAAAATGAGAGAGAATAAAACAAGGCACAAATAAAATATTTACAAGCATATATCTAATAAAGAATGAGGATCCAGAATATATAAAGAACTCTCAAAATGCAATTATAAGAACATAAAACAATTATAAAAATGGGAAAAATATGTGAGCAGACACTTCACCAAAGAAGATATATGGATGGCAGGTAAGCACGTGGAAATGCTCAATATCATTAGTCATTAGGAAGCTGCAAATTGGAAACACAATGAATGAAAGACCACTTTCTACATATTCTAATGATTAAAATTTAAAATATTGACTATACCAAGTGTTCGTGAGGATGGAGAGGGACTGAAACTCACACACTGCTGATGGAAGTGCAAAACACTACAATCACTTTGGAAAATAGTTTGGCGATTTCTTAAACATTAAACATACAGTATTACACGAGGAAACCACTCCATTCTTTGATATTTAGCCCCAAAAAAGCATGTCCAAACAAGAGTTATATACAAATGTTCATAGTGACTTTTTCCCCAAACTGGAAATAACCCAAATGTCCATCAGCAGTTGGACAAGTGTAGTATATGCATATAATGGAACATCACTCTGCAACAAAAAGGGATGAACTATCAATACATCCAACAACATGCATGAACCTCAAAGTAATTACGCTGAATGAAAGAAGTCAAGGAGGGTACATACATAAAAGATTCCAGGCCTAGCCAGTTTGGCTCAGTGGATAGAGCATCGGCCCATGAACTGAAGGGTTGAGGGTTCAATTCCAGTCAAGGGCATGTACCTCAGTTGCAGGCTCGATCCCCAGCCCGGTCAGGGAGTGTACAGGAGGCAACAAATCGATGTGTCCTTCTCACCATCAGTGTTTCTCTCTCTCTCTCTGTCTCTTCCCCTCCCTTCTATTCTCTCTAAAAAGAAATCAATGGAAAAATATTCTTGGGTGACCATCAATAAAACAAACAAACAAACAAAAAATATTCCATTTATATAAAACTATAGGAAATATAAACTAACCTATAGTGACAGAAAAGAGATAGAGGAAAGTGGGGAGGATAGCTAGAGGGATTAACAAGAGGCAAAAGGAAACTTTTGGGGGTGACAGATATGTTCACTATCTTGATTGTGGCAATGGTTTCATGGGTGTATTCATATGTCAAAACTATTCAAAGTATATGCATAAAATATGTGTGGTTTGTTGTATGTTGATTATATTTCAGTAAAGCTAATTTTTTAAAAGTTCATAGAATTATAAACCTAAAATGAGATCATTTTACTCTATGAAAATTATACCTCAGTAAACAAAACCATCTTTAAAAATAAATGGCACATACAAAAGCCAGGATAAAACATCTGGATATCTGGTGACTCCACTCAGTGTTCTGTTTCTACAGAATTTAAAATCAAGTATACTTTTATGCCCTGCGTAGATGACACCAGCCGCAGAAACAACGTTCCTGGATCCATTCCCCCAGCACAAGCAGGGTGGGGAGTGAGGGTGGGTCTTTGCTGCAGACCTGAAGCATGCCAGGAATCAGGGTGCTGGGTGCTGGTGGCCAGGCCAGCCCCAGGCTTTGCTAAGAGTGCTAATAATATGTAATCCACCTCATATTAATGTAATGTAATACCTGAGGGCCCCTCTATTCTGCTGTCAGTACAGGTATAATAGAATCAAGCCCAGGAATTAACTGTTAACATACAATAAAGAAGCATCAGAGAAAACAAAATAATGTGTGGTAAGCAGTTGGAGTTGGAGGAAAATGGAGAAGACAGGAGCCACCTGTCTGCTAGGTAGAGGTGGCAAGAGAGAGAAGGCTCCCTCAGCGACCTGGGACACTACCTGGTCAAGACCCAGAGGGGAGGGACTCCAGCCATGCTGTGCTGGGATGATTGAGCTGAGAGTAGGGTTGGGAGGCACTACTTCCTAAAGCTTCCTGAGATTTTTGGGTAAAGCTGGGGGTTCTGAGGATGGTTTTGTTGTTGTTATTAGAGAGCAAAGATAGAGAAATTTATGTTGAGAAGCAAGATCTTTTTTCCTACCAATCCTCAGAGAAAAAAAGTGTGTTTTTCTGTCTGCCTGTCTACTGAAAGGAGAAAGAGATGAATAAAACTAAATGTTTGTAGGACATGAACTGATAAATATAACTGTTAGGAACAATTGTTAATGATGATGCTTCCAAACAATGGCTCATCCTGTGTTTCATCTGTAAAATGGGGATGATAATAATTATAGAGCCTCAGGTGGTTCTGGCAGAATCACCTAGCATGAGAGTCTTATAAAGTATGAAGTGCTGTGCAAATGTCAGTTTTCAATATTATTTGAGGGCATAGTCCTGATAGGAAAGCTTAATACTGTAATTTTTTCAATGATTTTGTGACCTGCTAAAGAAAATGTCAGCCGTGGCATGGGTATCAGTGTTTGCATACTCCAGGCAATGTCATCGAGTAGCTAGATTTATGTTTGAGACTTTCTCCAGTCTCTCTGGTCCCTGCACCCCTGATTCAGGCATCCAGCCTTTAGGCTCCCCTGTTTCTTGACCTACTCCACCCTGAACCCAAAGGCACCCCAGCTGAACTTGACCTCCCCATGCTGCAACCATTTCCTTCTCTTTCTAAGTATCTCTTTAATTAAAAAACAATCCTGTTGGGAACGCCATTCTTTCATAGCCATGGTCCCTGCTTTTAATTACTCTGACAAATAAACCCACGCTAAGATGTGGAAGCCATGAGTGTCTTCATCTATTCATATGCCCTGGTAACAGGGGCCTTAACTGTCTTTTCACTATATTCCATGGAGCTGAAGGTTCTAGAGAAATGCCTAAGGGGCCTCCTTGGAGAATCAGGTGAGCTGAACAGGTGGGCTCTGGATCATCCACACCTCCTCATGCACTTGAACCAGAGTGTCCCTGCTCTTTTCTGTTGTGTCAGGTTTTGTCAGAAGAAAGGGTTCTTTAGCTATACAATGTTTTTAATCCCTGAAGTGCTCCAAAAGGTGGTGCTAAAGTAGGAACCCCAGGGAGGAAATGGGAGACCCCCCCCCCAGATACTAGCTTCCATCATGAAACCAGCCAGCCCACTTTTGGATAGAACACAACAGAGATCCAGGTGTCAGCCAGACACACTGCCAACCAGCTGCCTCCCTCAGGCCTCAGTTTTCTCTGCACAATGAAGTCATAGGCTCAATAACCGAGGCATTTCTTAAGCCTATGACTTCCTTATGCAGAGAAAACTCTTCTTTCCTGAGTGTTCACTATGGCGAGCCTCTCCAGAGAAGGTCTGAGGTGCACACCCACCCCTTGGGGGGACCGAGCCCCTCACCATTCTGCAGCATTGGCTCCCTTCTCCCCACCTAAGCTTCCATGGCAGTGTGGTAGCTCCCTTCTCATTCTGTCCTGACCATATGAGAAAAGGCCGCTACACAGTTTGACTGAGACTGGTCACCTTCCCATGGAGAGCGATGTGAAGGTCTGGTGGTGCTGTGGACTGAGGGATGTCAGGCCCAGCTCTCTTGGTTTCTACGAGTGGGTGCAGGCACCTGAAGCCGATGGTGGTGGTAGGTCAAGGGTAGAAACTGGGGCTATGTGGGGTCTGCTCATGAAATGGAAAGTGTGTACCTGTGTGGTGGGGAAGAGTGGGAGCTGAAGAACAGGGGGAAAGATAGGGCAAAAGAGTTCAGGTTGGAGGTTCACTAGGCAATCCATGGGAGCATGAACCTTCTAAGAAGACACAGCCTGCAAGACTGACCCCCCTTAGCGTCATGGTGAGGAGCCAGGGTTCACAGACATCCCTTTCCCCTGGCTCTCAACATACACACACAAACTGCACAAATTGGGAAAAGGAGAGAAAAATCACGTTTACTGGGCTTACATTGCTGATGGTGACTACTCGCTATGACACGATTACATACCAAACTCACTGCAGCAACTAATTTTCAAACAAATCAAAATAAATCAGAAAACAAAACCATTCTGACAGCAAAGAAATGTGGAAACGTGTTAAGAGGTAATTACAGTCCTTTCCCCTTGTTTCACCCGCATTTCTCCTGCCACTGGTGCACGTGTTGAATCACAGCTGTCACTCCCTGTCAAGAGGCCTGTGCGTGCTGAAGGAATTGTGCAGGGTGTGCCGGGCCGGGAATGCTGCCAGCATGCCTGGCCGCCTGGGGACCAATGTCTACTGACAAAGACATCAGTCCCATGCCTGACGCCTCAGGATTGGGAGGAGCCCACATCCCAGCCCAGCCAGGAGCTGCCATGCAGCCAGTCCTGCACTGCACCATCTGGTGCTCCTTGAAAGCAAACCCATCACCTCTCGCTCCAGAGTGCACCCTTGCACTAGCCAGAGAGAGCACAGCCTTGGAATCAGACTCAGGCTTGAATTCCAGCCCAACCACCTCCTAGCTAAGTGTCCTTAAGAAAGATATTGAAGCTCTATAAGCCTCAATTTCCCCATTAGGAAATAAGTTTTAGGAATGCCTACCTTTTGTAGTTGTTGTGAGAATCAGAAGTCATGCATGTACAACACCCCCAACTGGCATGCTCTACTCAGAGTTGCCATGTTCATCATGATTGTTATGGTCTTTCTCTCAAGTCTGAACTGACTGCCACCAACTGCTGAACCCTTTGATTCACCCAGTGAGGATGTGGGAGGCTTCCCGGTAGCTGGGGTGTCTCAGGGCCTCTCCCACCTGAAGGGAATGCTCACAGCTCAGAGACCTCAATAGATACATCACAGCTGAATGAATGAAGCCAGCAGTGGCTAAACCACTCAGAAGTATTAATATCTGGTGGTACCTGGGCTTCTCGGGCTTTCTGAGGTGGCTGCTGGGTGTCCAGGTGAGAAATGAAATGGACTGAATGATGACTTGCTGCAAAAGAGAAAGCCATGTCGGAAGCAGCACAAGGCCTTAGATGACAATGACAATGCTGATGCTGGTCATCATCATCACTGGCTAAACTTCAGAGTGTAAATGTTACCCCTTAAAACCAGAACCAAGGTAATTCCTGCTGAGTGCTGCACAGAACCTAGCCCTGCCTACTAGAAGCTGCATGTAAAAACACATGTCCCTTGCACTGTACAATCAATAGCTCCCATTAACTGCTCACCAGGGTCAAGGACAGAACTTGCATAAGGTGATGTCAGACACTGGTACTGAGAGAGTTCCCTTGCCCCCCAACCAGACCCTACCTACCCTTTAGGTACAGGAGCCCATTTCATCTTTCAGTACAAACGCAGCTCTCCAGCCCCATTAGCACCCCCCTTTCTGCCTTGTGATAGTTACTGCTATGGAGAATCTGAGTCCCGAAAAGCATGTGGATAACTGCTTCTCTCCCGCACCACTCAGAACCTAGCCAAGTTCCTGCAGTGACTCTCACGTAAACGTACGGGGAGTATGTTCCACTGAGCACTCCCACCTATGAGCTACACTTGCCTAAGCCAAAGATGGTTTTATTGATCATCATCTTTGCATCCTTCGCAGGGCTTGGAAAAAATATTTGTAGGATCCTCAGACCAAGCATCTGGTACCACTAAACCTGGATGAGGCAGCAAGGTAAAAGGGAATTGCTGAACTCACTTTAAGTCACTAGAATGTAGAACTTTCCTTTGACGAACCCTGAATACAGCAGTCCCCCCTTATAAGCAGGGTGTACATTCCAAGGCCCCCAGTGGATGCCTGAAACTGCAGATAGTACCAAACCCTATATATACTATGTTTTTCCCATACAAACACACCTATGATAAGTTAAATGTATGTTAGGCACAGTAAGAAATTAACAATAATAACTAAGTATAAAATAGAACAATTATAACAATATACTATAATAAATTTATGTGAATATGGTCTCTCTCAAAATAACTTACTACACTGTACTCACCTTTCACTTAAAGGAAGCACTTTATGGCTTCTCTTTGGCATATCTGAATTGCTAGCATCACTACTCTTGCATTTTGGGGACATTACGGTATTTAGTAAAATAAAAGTTACTTGAACACAAGCACTGTGATACTGTGACAGTCCACTTGATAACTGAGAAGGCCAAGTGACTGGCAGGTGGGGGTTGTATACAGTGTGTACATGCCAGACAAAAGGATGATTCATGTCCTAGGCAGGATAGGGTGGGATGGTGCAAGATTTTATCATACTACTCAGAATGGCATTCAATTTAAAACTAAAGAATTTTTAATTATTGGAATTTTCCACTTAATATTTTCAGACCATGTTTAAACGCAAGTAATTGAAACCACATAAAGTGAAACTGCGAATAAGCAGTGACTACTGAAATAACAATAACAACTTCCTCAGTGCTTCATGTGTGTCAGGTTCTGTTCTAAGCAGGTAGGATGCCTTCACTCAGATAATCTTACACCAGCCCTCGGAGGTGGGCATTACTGTCATTACCATGTACAGACAAGAAAACTGGGACACAGAAAGGTACAGGAACTTGCTCAAGGTCACAGACAGGAAGTGGTGGAGCCAGCTTCCCAGGCAGGCAGGCTGGCTGCCGAGGTGACTCTGTGCGCTTCTCATGAGCCAGCCACCTCCTCAGGGACTCCCATTGGATGTGGGACTCTTCAACAGCCAGGGCGGAGGCCCTGTCCCTCTCTGCAGGCACACTCCCTACGCTGCCATTCAGATTTGCAAGTGTCCTCCTCTTAGCCCTCAGAACAGCTTGCAGAGCTCCCCAAATACTCCTCTGTCTGCCTGGGCTTTATTTACCAAGTCACCTCGAGAAGTCTACATCCTTCTTCTGGTTCCATTTTGATTTAATTCCCAGGAAAGATCAAGGCTCTCTCCCCAGTTCTGAAAGAAACAGCATGTCCCCAAGTATCAGCTGTCCTGTTGGTCCTAACCCAGCACCCAGAGGTGCCCCCCCCTGGCTGCAGAGAGAAGCAGGTTTGGGGGGCCCAGGCTCTTCTCCACCAGCTCTATTTCTTTCCCTAATGACATTGATTCTCAACCTTCCTAATGCCACGACCCTTTAATACAGTTCCTCATGTTGTGACCCAACCATAAAAGAAAGGCTCGAAATATAGAAGTAAAAGCAAATTTCTGATGGGAGCCCACTAAGATCTCCCTGGTGAGGCCGAGGTTTTGCAGTGAGGAGCAGGCAAGGTTGGGAGCCAGACTTCAGAGAGGGTCCAGATTATATCTTCAAGCAAGCAGATGCACCTTGAAACCTTCCAAAGTTTCCCAATGGAAGAGAGGCTTGGGATGTTTTCCCCCTCAGGTCTCACAGATGCCCCATCTCCCCCCGCCCCCAGGGGGATGCCTGCCCAGAAGGGTACACCTCATGATGACATCAGCAAACCTCGGCACTAAGTGCTGTTTGCCACACTATCCCCAAGGTAGATATGCCCATCATCCCAATTTTACAGATCAGGCAACTGAGGAACTCAGATGTTAAATAACTTAACACCTGCTATGAACTGGCAACACAGAACGTGAACTCAGGCAGTTAAGCTCATGACCCTTAAGCTAGACTGCTTCTCAGGGGAGATTCTCTCTGGGTGCTTCTCCCAAGCACTGTCTCCACTATTATCTCCATTTTCTGTTTTGTGTCAAAATACCAGCTCCATGGCTGAACCCTGTATTTAAATCTATTTTTTTTTTCCATTCAGGACAGAACTGGAAAAGAGAAACACATGTGTGGAAGAAAATTTGCATTTTGCCCAAACTGTGATTGGAAACCATGAACTTGGATTCCACACTCTACCCTACCCGGGTCATTGCAGCCCAGCCTAAGCAGTGGCAGCCAGCCCCTCATAAAGGCTGTAGATGACAAAGCCTGCCTACCCCTGGAGGCCATGGAAAAACAATGCCCAGCAAGATTTGGAGAGCAAGAGACAGCCACATGAGGAAGAAGAGTGGACCTTACAGGTCCACTTTGTCCTCGGCAATGGGTGTGTCTGGTTCTCAGCTCGCCTGGCACTCCACTCCCCAGCAGGGACTGACTGGCCCTAGGCAAGTGGTTCTCAACCTTCTGGCTTTTTAAATACAGTTCCTCATGTTGTGACCCAATCATAAAATTATTTTCATTGCTACTTCAAAACTGTAATGTTGCTACTGTTATGAATCATAATGTAAATATCTGATATGCAGGATGGTCTTAGGCGACCCCCGTGAAAGGGTCGTTCAACCGCCAAAGGGGTCGCGACCCACAGGTTGAGAACCGCTGCCCTAGGCTGACCCAGCCCTTTTCACCTGGCCAGGGAGTGCAATGACCATGTGGTCCTTCTGGATATGCTAATGACTTCACACGCCCCACCCTCCCTTAGATGGAGAAAAACCTCACCCCAAAGAATAATCTGCGTGGTGGCAGCACAGATACCATGAGCTCAGGTCAGCAGAGACAGGCCATGGCCAGCCTTAAGCCGAAGCACATTCCACAGTTTCCCACTTGGGTATCTGGGTTCCTGCCCTCCACTGCCATCTCAGGATGGTCTTTCCAGAATTGGCTAAACTAACCTAATATTACAAATAAGCTCTTGCTCCCTGCTGACACCCCCAGATCCACTCTCTACCCTCCCCATCTCTGCTCTGTGTCCTGGAAGGTGATATCTTAGACTGTGCCTCCCAGGCTCTCCTGCTCTCTGGCTTCTGGTTGGTTTGGCCAGTGAGAAGCACCAACAGGACACTGGCAAACAGACAAAAAGACAAGGGAGGGCGTTTTCTTTCCATGGCCCCTGAGGTGGTGCCATGGTCCTGGCAGAGGCCACATCCTTGCATGACCAGTTTCCAGCTCATGATTCCCCCACCGCAGCCCCATCCATCTCCCACTGGGCTGCAGTAACACTATTTCCTCCCCTGGGACCTCAGGTAACAGCTGCACTCTATCGCCAGCCCCAGGGGCCTCAACACCCTTGCAGGGTCCCTTGACCCTCTGTAAATATGCTCTTCTATAAGGTCTTTTTAACTGAGCCATCTGTGTAAGATTCCATTTCCTACTGTGATGCACACTGAACATGTGATACCCATTCTCTGTGTTTAGTCAAGGGAAGTTTATGGAGAAAACGCAAAGCCTCCACTGTTAGAGGCCGATTCCTTCCCTCCAGAGGGATTGTAACCTAACCTGTTCTAATGAGTCCATCACCATTCTCCTTTCCAAATTCTACACAATACAACCTTTCTGTTGTCTAGAGGGCAGCATGTGATTTCAAATGCAGAACCTAGGGGCTCAGAGTTCCCCCCCCCACCCCCCTCAACTTTGGTCAGACACTTTACTCCCACTCCCATCAATGGAGTCAAGACAGTTTTTCAAAGCAGATCGGCCCATCTCCTTCAGCACACACAGGAACGGCGATTTAGCCTGCTTGCTTGCTTTCGGCAGGCCTATAAATCAAGCAATAATCCCTATTACTGCTCCTGCTCCAGGATTAGCACTCCCTTCAGCCTCCATGGCATGTCTTTTGCATATTGAAGTCATTTTGCTCACTGCTCACCCTTCCCTGAGTAGATGCAAAGGCATTTTGTAACCGCCAGTGTTTTGACAAAGTATGAGTTTAATCATATGCCTGTTACACGCTTCCCCCATGACACAAGGTCTCACTGTACCTGCTGCCAGGGCAGGACAGTGGGCAAAGAGGGGGTGCTCCCCTACCCAGACCTGGGCAGGGTGGGGGTGAGCCAAGGAGGTGGGCTCCTTCCTTTACAAGATACCTGGTTTGCCCAGGACTGTGTTAGCCTTCACTTCCACTTGAGGAAAGGACTTCTTGGCACGAGTGAACAGAACTAAGATTAACTAGGACAGAAAGGACCATCTCATTCTTTCCCTCGCCTCTTCTGGATCTAGATCATCTTTAGCAGATGGTGTTTCTAGCTGTGATCTCCCTAGGAAACCACCTCCAGTGCCTAGCAACCTTCAACACTGGAGAGTCCTTGCTGCTACAGGACTAACCTAATGCCCAGGACATGCCTGGCCTCAGGTATCCATACGCCTCTCTCCACCAGACACAGCAATTACTGGAAGAGGCCCTTGGAAGCTCCCTCACAAGAGTGTGGACACCACAAGTCCAATTGTTCCTGCCCAGGGAGCCCGGCCATCCCACCAATTAATGTGTGACTGCTACTCCCCTCCCCCAACCCATAACCCCCAGTGCACCTGCCCAGGAGCATTTCCTCTGCAGCCACCTTCAAACTTCCCTCTCTTAAAAATATTGTTTCTGAAAAAGAAATAATTTTCCAAAGCACAGGGAGTTAATCCATGAAATTGTCTGAACAAAAGCAGCTGGCCCGGGCCCTGGGTAAGTCGATCAACAAACATGCCAGAGCGCTGCGTGGTTCAAAGTGTTCTTTGTTCCAGCCGACAGGCATGGGTCTCGCTGGTCACGCAGGTGACCCTTGCTCCACAGAGCCTTACCTCGCCACTTCTCAGCCCCACTCGCAGCCTGCTCCTTGAAAGCTAAACTCTCTTCAGAGGGACCAAGTCATCATTTCCCCCGCAGTCTCTCCCTCTTTCAGTAAACACCCGATTAAAAATTTTTGGAGAAAATCAAGGTTCAACAACCAATGAAAACAAAACTGGTCCCTTGCAAAGGGCACAGGCTGTTCAGTGTAACTGGAGGCCCCATATGGTTGTTATTCTCGGAGAGAATCAAAGACCCTCAAACCTGTTTCTTAGACAACAATGGGAGTGGGAGTGGGGTAGGACAAAAATCCTGTTTTTAAATATTCATTCTTCATTTTACGTGCAATCATCCTGAACAGTGTCAGATGTTTGGCGGATACTCCAAGAAGACCAAAAGAACAGTCAGAGAAACAGGGCTGGCAAGACCAGCCAGACATCAAGATTTCCCAAGAATCACAGAGGGAGAATATCCTCGCCCAGATGTGCCACACAAAAGGAATTCTAACCCAGGCCTGCTTCTTTCTGCTCTCAGCAGTCAGACATTCCAACCCCTCTTCCTCCTAGGAGAGGGAGGAGCACAGTGCATGCAGGCTGCCACGAAGGGCTAAGGATCCAGCTCTGAGGTGAAAGAACTCAAGGGACATTCATTTCCTTCACTTGGACTCTTACAAGTCAGAACTGAGCAGTCCTTCACGTTATTTCTCTCTCTGGGCCTCCATTTCTCTTCTGTAAAATGGGCAGAATAAGACTATTTTATGGGCCATCATGAGGGATAAATGGTCTATCTTCGTGGGTGGTATCTGGTACATCCAGTGGGTGTTCAGTTGTTTCCTCCCTGCCCAGTCCTGTCCACACATCATTCCCAAACATCCAAGGGAGTTCCAACAAGTACTGTGAAATGGGGCTTACCTCATCAATTCCTAGCTATATGACTCTGGGCACATCTGGGCCTCATTTTACTTGTATGTAAAAATGGGCATAATAATCATATATACCTAATAGATTTGTTGTAGGAATCAAAGGAGAGATTGTGGGTGAAACCCTTAGTCTCTCTTTACTTTATGAACATTCTAAAGCACCTACTATGGGCCAGGCACAAGGCTTGGCTTTGGAAACCCAGTGCTTGACAACATCCAACAGAACCCCTGCTCTCATGCCACTTATTGTCTCTCCTCAGGGAGATATCACCCAAGCCAATAAAAATCCACACAAGGTAATATGTGACTGCCAATCCTGCTATATTCTATGGCGGTGTTGTGAATGAAAGAAATGAGTCCTGGCACATAATAAGCAGTCTGTAAATAATAGCAGTTCTTGGCATTTTTAACAGTAACCAATCAGTGTAGTTTTAATATCCCTCAGTTTACAGATGAGTAAAGAAAAACTCTGAACAGTTAAGTATGTTTCCCCAAGTCGCACACCCAGAAGGGAAATGCCAGAATTCAAACCCAGGCCTTCCTAGCTCCAGAGGCCTTGCCCTTCCCTGGCTATGCCATGACCTCCCACAGGACACTGTTTGATATGAACACTCCCTCTGAGCCTCCCTAAGTGCTTTCACATGATCTCCCCAGATCCTTATGGCACTCCTGGAAGTGGAGGACCTCGTTAGGATCTCCTTTGCATTTACAGGCAGACCTCGGCCATATTGCCGGCTGGTTCCAGACCACCACGATAAAGGGAGTCACAATAACTTCACTGAAGGAGGAACTTGCCTTCAATTTGTAAAACACAAGATATCTGTGCCCTGGCCTGTGCGGTTCAGTTCATTGGAGTGTCGTCCCATAAACCAAAAGGTTGCCAGTTTGATTCCCAGTCAGGGCACATAACTAGGTTACTGGTTCGATCCCTGGTGGGGGCATATATGGAAGGCAAACCTATTGATGTTTCTCATACATCAATGTTTCTCTCTCGCTCCCTCCCTCCCTTCTTCCCTCTCCCTCTCTCTAAAATCAGTAAAACATATCTATCCTCGGGTGAGGATAAAAACAAAAACAAAAACACCAACATCTGTGAAGCACAGAGAATGAGGTGTGCCTGTATCGGAAAATTAAGGCCAAGGTCACTCACTCAGCATGCCAGAGCCAGGTCTATTTAACTACAGCACCACACCAGCTCCTACTTCTTTTGGAATCCAATGTGTCTTCCCAGCACCTGAGTCCATAAAGGGAGCAGAGGCACAAATGAATTACGCCAGCCCCAGCAGTGCCAACCTCAAGATTCCCAGGTTCCATCTAACAGGTGAACCTAAGCACGAGAGGGTCACTGCAGAAGGAGCATGACAGCAGGTGTCTGAGGCCCCTGTGCCATCCTGAATCAATATTCACAACTTAATTACTTTCAGAACCTGGCCAGTTACTAGCACATCCAACTTGGAGTTCTACACAGGAAAACAAGGCCATATGCTCCCAACACCAGCCCTCCCAACACATTTCAAAAGCCAAAAAGCTCAGAAGCATTATTCTGGAGGTACAGGAAGGGGAAAAGTAAGGTAGCTTTGGGGCTTTGGGGCAGAGAGAATGTGCTTTTGCCTAATGATGTGCACATGGCGATCTGCAGGCCTGCCTGTTCCTCCTTGGCAGCCTGTTTTCTGCGCTCTTTGATAGGGGGATAGGAGAATTGCTACCGTGTCCACAGAGCCCAAGCATGAGGCATTTATCTCATCAGATTGTTGAGATACAGTGTGGGTGTTTTGATGTCATTACTGCAGGGTGTGTGCAGTGGAGAGGAGCAGAGATACTGACATAGCACAAGATCCTTTAAAAATACTCTGAAAATGAGAAGACTACAGAGAACTGCAGAATGTCTGAACCAGAAGGGCCCGAGATTGCTGGTGGCCTGGCACCCCCTTCCTATAGGAGACTGCAATGCAGGGAGTGAAAGAACTTGTCAGGTAGACACCAAGAGGGAGATAGAGTACAGGCACACCCAGGCATCTTCCTCCTCATTTCCAGGCTCATTCCATAGCTCCATGGGTTTGAGCTTTGGAATCTACAACAGAGAAAAGACGATGATAGAGAAGCAACCTCACCCTGTATTTGCAGGCAAGATGGTCTCCAGAGGTGCCATTCAGCAACCAGAGAATGAAAATTGTTTCCATATCTATAAAGAAGGGATGTGGTGAAAGGAGAATGAGATACAGAAGTTCCTGATCCTTGCTCACATCCCACCTCCCCACTATCCAGCAAAGTGGAAGCAGAGGAGGACACAATGCAAGACAGAGGGAGAACCTTATCTCCTTGTCTTGGAATGAAGCATCAAGCACCTATAGGTTCAGAGAGGCCCTAGTGTAGGATTTCCACATGAAACAGGGGTGGAATAAAGGCCTCCATTTGCTGATTCCAGCTCTATAAGTTTCAAACCACTAGCTGGGGGAAGTGGGTCGGGGGCTCTTTCCCTAGAGAGGCAGATGTTCGTGGTTATGAGCCACTCCCTCCTAAAGGCTCAGGTGAAGGTCAGAGTCACTACCCACTTCCAGAAGGGCCATGGGCCTCCCACCAGGCCAGCAAAGATGCTGATCTTCAAGCTCACTGCCCTGGAATCCCTGGTATTATTGCTCAATTCACCAGGTCACTTGAGGGTAAGAATGACCTCAGCTCATCAGGCAGGCGCCCTGGAGCTGATATTTAAGGAGAAATCCAGAGGCTTAAGAGTAGTCAAGAAAAAGGCAGCTCAGACAATTGGAAGGAAAGAGAGATTTGCAGAGAACAAAAGAGACTGATGTGGGATAGAGCAGGCCAGAGAAAACAGCTCTGGGAAGGGGTGGGGTGGACGCTGGCAGATGAAGAACACCTTGGGCATGGAGAATAGAAAGGCAAAGGGGACACCATTGATTTTAAGAAAAGTATTTCTTGAGGAATTACTAACTACCAAGGAATTCATATTTTATCCGACTGGGTAGCTAAAAGGGCTGGGTGACCTCAGGGCTGCCAATTATTCTCTGAACCCTGATCTGGCACCAAAACGCCCATGTAGAGGAGTGAAGGGGAACAAGAACTTGAGACCATAGCTAACTCTAAGCTAGTGCATTTGGGCAAGAGTTGAGTGATTTGCCCTTTATGACTTAGAAGTCCTAGATCATGAAGCTTCTAACTTGCACAAGTCACCGTGCTCTCTCTGGAGCTCTGTCTGAAGAGAGGGTTGGACAAGATGCTCTCTTTGTCAATTCTGAAATTCTGCAGATCTAATCAAGAGCTTCTGATCTGCCAATTCCACCTCCCTGGATAACTGCAGCCATCTAAAGACAGGCCCAAGAGAACCAGGTGCCAGAGGACCGGTCTGGGAAAAACAGCAAGATCAAAACTATTTCCATATTAATTGTAAAATGGTATTTCCCTTATCACTCAAGGGAGTTTCCCAGAGGCTATGTGACATGTGCTACCATAACATGTCAGAAAGCCCCCTGGGAGCCCTTGCAGAGGCAGCCCCAGTTTTAGGGGACACCATGACACAGAGTGAGTCCATTCCAATCCCAGAAGGGCCTCACTCTCCTGCCCTCTCCCTGGGAGTCAGCCCTCTTCAAAGTAAGACTTGGAGCACTGACTTCTGTAGCCCAGTAGGGAGCATCAACAGGGAGGAGGGAGAAGTGGCTGCTCTGAGGTGCATTTGGTCCCAAGGGTAGGGCTTGTCTTCACTGGAGCTGCTGCTGCTGGTTCTCTTTCTCATTGGCACCTGTCAGGTCATTCCCTAATTCTCCCGCCCCAGCCTGGCCCTCTCCAGTCATCTCCTTGATGTCTCCACTTGGAAATCTCAAACTAATATGTCCAATTCCCCATGCCTAAACTTTCCCCCACTCCCAACCCTCTCCTGTCCATCTCAGATAATGGCTATCTCCAGAATTCCAACCGCTCAGGCCAGGACATTCAGAGTCAATATTTAGGTCTCTTTCTCCCATATCTAATGTTCACTATGTCAGCAAACATATTAAGAACCTAACAACTTTCCTCCACCTTCACCATCACCACCCTGGTCCAAGCTACTAACAGCTGCCTTCTGGGTTATTGATCTAGCCTCCTGACTGGTCTGCCTGCTTCTACCAGCCTCAACACCCTCCCCCTTCTGTTCCCTTTAAAAACATCATCAGACCATGTCACTCCTTTGTTTAAAACCCTTCACTAGGTCCACACTTCACTTGGAGGAAAAGCCATAATCATCACAATGAACTCCAAGGCCCTAAGTATTCTTCCTTTATTCCTCATTGACCTCATATCAAAGGACTTGCTGTACCCCAGCCATACCTGCCTCTTCCCTGCTCCTCAAACACACTCCCAGCTCAGGGCCTTTGCATCCACTGCTCCCTCTGCCCTTCCCCAGATACCTACAGGGCTACCTCCTCACCTCCTATGGGTCTTTGCTCAAATGTCATTTCTCAATGGAACCTTCTCTGACACCTCTATTTAAAATTATAACCCCATCCTGAAGCATCCTCTCTCCTTCCCTGCATTTTATTCCCCCTGTATATCTAATATATTTTACTATCTTTTTCTTTATTTTCTCCTTTCCATTATTTTCTTCCTCCCATGAAAGTATAAGTTCCTTGAGGGAGGGATTTTCTCCTTTTTGTTCACCAATGTAACAGCTGATGTATTGACAATGATGTCTGACGCATAAAAGGCACTCAATAAATATCTTTTAGAGCCACTTCCCAGATCTGCCATGTGTTTCTGATCTTCTATTCACTGTCACCTTTTCCTACCTCCACTAACTTTCTGGACTTTTACCACTTGTCCCACACTTTAGACATCCTCACCCCCACCTTGATCCCGTGAAGCATCACTCTGGTTCTTGGCCACCTCCTGGCCTTCTCCATCACCAGTCTCTGACTTGCTCTATCTCTGCCATCCACAGATGCTGATCTGTATGACAATGGGCATTGGTGTAGGTCAGATTCCTGATCCCAACTCCCTGCCCTTCAGCCTATGGCCACATACACTTATTGCTGATGCCAGAGATGCAGGCATTGGCCACAAGAAAGACTGTATATTACGCTGATTGGTCAATGTTCCTTTATTCTTTCCCTTGGTGAGAGATGAGGGAAAAAATAGATTGGGGACTCAAAACACCAGGTGTCTAATAGATGGCTAAGTGAAAAGGATTTCCAAATTCCATGCCAACACAGCAGCTTGCCACAGCATTCAGCCCACTGCTTGCTTCATAGCTTTCAGACTCAAAGAACGACCAAGGGAAAGGTGGTCGCAAGCGCCAGCTGACTGTCACGTGGCACGTAAATCTCCAGGTAGAAGGGCAAAGTCGTGGGCTCGGCCCACATCTCCATCCACTGGGTAAGGCTGAGTTCTGTTTCCAGCCACTGAGTCCTGAAAGCACTACACTGTGCCCCCTGGCAGGCTCCTGCCAATCCCCCTCTTTCACTCCTTACCCTGACTTGGCTCTAAGTCCGGAAACACAGGGTCAAGTCCTGGCCCTGGCATTGACTCACCTTGGACCAGACTGACTCCCCATGGGGACACTGAGAATACAAACAAGATGATGGAAAGGAGAATGCTTTGTGACGTCTTTAGGTTATGTTAACATCATTCCCGTACATTCCCATATTAGTACATGTGCACACACCCGAGCACTGCAGCCTGAAGCACCTTCCGGTGCTGTCAGGGGACTCATGGCCAGATGAGAGGTCTCGGGGCTGCTCTGCAGCAGCAGCAGAAGCATCTGTGGGGTGTGTGGGTTGTGCAAGGGCCCTGCAGAAAGCAGAGCCAAGTTCTCTGCTAGAGCTCAGCCCATAGATGTGGAGAAACTGCCCAGTTAATGGTGGTGTTTGTAATCATAACTTATGATTCAGCACATACTATGTATAAGGCAGTATACTAAAGCCTTGTCATGATTTATTAACTCAGTGGTTCCCCAAGTGTGTTCCTATGAGGGCCCCTAAGATCCTTTCAGTGTGTCTTGCAAGATCAAAACTATTTCCATATTAATTGTAAAATTGTATTTCCCTTATCACTCTAATGCTCTCACAGTATACAAGGGAGTTTCCCAGAGGCTATGTGACATGTGCTACCATAACATATTGAGCCACAAGGCAGATATTAGAATCCAAGTGTCTTCTATTAAGCCAGATCTTAAAGAAAATTTTAGTAATGTAAAGCAGTATCACTTCTCACTAAATTTTATTTTTGTTTTGAAAAATAACTATTCTTTAACATTAAAAAGATGTTATTTATATTAACATGCAATGGGTTTTCTTTTGTAATGAATTAAGTTTTAATTTGTAGTACAGTAACATAACTTACATAAATAAAAACTCTTTGGGGTCCTCATTTATTATTGAGAGTATAAAGGGGTTCTAAGACCAAAAAGGCTAAGTACTACTGCATTAACTCATTTAATTCTCAAAACAGTCCCACAAGGTATATATTACTATATATATTATTATTACCCCCATTTTACAATTGAGAATGTTGAGGATGAGAGAAGCAATGGTTTGTCTAAAATCCCATATTAACAAGTGGTTGAAACACAACCTGAGCCAGTTCCATGTGGATCCCAAGTGCACACTCAACCACTATGCCACACTGACTCCCAGACGGGCTTGTAACCTCCCAGGCAGAAGCAAGTCCTTGCCTTTGTAGGGTTGGGCCATCTGCACTCCTCTTTTCTCCCCAGACTGTCACAAAGTGCCTATATCACGCACATGTGCCCAGCACGGCAGGAGTAAGTGATCTTATGGAAGAGAGAATGCCTGCTTTCCTCTGGGCTGATTGAGGTTGCTGGACCAGTGCTTCTGAGGACAGTCCTTTCTCTTGGGCACTTGTGTGCTATCTGGGGATGCCAGATGGGAAAAGGAGTTCTGTGAGTGTGACCATAAGAATACCCAAGAAAGCAGAAAATTTAACTAATGCTTTTTCTTCTAAAAAAAATAAAAGCAAAGCCTAATTGACTAATTATTCATGTTAAAAACAATTTTATGTACAACTCTACATGAAGAAAATTTCAATCCAATACTGACAGGCTTCTGGTCATGGAATACAGGCTCCCCCACTTCTGCTCATCAAGAAACCCTCAGAATGTCTCCTACTCTTAGCTCTCCCTCCATCACGTGGGTCAAATTTTGCTTCTAAAAAAAAAAAAAATCCTAACAGGCAACTTACTTCAGGTCTTTAACCTCTAACTTGTGAGGTGTTTTGTTTTTGTTTGTTTGTTTTTAAGGACAAAGACATTAATTTTCCTCATTAGCATTTTTAATTTGTTTAGAGAGATTTTAACTACCTTGTTCCTATCCAAATTAAGTGGCTTCTACTTGGCCTCACAGGCTGTTTTAAGCAAAAAGGTCACAAATGTCAGCGTGCAATAGAAAAAGCCCAGTGTGCTTGCTGGAACACTAACTGTTAATCCCTCCCCAGTAGGGGTTCTGTGATCTGAGATTCTGCATTTCCAATAGGCTCCTGGGTACTTTCTGATGCTGCTGGTTCTAAACCACATTTTAAGAACTGCTGCTTAAGCTACCTTTCCTGGCATCTTTGTGGCTCCAGATATTGTTTTCTTTCAGATGAAAAGGAAATATTGAGATAGCTGACTTTCCTCAGGCCCAAATAAAACTTTCAGTTAGGAAAAGCCATCATTGATCATCATGCTTACTCACAAGTGGAATTTAAAAGAGTATAAAAGTTCATTTATTCTTAATTTATAACATTTATTAAATCATCTCTTAAATCTACTTTTTAAAAGTGCTTTTTGCCTCTTCCCATCTCTTCTGAAAACTTAAAAATTCATTTTAATGGAATAAAACTAACCAGAATTTGATAAAAAAAAATATAGTGACTTCCTTTTAAGGAGATAATGCTCATGCATCTATAATAACAAATAAAATAGAAAAGCATTTAAGTCTCTTCCAGTCTGAGAGGGAAGAGATTAAAGTGATGTGGGCTGTTTGGAAAGGCCACGCCCTAGAGAGGAAGGAACATTGGGGGGGCCTGAGCCCTGCACCCAGGCCCAATCTGGTACCACATTGAACAGCTTTGAGAGCTTGGAAAAATCTTCTAAGTTTCATGGACCTCAGGTTCCACATATGTAAAACAAAGATAATAAAGTCTTCTTTAAAAGATTGTTATAATTAAATTTATTTTATATACCACATCATTTTTTTAAAGGACTTGAATCTCATATCTTAAACAAACAAACAAAAATTTGAGCCCGGCTGGTGTGGCTCAGTGGTTGAGCATTGATGTATGAACCAGGAGGTCACGGTTCAATTCCTGGTTTGGGCACATGCTTGGATTGTGGGCTCAATCCCCAGTCGGGGGTGTGATTCTCTCTCATTGACTAGAGGCCCAGTGTAGGAATTCGTACACCAGTGGGGTACCTCGGCCTGGAATGTGGGATCAGGCCAAAACCAGCTCTCCGACATCCCCCAAGGGGTCCTAATTGAGAGAGGGTGCAGGCCAGGCCTACGGACCCCACGGGTGCATGATCGGGGCCAGGGAGGGACACAGGAGGTTGGCCAGCCAGGGAAGGACCGTAGGAGGGCTCCAGGGCTTATCCAGCCCATCTCCCTCAGTCCCTATCAGCCAGACCCCAGCAGCAAGCTAACCTACCAGTTGGAGCGTCTGACCCCTGGTGGTCAGTGTACATCATAGGGAGCAGTGGAGCAGCCTTAGCATATCATTAGCATATTATGCTTTGATTGATTGAACAGCTGACCAGTGGACTGGATACTTAGCATATTAGGCTTTTATTATATAGGATGTTGCTATCTCTCCCTCTTCCTTCCTCTCTGAAATCAATAAAAATATATTTTTTTAAAAAACTTGAGACAAAATGACAATTATCAAAAAGTAGTAAGTGAAACATATTTTTTTAAAAAAACAAATATACTAACTGAAAGCACAGTGTAATTATTGTGACTTATCGCAAATGCAAGCCTAAGTTTCCTGGCAATAAAGCTAAAGAAGGAAATTATTATATAACTCTCATTACCTCATTAATTGAGAGTCAAAAACAAACCAATTCTTCAAAACAATTAAATGAGATAATATATGTGAAAGCTTTTAGCAAATAACCAGAAGATGCCATTATTAAGATTCAAGGAAGAGGTGAGATATGAGCTCACTGTTATGGTGAGATAGGGCAGATTCAAACACATCGGGTAATAGGACTTAATGCAAAGAAATTGCCTACCTCTTCTCTCTCTTTCCTTTGGCTTGATTCTCAAAGAAATCTCTGCCTACTGGGCACTGGAAATGTGCTCAACTGAAAGCAGATCCCAGGAGAAAATTGAGTGTATAATATGCAATTGAACTACTTAAAAATGCCATTTTGTAGGGCAAAAAATATTAAACATCAATATGAAAACAATGCAATACAGTTTAGCCTAAGAGAAAGAGTAAATGAAGTGGAAGAAGAGGAAAAATGAGGGGAAGGAGGGACAGGTGTAAGAAATATACAATTTCAAGGACATCTTTGCAATTCTGATAAGTATAAAGGCATTCTGAAGCCTAGAGAGGTGTAACCAGTTATGAATCTCACTGCTTGAGAGCCTGGGAAGATTTAGAGAAGGAGAGACTGATGAAAATGCTTAAAGAGTTATGAAAGAAGGAATTGTGCTAGGGAATGTGGTAGAGCAAAGCTGGCTGTCCATGACACCCAGTTCCTGTTGCCCCTGGGTGCTCAGGTTGACTATATTTCCCAGCCTCCTTTGCCACACAAGTGACCTTTGGCCAATGGACATCAGTGGATTTGATCATCCCCACTTCCAGGCTTGGCCCGGAAGGACCACGATTATCCTCCCTGCTCATTCCTCTGGCTGACTGACTGCTAGGTGTCAACACCAGGGAGATTGTGGAAGCCACTTGTCCACAGTGGTAAAGCCTCCATCCCTCAATAAGTAAGGAGCAGAACCACGGAGCCCTTTATGAATGATAAATAAACTATGTTAAGCCACTGTGGTTTCAGAGTTCAACTGCTATTCGAAGCTAGTGTAATAAAGGCATGGATAAAAGAACTGTGCCCAAAGAAGACAGAACTAAACTAAGTGGGGGAGGGGGGACCAACAACGCTTTTCACTATTTAAAAATATAGTATGCTGGTTTCCAAACCTGAAAACATAGAATCACCAGGGGAGTTTTAAAATCAGTACAGATTCCCCTAATCCCTACCCTCTTGAATTTTCCCAGCATATTTTTTTAAACATCTATACCAGATTATGACTGGTCATCCAATTGGAATAAGAGGATGGCTGGACAGGATGTGGCTCCAGCTCTGCCCCCATCAATGTTTTCTTTTCTACATACCTGGGAGCTTCATCCACTCTACATCTTGGCCCTTCATCTTACTCCGTCTTCTGCTCATCTCTAAGTGGTTACCTGGTATGTTTTATCAACCCAGGAACCCTGTAAGCTCATCATGAACCAAGATTATAGCTTTTATATTTCTTTTCTGAACAGCATGAGTTAGGCAGGTAATAAAAGCTTAATCAACACTTTTGTTCATTTGATTATGCAGTTATTTTCCATACAACCAGAATAAGAGGGGGGAAAGGACCTTTCTAGCAACCTCGACATAGGAGGCTAGACTAACAAAACCATTCCAAGTGTATATGTAATTCATTTTTCAGACACGACTGTGCTCAAGGAAGTGACTGATCATTCTTTGCTCTGATGGAGAGGCAATTAGTTCTCAAACTTTAATGTGCACAAGAATGAACTATAAAACTTCTTTAAAATGTAGGTTCCTGGATTTAACCCTTCAATGTTCTTTCTGATCGAGTAGTTCTGGGGTAGAAGTCAGGAATTTACATTTGTGACATCCCTCCTCCCACCCCATCCACAATTCCTATGCAAGTAGCAAGAAACAGTGGGTGTGGTTGTAATCTTGGTGAGGTGAGGTCAGGATCAGGTCTATCTTGTTTAATATTACATGCACAGGGCCTGGCTATACTGCCCAACTCACCGTAAAGCTTGGTAACTACTTGTTGAATGATACTCACCTGTCAGACTTATCATAACTACAGCCCTTCCTCAAAGAAAGGAAATGAAGTAGGGGGCCCCTCTGGTTCCCTGAAGGCCACCAGCTCACTGTCACACACTGAGTGAACTGGGAAGTGCCCCTCCTGACTGCCTCAGACCCATCTGCTCTGCGTTCTAATTGAGGAGCCCGACCTCCTTTGATTGGCACTTCCCTCTTGTTCTGCCAGAGACCATCTGTCCCCACCACTTCCCGACAGCTCAGACATCCCTTTCTCTCTGCCCGTGCAGATGGGCAAGGGCACTCGGTAGCAGACTCAGACCTGGAATGAGAGCCTGCCTTTCACACTCTGGGATGTACAGGTTCTCACAACTCCTTGCACCTGGGAAATGATACTTTCCTAATAAGCAGGGGTTTTTTTCTCAGTACCTCAGTAAGACCAGTAGGTAACAAGCGTCTGTATCCACATTTTGCAGATGGCAAACAGAAAGGAAATCTAACTTGCCCAAGGTCACACAGCAGGTCACTGTGAAGCCAGAGAGGGCCTCCAAGCTCTCTGTATCCACAGCCACTGCTTTCCCACAACGTGCCTTTAGGTTTATGGGGTATCATGGCTGCTTTAATTCAAGGCTGGTGCTCCAGGTATTTTTTGTTGTTGTTGTGTTTTCTTTTCTGAGGAACAAAGCGTATGTTCTTCAGAAAAGAAATACCAAGCTAAGCTTTGTCTCCCCTCATTTAAAAGACCTTTGGGCTGAGTTTCTTTCAGACAGACCGTTCCTCAGTTGCCATCCCAGGTGAAGAGAGGAGAAAGGAATAATGCTAGATCTTTCCCTTGGCAGTGGAAGCAAACCTATGGGTCTCAAGAGGAGCAGGGGTAGTGGGACATAGAGACTCACATGAGAACTTTTCCAACACACATGTTCTCCCTTCCCCAGAGAGTCTGATGAGTCGACAAAACTGACTTCAACCCTAACTCTATAGCAAATAATAAAATGGAGCAGTCTTCCATCATTCTCTGGTAGGTATCAGCAGTCAAATGGAGAAAAGCTGAGCAGCAGAAGCCCTGACCCTGGACAATTGACAGTACAGGGTACCGCAGTAGGGATGGAACAGACACGCAACAGCCACAGGGGACCAGACAGGTCATCAAACTGGCTGTCTCAGATCCAAGAGATAGTCAGAAAGTGCAGGACCACAGACAGAGTTCACATCCAGAGCTAGAACAAAAGAGGCATGACACACTGTAAGAAAGCAATGAAATGGCAGGGCCGCTCCAGGACCAGCATTACGAGACGAGACTTGGGCCCTGTCCTCAGAAAGCTGCTGACATTCTGTGCAGCTATATGATGCTCTTTGGTGCTGGTATTTTCCTCCCTGTGAGCAACCGAGTATAGATGTCTATATAGAGGCTCCACAGTGATGAGCACAGTGCTGGACATACACAGTCAAGTTCCAGAAAAATTGATTTTGCATTCCAAATTGTGGGAGAGAAAACTATATATTAACACTAGAGGCCCAGTGCATGAATTCGTGCATGGGTGGGATCCCTTGGCCTGGCCAGCAATCGGGGCTGATCAGGGCCAGACAGCCAGGGGGAGGGACCGTGGGAGGTTGGCTGTGGGAGCACACTGACCACCAGGGGGCAGCTCCTGCATTGAACATCTGCCCCCTGGTGGTCAGTGTGCATCATGGCTACCGGCCGGTCATCTGGTCATAATAGTCACTTCGGCTTTTACCTATATATATATAGATAGGATGCCTCCAGAAGCTTCTCCTGGACCTTGTTAATCTTACCTTTAAATAAGGCACAAACTCGAGAGTGCCCAAATGAGGTCAACCAATGGGTGTTCCAAGGCCTATCAGCACATCTCACCTTACCTGATTACTTGCTGTTTCTTCGCCCACTTAGCACACATCCCTCACTTCTATTGGTTTTGAAGTTTTCTCTTTTCAAATGGTCCCATAAATCAAGTATACGGGGCATGGGGTTTTCTCATCATGTATGAAGCTTATAAACTTCATAAGCTTATAAAGTGCTCCCAATGAGATAAAAGAAATGACCTTCAATTGCAACAAGAAAGGTGTGTTTTAGACTTCAGAATGAACTTTCTGACAGCAAGCACTATTTAACCAAGGATAGGGAACCAAGGGATGGGAGTGGCAGGCACTTATTGATGACCTACTATGTGCAAATGTGTGTTATTTCACTTAACCCTCAATGTCTTCCTGTCCAGCAAGTATTATTATTTCAGAGATAAAGAATATAATAGCATTTCTATAGCAGACATTCTCAAAAAACAGGAGCCATAGATTTAGGTTCTGATTAGTTCTAAATAGTACTGTGGGGGGAGAAAGGGGTCCACAGATGTTGCCTTGGCTCCATCAAACCCAGAGCTGCTCAGACTGCCTTTTATGTGCATTAATCAATGAGCAAGGATGGAGTCTAAAGCTTTGGGCAGTGGCCAAAAAATAAGAATCCTCTCTTCCCTTATAAGTTCAGAGTCAATTAAGAAATAAGATATGGAGGCACACAGATTGAAATCAAGCTAAAAGCTTTATTCTGAGCAAATTCTAAATTGGAAGATAAAATTTAGATGTGTGGTTATAAAGAGCTACCTAATATTTCACCCAAAATAAACTTACCCAACCAAAAAGTGGGCCATTGTAGACTTTCCCCAAGGCCAAAGTCAGCACCAGCAATTTGGTGAAAGCTTCTTTGGGAACAAGTAGATTCAAAAGAAAGTTTCAGAAGAGGCTAAGCTAAACCCACAAATCAGATAAGTCACTTCTCCTCCCTTAGAGTCATGGGCATAAGAGACAGAAAGAAGTGGGATCTGTTCCTCCCATACCTTCTCCTGGGAACCCGTGGTGACACAGGAGTAGGAAAGAAGTGGTAGTCCTCTGTGGAAGTCATTACAGTGTTCAAGCTAGCTCGAATGCATAGGGAGGGTAAAAAGTAGTGTAATCCATGGACCGAGCAAAGGGACAGCCTCTAAGCCAGTGGTTCTCAACCTTCCTAATGCCGCGACCCAGTTCCTCATGTTGTGGTGACCCCAATTTCATTGTTACAAATTGAACATAATTAAAGCATAGTGATTAATCACAAAAACAATATGTAATTATATATGTGTTTTCCGATGGTCTTAGGTGACCCCTGTGAAAGGGCTGTTCGACCCCCAAAGGGGTCGCTACCCACAGGTTGAGAACCGCTGCTCTAAGCGATAACACAGAGGTTGGGGAAGGACCCAAGAAGGTGCTGGGAAGTAAAATGTAAATGGGGAAGGGTAGAAGCTTAGAAAGAAGAAGGGGCTTGGCCCAACTAGTCTGCAGTATAAAACACACACAGTCCAAGGACAGGTACCTTGATCCGATCAGGCATTTGCTCCAAGTAGAAACTGAATAATCTCCTGCACAAAGCAGGCCTCTACCACCTACAGAGACAACCTTGACCTTCAGAGCTGATGAGCTCTTGTCCCTTCTTCTTGATATACAGTAAAGGCTGGACCTAAGGACAAGCCAGGAACCATAGCCATAGGCCTTGGGCCCGGCGTCAGTGCTTCCCAACCTCTCAGCTCTCAGCCGTCTGGTTCTCCCTCTCTGTCTCCTCCCACCTCCCACTCATCACTCTGCCCACTCTCTTGCATCTTCCTTCCAGGTTATCCTGGAGACCCAAACATTTGTGTATAATATCAGAGCTGATGATTTGAAGAGGCCCTTGACTGTGGCCAGATCACAGAAGCCACTCTGAATAAACCAGCCCTTTTTTGGACTTTCTTCTTTAGGCAGACTGAATATTTACACACTGGGAGCAGGCCCCACAAGAGCTCCAGAGCAGATAATACATTCATGCAGGCAATTGTCTCTGGTGGAAAAATCATTATTAATTGGGGTTAGAGCACTCATTTTAACTGCAGAGGAGCTGAGCTGACTCGATTTAGTGCTGTGCAGACTTTTTCTGAACTCTAGTGGATACTTCACAAATAACAATAAAAATGTTCATGGTAGGACAGATACGGAGTAGGCCACAGAGTTTCACTCAATAAACAGCCTCCATCCACCATGCGCAAGGATTCAAGCTGTTTATGTAGCTGACCGCTTTGCCTGCTGAAGATGACAGAATCAATCTTCACAGCATAGAGTTGCAGGAAGAAACAGGTTTCATTGGCCTAGTTTAACAGATGTAGAAACCCAAGGCCAGAGAAAGGAAGTGATTTAGGATCCTTTGAGGTGGTGCCAGGAGTCCATCGAAGCCTCACCTCTCACCCCAGACCTTATGCTGCTTTGATTTCCAACGTGTTTTCGCTTCATGGAGCCTAGTAAGATCCATTCTCTGGTGAACTGCAGGGCAACTGTTTCTGAGTCTTTGTCCAGGACAGACACACAACCAAAGGAGTATCTGAGTTATAAAGCAGTTTCTTATTCTGCCCACCAGGAGTTGTGTGTACGCATTCGCAGGGGACGGGGGCTGGGTTCAGCTACACTGCAATGACGATGTCTAGAAGGACGCCTCTGAATCGGGAAGGTTAGTAATGGGGAACTCAGGGCTGTGACAGATCCACATGGGTAAACACCAGGGTATCTGGCTGCTACCTAGTGGCCTTGCTGAGTCTCAACCTCCCTGCTTTGGAAGCTTCTGCCAGAAACCGCACAGGAATTCTCCCCTGAGAGCAGAGCTTTTCATTATGAAGGGGGTTTCAACCTGGTTCAGCAAGCCCTTCATCTTGCTGCAATAGCAAGCTGGGGGGAGGTCTGACTAGCTGTCGACTGTCCACCTCTGTGCTGAACAGCAGTTCCCAGGTGACTGCTCAGATGAGCCACATTCTCTACTGTTAACTCAACTTCCCTTTACCCTTCACCCCCATGACCTTGTGACGGCTATAAATGTGTTCCATTTTCTCCTATGGTCTTCAGAAGCTCTCAGGAATTATTTTCCACTCCGTAGACAAAACAGAAATTAAATGATCAAAGGGTATTCACACACACATACACAACTTGGGGCTGATGAAATAGAAATTAAATGATCAAGGGGTATTCACACACACATACACAACTCGGGGCTTTCCTGAGTGACATGACTACTCTACAAAAGAGCTGAACTAATGCAGAACAAACAGTCCCCCTTCTGCCTTACATTGGAAGCTGCTCTGAGCGGGTGGGATAGTCTCTTTTTCCAGCAAACCCCTAAGGACAGAAATGCTGGCCTAAACTCACTGGGCAGAGGACAACTTAAGGCTAAAGGTTGAAAAATAGAGTTATTATTTGGGTAGCTTCTCTTCATCTCTACTGAGAGCAGAAAAAGCTCCTGCAGCACAGAGAATGTCTGTTACAGCCCAAAAGAAGTATCAGGCTGCGAAGGTCATTAGACAATGGGATGAGTGCATGAAGGGTATGGTGCTGGCACGACCACAATGATCAAGTCAGGAGGCCCGGTTTGGGGGGCGGGGGGGCGGAGAAGAATAGCTGAACTGAGCTGGAAGACCAAGACTCCATTTCTGGCTCAGCCACGGAATTAACACATGGGCGTGGGTGAGGGTTCAGTCTCTCTCAGTTTCAGCTGTTGGCCACACCATCACTCATCTAGTCCTCCTGAGCTGATGCTGTGAGGATCAAATGAGATCACAGCCCTAACAGTGCTCAGTGAGCCAGGTCAGCTATCACCAACCACACCGTGGCCCTGACAGAAAGTCTGAGGATGGGAAAGGGTCTGAGCTGTGCCTTGCCAGACTCCATGTTACATGCACAACTAGGGCAGTTCCTGCTGCTGTAATAAGGCAAGCCTCCCCTCACCCCCCCCAATTCCAGCAGCCAGGGAGGTGAGCAGTCAGAGCTGCAAATGTCTCTATATAGAGAGCTCAGTGCTGGGGACTGGCAGGCGGGGGGAGGCATGAATTCAGCTGACATCACTGAGGCCAGCCCTGTGTGCACTGCCAGTGTATCGGGGAAGAGTAGATACAGATGGAAGCCATGGCCCTGGCCCTGGCCCTGAGGAATCTACAGAGAAGGCAAGGCAGATGACTCTGGCACGGTGCCACTAGCAGAGCAAGCCATGAACTGAATTTAGGGTCTGACCCCACCGTAAGCAGGTCACCTATGTCCTTTCAATCCCAGATCCCTCACTGGTAAGAAGGGAATGGCAGCTCATGTATACCTCCTTCACAGGATGAGAGTGAGGGTCTGCTGAGGCCACAAGCTAAAGGGACAACTGCAGTAATGACAGCAAGCACTTACCCAGCATTTACTCTGTGCCAGGTCCTGTTTAAACCTTTATAATCAGAAGTTGGCACACTTTCTCTGTGAAGGGCTAGAGAGGAACTATTTTAGGATCTATAGGCCAGACAGCCTCCATCACAACTCCTCATCTGCTATAGGGGCAGAAGAGCAACCACAAACAACATGTATATGAGAGAGGGGCTCTGAGCCACTAAGACTTTGTTTAAAAAAAAAAAACAGGCAGTGTTCTTGGCCTATTGGCCAGAGTTTGCGGACTCCTGCTTCACATGCATTCACTCACCATAACCCTGTGACATGTATCACTTACACTCTTTTGGCAGATGAGAAGGGTGAGGCCCAGAGATGTCGGTTAACTTGCTCAAGGTTGTACAGCTGGTAAGTGACAGAGCTGGGATCCAAAGAAAAACTGGTTCCAGAGTCTGTGCTCCTTACCTCTCTGCAGACAGCCTCCTCAGCACACTAATAATGAGCTGCAGTATTAGCCCCAGTGTTGGTAAACGCCACTGCCACATTGAAGCTGAGGCAGCCCACTCCGGGACAGTCCTCTTACCGCTCCCCCACCAGCCACCACAGCAGGAGGCTGCATCTGCTCCCTTCTCTGGTTCACCTCTCTCCCACTTGCTTTTGAAAATGGAGCTGCCCTAGCCGGTTTGGTTTAGTGGATAGAGCATCGGCCTGCAGACTGAAGGGTCCTGGGTTTGATTCTAGTCAAGGGCACATGCCTTGGTTGCAGGCTCCTCGCTGGCCCAGGCCCTGGTCAGGGCTCATGCAGGAGCCAATCAATCAATGTGTTTCTCTCACATCAATATTTCTCTCTTTCCCTCTCTCTTCCACTCTCTCCAAAAATCAATGGAAAGATATCCTCAGGTGAGGATTAAAAGAAAATGGAGTTGGATGCTGTTCTCAAGAGGCTTTGGACACATGAGCCTCTGTGCACTGACGTGGGACTAACCACACCTGCCAAACCAGAGAGGAAGAAGGACCACTTTTGTTCCAAGGTGCAGCCATCCCTTCTCCAGCATCAGCTCTTGCTTGTCCTGGATGTCACCTAGCAACACACATCACCTGTCAGTTTCCTTGTACCATGGGCTAGAGTCTGCTAACTACAACTATGGGAAATGGAGGCCAGGGATGGGCCCAGCTCTTTCACAATGAAAGGATGTCCCCTCGGGTCCTTGGCACAGCCATAGAGGAATGTTCCTTGGAAGGACATCATGAAGATTCCCAGCATTCCAGCTCTGACTCCAGATTCAGCCTGTCAGGAGTTGAGCAGGAAGAGACACTGATCACTGGTTGTATTTGTAAAGAAGACTCCATCTGCCAGGAAGTGGCACTTACGTGTCACAGTGTGAATGTTTGTGGTAGTATTTGGAGGTAATTAGGTTTAGATGAGGTCATGAGTGGTGGGATTAGGGACATTATCAGTAGAGAAAGAGACACCAGAGCTATTTCTCTCCACACACAGGCACCAGGAAAGGCCATGTGAGCACACAGCGGAAAGGAGGCTGTCTGCAAGCCAGGAATCCGGCTCTCACCAGAAACCAAATTTGCCAGCATCTTGGACTTCCAGCCTCCAGGAGAAGGAAATGTCTGTTGTCTAAGTCCCCCAGTCGGTGGTATTTTGTTATGGCAGCCGGAGCTGACTAAAACAGTAAGAGAATGTACAGTATAAACAGAGCAGAGAAGACTTGCTTCTTAACTACTTTACAACAGACATCTGAGCTAAAACTTCGCAGGTTACCCAAGTTGTTGTGGTGTTATTTTTCCCTCAATAAAAAGAAACACACTCACACATGTATGTACATACACACATACATAGAACTTTTGAGTTAAAAAAAAAGGTTCTGAGTAAACGAAGATACCCAGTAATCCAGCTCAATTTTAGAAACAACTTTTGAGAATGGAAAGGGAAAAAAGAGTCTTTGTTCTTGGTCTACAAAGGTTCTCAATCATCTGTCCACCTTCTGTAGGGCTCACGGCACTTTTGCTCCTTTCCCCACATTGTGTTTTGTTCCGAAAATCCAAGTGGTCTCCCCCTCCCTTGCGGAGCAAAGAGAAAGAGCAGCAAGTGAAAAGAAAGGTACGTGGGGGTGAGAGAGAATTAAAGGAAGAAGGACAAATAGGCTTGGCAAGAATTTGGAATTTAAGAAGAAAAAAGAACGAGTGTTTAAAGACCTAAAACGTTTCTTTTGTTCCTTTGCAAAATCTTGCTATCCTCATCCACAGGGCACTGAGGAAGGACCAGGAAGTCTGGACCCCATTTCTGACTGCTCACCAGGGAGATCAGGAAGCCTGCAGCTCAGGGCAGGGACAAACGACCCCTAGGAGGACGAACTCTGCAGTCACACTGCCCCGATAACTGCCACTCCATCACAATATGGCACGGTCGGCTTTCTCCAACCCAGAATCCCTGAGGAACTTCCCAACAAAGCTGATCACTCATTTGGCACATGTACACTTGGCTAACTAAAAGCCCGTCCAGAAGATGGAGTCCAAGGACAAGAGGGCATTAGATTTATACATAAAATGGCCCCACTGGTGTTGACAGGGCAGAGGGGGTGCAGGGGATCCAAAAATGACCTGGGAAATGGGGGTGGGGGCGTGCTCCAACTTCCCTGGAATGTGCCACACCCATGTAAAGAAAGCAGGTTTAGCCTTAGCCAGTGCAAAAACAGTTAGAGCGTCAGCCCTCGGACTGAAGAGTCTCAGGTTCCATTCTGGTCAAGGGCACGTACCTTGGTTGCAGGCTGGACCCCCTGTCCCAGTTCAGGCGCCTGCGTGGAGGCAACCAATCAATGTGTCTCTCACATCAATGTTTTTCTCTCTCTCTCTCTGTCTCTCCTCCTCCCTTCCACTCTCTCTAAAAATCAATGGAGAAAATTTCTTCCCGTGAGGATTAACAACAATAACAAAAAGAAGGCAGGTTTATGAAAGGCCACCCCCACCAGAGCACATTGTTAAGAAAGAATACAATTTATTTCTGGAATAATTAGGGTGAAAAATGGAAAGGGCAAACTCAGAATGAATTAAAGGAAACTATAGATTTTTATGAGGATTGAAGGAAGCAGAATTGAGTAGCCTTTCTTTTAGTCTCTTAGCTTTTCCTGATTTTGAAAGAATTTTAGTTCTACCTATCAGGGAGTTATCCCAGGGCACTTAATACAAAAAAAAGTGAGTGCTTGAGGGGAGAAAGACCTGGGAGTGGGTGGAGAGGGGAAACAGGGAGTAGCCTCCAGGCATAAAGCTGTCAGCCAAGGGCACTGGTCTCCTTAAAAACATCAAATTACATGTCTTATTAATGGGGTCATAAACTTCAGGACATCACCCCACCCTTTGTCTAATGTGCCTTGGTCACCACCTGTCCTACTGCACCCCCTTCCACCACCCTCACATTTCCAAGGGAAGAGCAAAGTGCTCACTGAAATCAGTGGAGCTAATGGGTTACTCCACACCCAGGATGCAGTACTTTTATTTTATTTTTTTAAATATATTTTTTATTGATTTCAGAGAGGAAAGGAGAGGGAGAAAGAGAGAGAAACGTCGATGATAAGAGAGAATCATTGATCGGCTGCCTCCTGCACGCCCCACACTGGGAATCGAGCCCACAACCTGGGCATATGCCCTGACTGGGAATCGGTCAATGCTCTACCCTTGAGCCACACTGGCTGGGCCAGTGCTGATTTTTAACAGCTTCTCTTCTGGGGTATGTGGAAGAATAGGTTAAGGGATTGGGGAGCATTTAAAAGTACAGACTGCTGGCTGGATTCTCATTACAGCCTCAATAATCTATGCATGGGACCCAGGGCAACTGACCCACCCACCTAACTTCCGTGCCTCAGTTTCCTCATCTATAAAATGGGGATAATAGTATCTACTTCACAGAGTTGCTGGGTGTCAATTACCGAAAGCATTAAAAACAGGCCAATTACATAGAAAGTGCTATATCAGCGTCAGCTATTATTGTTCAAACACATTTCAGGAAAGGAACAAGGGAAGCCTGGAATTTAGGCTCTCACTCATTCTGGAGCCATCCAGAAAGCTCAGCAAAGCCCAACATTCAGCAGGTGATATCTCTGCTCAAAATTCCACGTCCACAGCACTGGGTCTGCTGGGCAGTCAAGGCCTCCAGAATCCGTCCCCCCTGCTCTCCTCCATCCCCACCACTTCCTGGTATGAACGCCGCCCTTCCTCGGATGCCCCGTGCTCATCCAGCTTCTGAGTCTGAGCTTCCTCCTACCAGGGTCCCTCCCGCACTTTCTCTTCTTGCCTAGTTAGGGCCTATCCTTCCTTAGGATGCCCGCCTCTCATTAACAGCCCCGGCCCTGTCCTCCCAGCACTGACTGTGGACGCACCCGGCCTTAGCTGTCACCCACACACTGTCCTGGACTGATCGTCTGCACCAAACACCATCTCTTTCTTTCTTTGTTGGCCCTTCCTCTCACCACCATATGGCAGGTGTCTAATGAAGACTCTGGACAGGTCACCTGGCTTCTATGACCACCTCACTATAGGCGCACAGCGTAGGCATGTCCAGATGCTGAGGTTTCCTGCTCACAGAGCAACGTGCCGCCAGTGCTCGCTGTGCACAGAGCTTTAGAGGGCCACAGTCCCTTACTCTTGGGGCCAAGTGCACTTCAGAATTGAGAATGTCTCAGGTTCTAGAAAGGTATTTTGTGCAAATATTGTACATAACAGGGTGAAGGAGCCCACAAGCCAACACGTTTCTGCCATGAATCATATAATCACTCTAAGCAGGTTAAATAAAGACTATAACCTCCCTGTGTCAGCATAGGTCCATTCTAGCTCCACCCAATTGTTGCTGGGTTTCAGAATTACAAAGAAAGGACTATGGATCTATAGTAGGCCCTAGAAATAAAAATAAATAGGCAATATAGCTGCTGCATTTAGGCAGCACAGTAAAATAAATACAGGCTCAGGCATGTTATAAACCACCATCTCTGAGCCTCGGTTGCTTCGTCTGTGAAATGGGATGGCACATACCTGACAAAGCGAGGTTTATAAAAGCACCCGGCAAATTCTTGGCCAGAGACTCTGTAAGAATTCTTCCCTTTACTAGCTGGCTATGGGAAACTTCTACATTGCTGAGTACACAGGGGTTGAAGGAATCCCTCAGGAGAACTAAGCAGAGAACTCCTCTAAGAAGCTTCCTAGAGAAAACAGACTCAGCAAATCCTTATGCTTCAGTCTTGTTGTATACAAAATAGGAAAAATAGAACGCCATTAATTGAAGCACCTCTCTTAAAGGATGCAGAATTCCAAGTAATGCAGATTGCATTTGCTCACAAATGGCATGGACCTCTGCACTTAGCCATGCAATCTCGCCCTGTCTGCTCTTCAACACTTTCCTAAGACACTTTCATCTCTAAAGACTTCAAATACAAACACAATTAGGCAATCACCTCAGCAGTAGAACCGAGTTTACAGGCCGTGAAAGAAATCAGTGGGAGCGGCAGGGTAAGAAGACTGGATAAAGGCCTTGGACTTGAATCTGCGCTTACAGTTTACTCTGTTTGTTTTTGTTGATGAAAGTGAAGTCTTCGCACCAAGTCCACTGTAAAGAGACTTCCTTTCTGTATAAATGAACCTAATCTCCCTGTTTATTAACATTAAGCTTGACATTTATAGCCCTAGAGCTTTACCGGCATTAACCAGTAATCCTCGGCGCATTCCTGTGGGGTAGTTCAATGGGAGGCTCAGAACTGCCCACCAAGAGCCCCTGCACATACCAAAGCAAGCACATGACTTTGCTCTCAGGGGGTAGGTGCTTACGGGACCTTCCCATGGCCTTACACTTCATGAGCCCTACACCCAGGACTCTGCATACCTTTCTGCCAGCTCCCAGGGAGAAACATGTACTGACTCGGCGACAGTGAGCACGCAGTGGTTGGACAATCCTGAGCCACGGCTGGGACCTGGGGGCAGTTCCAGGAGGAGCGTCAGTTCACAGCAGAGTCCTGGCAGCCTGGCCATGCTGACAGATGGGAGGATGAGAGCTGTTTTCACCTGGGACTCCCCCTAAGGAAACAGCCTTCCCTGCTTGGTGAAGGACACAGGCTTGGAGCCTGAGTGCTTCTGGTTTAGAGCTGAAACCAGAGTCCACACCAACTCCACACTGTAATTCATGAAGCCACCGCAAAAGGATCTGAAACAGAAAAGGGGAACCTTGCAAAGAGCGGTTTAGATGATGGCTGCAGAGGATGGGTGGAGCCTCCCAGAGCAGCCAGCGACCATTCTCTTACTCACCCAGATGAAGGCTTTAACCGGACTTAGAAAAGAGTAGCTGGAGTTTCATCATGTAGCCACAGTTGTGTACAATAGGCCTTAAGTTTAAGTAAATTGAAAATAGCTCTTTCCGTTACGTAGACCTAGTCATTTTCTGCTTTAAAAATAAATTATGCCCAATCATCACTTTTTTTTCTTTTACAGAGGGAGGAAGGGAGAGATAGAGAAACATCCATGTGAGAGAGAAACATTGATGGATTCCCTCCCATACCCGCCCCTACTGGGGCATCAAACTTGCAACTGAGATAGGTGCCCTGACTGTGAATGGAACCTGTAACCTTCCGGTGCACAGGGCGATGCTCAACCAACCAAGCCACTCTGGCCTGGGCTCTATTTTTATTGTTTTCATAAAATCTCAAGTTTAAAAGCTCCTCCTGGTACTGTTTTAAAGAAATATTCGAATTGAATGAATCTCATATGACAGTTGCAGGGAAGAATTCAGTGCTCAGCATTGGCAAAAGCAGATAAACAGTGCTTTAATGAATATTGCTCTACCAAAGACATTTCTGACTGTTGTGCACTGCACTGAGCACCCTGTCTGTGCCACACACTGTGCAGATGCACTAGCCCTATGATGTTATTAGCCTTCTTCAGGTTCACTTGAGGTCGGCATTGTTATCCTCATTGTGTGATGAAGAAACTAGACTCAACAGTTAGATTGCCCACAGGCAGGAATTAGTCAAACCCAGATCTGACCCCAAAATGCTATAGACATTCAGTCCTTCCCACCTCCCAATATGGTGGTCTTGAATGGTGGCATCCTCATGGCAGCTGACACACATGCTATGTTGTACATCTAACCACGGCTACCAGCAGACAGTGAAATGAGGGTTTAGAATCACAGAGTCACCAAGCCTTGACTTTCCTCAGACACAGCTGGGCTTTGATTTTAGGTTATGGTTCTCTCTAAGGTGGCATCACCACTTTCCTTCATTAAGTTTATCCGCAATTGCTTACCAAATGCCTTGACAGGCATTTCTGCATTAGTTTTTTTACCTGGCTCCAGGTATTCACAATCTGGTACAATAATCATATTTCAGATCATCCAAAATCAATTACCATGGTGTACCGATATGCAGAAATGTATGGCATATACCTTATTGGTAATAACCCATAAACAATAAGCTCCTTCCTTCTCCTAAAGTGCCCACATAGTACCTACAAGCTTACCAACATAGGGGACCTCATTGTATCCAAAAGTTTTTAAAACAAAACATAACACAAACCTCAGGAGACGAAAGGCCCAAATGCTGGATCCAGCTCTACCACTTTAAGTTATATGATCTTAAGTAAGTCACTTAACCCTTCTGAATTTCAATTCTTTCCTATTAAATTAAGAATAATAACACTTTCCAAACCTACTGCACAAGGTTCTTTTGAGGGTCAAATAAAATCATGCATATGAAAGCACTTTGAAATTATAAGCCAAGCACCTGAAAAGTTCAAATAGTATTACTCCCATTTACAAATGAGGAAACAGGTCAACAACAGAACCAGAACTAGAGAACAGGTCAATGGTCTCTTCGCCAATGGTCTGTCCACTGCATGATGCTGGCTCTCAAGTTCTAAGGAGCACGTGGGAAAGGGAAGGCCAGCTTGGCCTCAGTGATCTGGGAAGACTCTGGAGCAAAGTTTAAGCACAGTGACCAGCAGGTCCATGCGCCCCACGGATATGTTTTCTCTTATCTGGCTGGCATAGTTGTTTTAATTTTTTTTTTTAGTCAACATTTCATAAGCAGTAGGTTTCACCTAAATTCTACATTTCCTGTCTTAAAAAAAATCAGGATTCTTAACAATAGGTGGGCATTCCCTCACAGTGGTAATCTGCTATAGCTGCACCTTCAGGGGACATGTGTTCTTGAGTTTGTTACAAGCCCCTCATTCCTTCCTATTTCTCCAACACAGAGGCCAAGTATCAGTAGCTCTATATCATTATTCTTGCAGTGCTGTTTTCATGCAACAATGGAATGAGCATACTTCTATGAAAGTGAACCGTCTTCCTATACTGACCCACTTCACTTAAGTAGCTTTTTTGCCCAGCTCCAGTAGGTATTTGATTTGCAACCTCTGACCTGAAGGACAAAGAGAATCCCAGAAGGTGGGAGGCACGACTGTGGCAAGAGCAAAGTGCGGCTTGGAAAATGGCATGGGAGTGTGGAAACCCTGAAGAAGCAACCTGCCTGGAATGAGGGGCAATGCAGATGGGGACAGGGACAGCTGGAGGGCTGGGAAGACATTTGGGTAAAAAAAAAACGTGGTTGCATTATAGAGAGAGGATCATGAGTAATGATGGAGATGCCGATGGCCGGGAACTAGGAGAAATATTTTTCAAAGTCATTCATTCAACAAAATCTTACTGAGTAAACCCTGGATCGTAGGCACTGGGAGTACAAGAAAGGATAAAACAATACAAAAGCCCTGCTTTCATGGCATGTATAGCCAAGTTGGGAGGGATCTTACCACAAACCCTCCTATTTTGTTCCCCATTAGCCAAGTGCCTTGGATGAGTGTTTTTGAGCAAGGAAGGACAGACAAATGGCAGAGTTGATGGTTTCCCCCCAGAGGACTGTTGAACAGATTGAGAGGAAGGTGATATGGGGTTGAAAATGATCTGCCTGCCACTGCTCAGCCCATGAAAGCACAAAGCAGCTCAAAAACCCACTCATTAATCTTCTAGGATGTTGGACGAACTTCAGAATTACAGCACAGACACTGGGTCCTGTCATTCCTTTGACCTATTTTTCCAGGCTTCTCACATTGTGTGATTGATCACATACATATTCCCCTACACAGGGATCTCTTCAGCTCACCCACTGTAGTGCGTGCATGCGTGCATGTGTGTGTGTGTGTGTGTGTGTGCGCGCGCATTTGTGTGTTGTAAATTGTGCACCTGAAACCTGCATTCACACACACACACACACACACACACACACACACACACACGTATCTTTTAGCTTTTTCAGATTATCTTGATACGATAATCTCATGTAAGTAGTATTCTGCAACTGGGAAAACACACAAGCACAGCTCATGGCACCTCATGACAATTTCTTTAGTTCCACTGGTGGAGGAGACAGAAAAAGTAATTATTGGGGCAAATAAGGAAACATGACTGAGTATTTCTGTGTAAAGCAGAAGATGAAAGCTTTCTTCCACTGAAGAGTGGCCAAGAGAAATGCAGAGAGAAGTGTACATAATATTTCTTCCTCTAAGTACACACATCCGCTAACTATATCCAACATGGACCAAACACTGTCTACTTGTTTTGCTCCCCAGTCTCTAGCAATCAATCACTACAGAGCTGAGATGGGCACATAAAGAAGGAGCAGTTGCTGCAGTTGGTGATGTGGAGGAAAGGAATATGAATTGGGCAGATGCAGTGAGGGAAGGCATTATAGGTTAATGCTTTCCATAAGTATGTACTGTATGACTGGCACTGTGCTGGCCACTAGGGCTTCTGTGATGATAAACAGAGTGGGAAAGGGTGGTCAAGGGCCAGAACATCTAAGATGGTAGCCTGACAGAGGATGGGCTGAGAAGGACAGAGAAGCATGGAGAAGGAGAGCAGGATATGGAAGATAAAGAGGAGGTCTTGCAGGTGAATTGAGCAGGAGAGTGATGGAGAAAAGGCTACTGAAGGCAGATATAGGAGAGTTAGAATCCACTGAGAGAAGTCATGTGTGCGCACACATGAGCATGTTATGTTGATGGGCAAGGAAAGAGGAAAATGAAAAAATGATGCATAATGCACAGATCTGAAATTGGAATAACTAGAAAGTGAACTCTAGCTCTTCTACGTGATCTTGGGCAAGTTACTTAATTATTAAGTTTCTGTGTTCGCATAGTTAAAAAATGAGGGTAATACTCTGCACCTCAAAGTTTTGATGAGGGTAGATGACAACCTGTATGAAGGGACACAGTTAGTCCTGCACCAGGCACAGTGAGTCTGCAATAAATTCCATCCTTCTCACTGTGCCCCTCTCTCCCCAACTCATGGGAGGAGTTAGGCTTCTTTATCCATTTGTAAGTCAGAAATGAAACTGCTTAAACTTTCAAGGAAATGCCTGTCCTCTCTCCTCAGCACCTCAGATTGTTAGAAAAGACACAGCGAGACTGGTTGTGTGAGCTATCTCTCTGGCATTATTCATGAAATATTTGAAATCCCTTTGATCATAATTCCATTTGAGTTATGACATATATACCCAATAACCCATTGCTAAAATGCAAACATAATCTCTGGGAGGGATCCCACACTGACCAAAATGCACACTTAGATGGTGGGATGAAGAGATGCTCACCATGGAAACCTGAGCTGCGTGGGCACATACCCAAAGGGTAGTCACTAGGAGAGAAATCTCAGAATAGAAGCCACTGACCAAGACAGGCAACCTTGGTGAGTGCTACAGACAGGGCTTGGGGTTGCCAGTGGTTGGGGGTGGGGGAGGGGCAAGGAACGGGGGTAGAAGAGGAGGAACTGCGGAGGCCAGTGTGGCCTACTTTACCATTTGCTAAGGACCAGTCATGGATGAAGGTATTCCATTCCTTTGACCAAAATCCATCGGTATCTGCCATGTGGAAAGGTCAATCTTGGGGGGACAGAAAGTGAACCCAAATCTGATATGGGCACCCAAGACCTTAAAAATGTCTGCTCCTTTAGGAGTCACTCCAGGCAGCATGGGGCTCAGTCAGACCTGAGTGTCCAGGCTGTAACTAGCACCCCATTCCAGGCCCTGCCCTATATACTGGGCCCTGGTGAATAGTTTTTGTTGGGATTTTGCCGACTTCAGTAAAGTTGCAAATATAGCCTCACATATCATGGACCCCACTGGAAAATTTCCAAATGTAACCCAAATTCTTCTTCAACCTTCTTACTCGTCAAGATTGTTCATATCACTGACTTCAAGACGGGCTATGTTATGTCTTTTTTTCATAACAGGGAAAATTTCCAGAACCTCCACCCACCGTGAACTCCAATGAGAAAGCCAGTCATGAAGGGAACCCTATGAGGAGGCTGGGCAGTGCAGGCACAGTTCCACTGCATCTGGGCAGACTACAGATGGAGCAGAGCATCCCGTTATCATCCCAAGCCATTTGTGCTTCATGTAATAATGCCCTAATGACTCAATTAGCATCGATTCTTCAGCGGCAACAATATTTTCTAACTGATCAAGCAATTTAATGCTCACTGTTTGATTGATACAATTTCTGAGTAATAAAGCAGTTTGAAAGAAATTTGTTTAATTCTTTACAACTCACTTTTTAAAACATTTTAATTTTAACTTGATTTTCATTTTCCTTTTTTTCCCCCACTGCTGCAGGTCATAAGGACCCTTTACTCTCTCGCTGGGCACTCCTGCTGCTTTGGTCATCATGCAGCCAGGTACACCCTACCCCTTGTCTGGGCATCTTCAGCCTTCACCCCACCAACCCCTACCTACCCCGCAGATGCCTGGTGGCTGCAGCCAGAGGAACAGATGGGGCCCAATGGCTGAGGCTCTGTGAGTGGTACCCGGCATACAGCCACTATGGAAATGGTCCAGGTGAGAGCCACTAAAGCGGGCTTTCTGAAAACCTGCCCTGGTAACACCCTTATATCTGGAAACAAGGCAGGGTGTATAGGAGGACAGGGTGGGAGGCTGGTGGGAGAAAAGAGGGACAATCAAAAACAGAAAAGGGAACTAAAAGAGACTGTTGGCATAAAACCTCTTACCCGTTAAAAACTATGCTTCCCAGGAAAGGAACTAAAACCCTAAGCTAGTGAGAGAAACACTAGGAATGAACAGTGTTTGTGAGGCAGGAACTGGGGAAAAGGGACGAAACCCTGTGGCTGTGGACCCCTCTGTAGGCTCCATGCTAACTCATTCTGATACTGTTTCCAAGCCCATCTCTTCCCACAGTTCTCCAGCTGTGGCTTCTACCAAGGGCCTTTTCCAGGATAAAATGTGTGTGGAAGAAAACGAATCTGTGAAAGGCAAGCCTCAGGGGCTGAGAGACGTTGTGTTGTCCCAATCCTTGCTGTCACCTAGGGCAGTGGTCGCCAACGGGTGGCCCGTGGACCACGGGTGGTCCTTGAGGTCTAAAAGGTTGGTGACCGCTGACCTAGGAAACTCAGACACTACACAGTGGCCAGTGAACCCAAGGGGAATGGAACCAAACTGGGGTGTTCTGTAGGCAACTTCTCCTATACAGTTCTGCTGCCATTTTTGTACCAACTCTCATGTGTATATTTTGCTATCTACAGCTCCCTTCTCCTTGTCCCGATTGCACTTTCCCACTCGGACTATCATAATAGAACTACAAGTAGTAATAATAACTTCTAAAATTTCAAGAACTACTGTGTGATAGGCGTGACATTAGATAAATGACTCACATATTATATTATTTCATGTAATCATCTTAACAACCTTCTGGGGAAACATTATCCCCACTTTACAGATGAGAAAATAAAGGTTTAGGGTAGTTATGCAATTTGATCAAAGACATTAAATAAGCTGTGAAGCTAGCCTAGTCAAACTGAAGAACTCTGACCTCTTAAACAAATGACATAGGTTCCAGGATCCTGGATCATCAATCCCCACATTTCAGCCACAGCCAAGGAGATTTTCTCCTAACTTCCCCTCTTCTCCACTTCCCGCAAGTACAAGCCTTAGATTCTACTTCTCAAAAAGGATGAAGATGGACAACACCTTTTCAAACTCCCTTTGGACACAGTGAGTGACCTTTCATCCAAAGGACCAAGTAATCCAACCCTCCTCTGCCCCCTGCCCCCCCTCCCCCACACACACACACACACCAGAGAATGACCAATCTCTTCCTCTCCTAGGTCACTTCATGGGTCCATTCCAAAGCCCATGTCATATTCACCTGACCCTTCAATGTCCTGTCAGAGCTATCTGTTGATTCTGACTCAGAATGACTGATTCCCTCCCAATTTTTCTATAAGATTGAATGTGATTTGCGTGGATTTCCTACCACAGCCTCCCATTTCCCAAGCCTTTCATCCTTCACCGCCCTCACAGCCAGAGAATGGGTTATTAAAACGTCTAGGTCTGCAGCCCGGACACCAAATTCAAGGGGGAGAGACACACTTTTGCTATGCTCAGATCTTTCAAAATTCAGTAAAAGTATATCTTTGCTCCAGTACCGTTATTTCTATAGGAAGATCATGTCAAAATTAACTAGTTCCCTGCCCTAACTGGTTTGGCTCAGTGGATAGAGCATCAGCCTGCGGACTCAAGGGTCCCAGGTTCGATTCCGATCAAGGGCATGTACCTTGGTTGTGGGCACATCCCCAGTAGGGGGTGTGCAGGAGGCAGCTGATCGATGTTTCTCTCTCATCGATGTTTCTAGCTCTCTATCCCTCTCCCTTACTCTCTGTAAAAGATCAATAAAATATACTAAAAAAGAAAAATTAACTAGTTCCCAGTTACTCATTCACAGGAAATACTGCTTGGTTTATATACACATCATACTTACTATCTATACTGATTACTCTGCATAATGATTTCCCAGTTTCATGGGCATAAGCCTTGCTCCCAAACCTGATTCTGTTGGCTTTGATGAAGACTAGAACAAAGAGTCTCTGGAAACAGCAGTATTGTTGGCTTTTAAATAAACCTACATAAAAGAGCACATGGACAGGAACAAAGTCATTCATTTTAGGTTTTTAACATTAAAACCAAAAATTGTCCCTTTTTTACCACTTGAAATGATCTGAGGTAAGAATATAAGAGTAAAATTTGGGAGGGCAAAGGTAAGCAATGTAGGGCTTAATTTAGACTGAGAGCAAATTTGTTAATTAATGCTCTAGCAAAGGATGTGCTTTCCTGAAGTTTGGCTTAGTGAAAACAGTGCTATTCACTAACACTGGTTTCTTGAGGCTTGGATATAAAAATTAAGAGTAAAGTGAATGAAATTAAAATCATTGGCTGTACCCATTTCATCCTCAGGTCACATCTTCATAAAGCAATATAATTAAAAATGAAATTCCCTAGGATTCAGGAAGGCCTTCCCAACTGATAATGTCCCAGGAGAGGTCACCCACTCACCACTGGAAATTGAGTGTTCGATTCCCATTGTGAATGCTCTAAAAACCCTTGGGGCTGAGATAGAATAGAACCAATGCTACTGACAGTATGACTTTGGTATAGCAGACTGGACTCTGACCCAGACTTCCAGGCCTCAACCCCTAGCTCCAGAAGCAAATGTTTGTGAGCAAATTTATTAACCTTTTATTGCCTTAGAGTTCCTATTTGTAAAACAGGGATAATAGTAATATCTACCTCAAAGGGTCCTGTGAGCATGAAATAAGTTAATACATGGACAGCACTTAGAATATTGCCAGTCACCAGTAAGCACTATATATGCTAAGCAGACAGATGATAGGATGGATATAAACTGAAACTGAAGAATAGACCTGGAAGTGGCTTCTGTATTTTCTATACAACTAATTGTCTCCATCCGGACTGACAGAGATAATTCTTTGCTACTTATTCATTTCCTACTCCTCCCCCATCTGACATGGTCCTTCTTTGCACCCTATTCCCGAGGAGTCATAGATAGAATCTGAAGAGTACCATACTTCATTTGGTCACAGCCCTAAGTAAACCCTCATCACCCTGAGATGGTCCAGGCATAGGAACACTGTGCAGGCAGCATGTGGGAGAGGGCTGGCCCTTCCAGTGATCGTATAGCCTCCTGATCTCTTACCAGAAAAAAATGAAGCTTCAAAATAAGCCAGAAATTTAAAAGATCTAATCCATGATTTTCTGAGTGAAACAATTAGTCCTGAGTTGCTCCATCCCTTGGCATCCTCATACTGCAATGTCGAGGTTGGTGCAGTGCTCACCTGCAGAGCTGGGTGCGAAGGGGAAAAATGCATGCTGGGTCCAGGCCAAATGGTTTTCCAGACTTGGTAGTTCCATATGTTAGCCTTTCATGTACAGCAACTTAGTTAATTAGGAATTTGTGTGGTTTCAGGTATCTAAGTGGTAGGGAAAAAATGGAAAGCAGAAAAGCAAGAATAGCTACCCTGAACTATGAACAGCATTTCCTCTCCACATCTTCCCTTAGGACCAGGATGGAGAGAGAGGGAGAGCACCACCCCTTCAGAAAATCACAGGTGCAGACAGCTGAAAATGAAAGAATGGGTGTTTGGAAAATTAAGGAATAATACACCAGAATCCTTCCCCTAAAAATAATTAGCCTGCTCAATCCCAAGAAGATTGCAGATCCATAGCAAAGGATAGCAGAAGCCACCATCACAAGGAGTTCAGCCAAGGCAGGATGTCAAAGCATCCACAATGGCTATCAATTATGATTCTCACCCTCAACCTCTTGTCACTTCTGTTTTACCCGAGAGATCCTTCCCTCCCTGTCCTCCACCTCTTGCCAATCTATACTCTCTGTTACTTTTAATTCAAATAGTTAAGCCACGTAGGTCAACTCATTTAAAATTATCAAGGGCAAACCACCACAGTACAAGCTGGATGGGGCTTACAAAGCTGCTCTCTAAACTGGGTTAATGTAATAACACACACACACACACACACACACACACACACACACACACACACACAGAAAATTTCTGTCAAAAGCACCAAATAAAAACTGAGACAGATACTGAAGTTTGTGTCCATTATTCCCCTCCTACCACCACTCTCATCTCCAGGCTGAAGGTTGAAGGATCAGCCACCTTACATGATGACTCTACATGTTGAGGAACACGTACCCAGTTCTCCATCTTTGGCACCTCATGCAAATGGATTCTCAGATGCCTGGACCTTACATTGCTTTTCATGGCAAACGCATGTGTGATCCCTATTGCCCTCACATTTCTGACCAGAATGCATGGCAGTCAACTTGACCATAGCTCCACTGTTTTGTTCCTCCCAAGAACAGGCAATAAGTTATACTGTGTATATACTTCACACGCTGAGAACACACATTTGTTCAGTGACATAAAAGACTCATAATTTAATAGACGCCAGAAAGGGCCAACAGGAAGAGAGAACAGGGCTTAACATGAGTTTTTTGTTTATTTGTTTGTTTGTTAATCCTCACCCAAGGATATTTTTTCATTGAATTTTAGAGAGTGGAAGGGAGGGGGAGAGACAGAGAGAGAAACATTAATGTGAGACAGACACATTGATTAACCGCCTCCAACCAGGGACGGAAATCGAGCATTCAACAGAGGTAAGTGCCCTTGACTGGAATCAAACCTGTGACCATTCAGTCTGAGGGCCAACACTTTATCCACTGAGCCAAACCAGCTAGGGTATGACATGAGTTTTTAGCACTCTTATCTTTTCCAAAAGTAAAGAAGACCAGCAGATATTTCCAGACAATTGACTTGTTTGAAAGGGTTGCATTTTCCCACCAGCAGAACCCTCTTTGCCAGGGATACTTTTCTGGGCTGTGAAAGCGATTCTTAGTCCATTTATGCTAAAAACAAAAACAAAAAAGTCAAAGGAAATACTAATAACCAGCCTAAATGAGAAGCACTGGAATAATGCTAGATTGTATTCAATCAGTTGGGAAGTATAAGAAGTGGGAATGAGGATAATGCATGTCCAAGCGACCTTAACTGACATCATTGTTAACCTCCTTCAACCAGAACCTAGGTCCAACTTGATGTGTAGGTGGAGTAGATTAAAGTCAGCAATAGACTCTTTGAAAACATACTTTGCTGAAGGGATCCTATTGGGGTCTGAGAGCAATTTGAAGGAGAATCCTAGCCCATACCCCAACCTGGTGGGAGAAGGGAGCCTGACTCTTGCAGCAAGCTTTTTCTCCTTCCTGCCAGCAGACTTCCTTTTACATGGTAGAGTGAGCAGTTAGATTCCAAAAGTCAAGGCATAGATCTCTAGTCTCCTTCATGAGGCCAAAGAGAGTCAACCACCTATGTATCAGAATCAAGTTGTGAGCAAGGTTTTTAATGGCACCAAGAGGTGCTGCACTTAGAAATAGCCTCTTCATAGTCTAACAACTTCTGAGTCTAAAATAAAAATTTTAAATCCTCTAGGCTAAACTTACAAGGTTTAGAATGCAGACTAATATGAAATGAGTTCTCATAATATTCAGTGACCAAGAAAAAGGAGTATTCTCTCCAGGATTTCATAGAAGATCCTATATAATAAAAGCGTAGTATGCAAATTGTCCCCTCGACCGAGAGTTTGACTAGGGAGCGGGGCCAGCTGGGGGAAGGGAGGGAGTACCCAGCCTCTGGCAGCCTCTAGCGACCCTACCAGTGCATGAATTTTGTGCACTAGGCCTCTAGTAATATTATAAGCTCCTCAGGAGCAGAACTTTACTCACCATTGTAAACCCAGCACCGACCACAAGGCCTAGTACATAGTATGTACTTAACATATATCTGCTTAATGCATGAGTGAAAGAATAACACTGATTCATGACTTTAATTTAATGGAATTTAAAATTACTACTAGATGGGTCATATGTACATGGTGACAGAACCACTGAGACTCAAAGTGGCAGGGTCACAAATTATGACTGGTCCATGACAAGATAAGGAGCTCATTCAAAATGTGAATCAAGGAACTATTGATATAAAAAACAACAACAAGTGTATAGCCATTAGCACACCTAGTGCCCAGATTTTGGTTTTTAAACACCATCCTATATAATAAAAGGCTAATATACAAATTGTCCCCTCAGGAGTTTGACCGGGAGTTCGATTGCTCACTATGACGTGTGCTGACCACCAGGGGGTGGCACAGAACATGGTGGGCAACCAGCCGCAGCAGCGGGGCACTGAGGGAGCAGGGGAAGGAGGAGGTTGGGAGGCCGGGAAGCAAGGGCCTGGTGGTGGGGTGCAGGTGGTGAGGGAAGAAGGAGGAAGGGATGTGGAGAACCTGATTGGCCCTGATCACCGGCCAGGCCTAGGGACCCTACCCATGCATGAATTTCATGCACTGGGCCTCTAGTTCTCCAATAAAAGGAACCAGGGCTCCTTGGAGAAGTGTTTGATTCCAGGGCTGGGGCAAGAAACATTCAAGATGATCCTGGAGCATCTCATGGTCCAAAAGCAAGAAAACACTTGAGAAAGGAGGGTCAGGTCAAAGGGTACAGGAGCCAGCCTGAAACAGCTCCCAATGGCCAAAGCTAGAATGATCTGAACAACAAAATAAATAATATATTGGACTGTAATCCATAGAACAACATGGATTACAATCTGATAGTGATGGTAACTAATAGTTGAATAAAGAGAGATGGGGAAGAAGGGAGCTCTTCCTAACAGAAATTTTCCAATTAAGGGAAAGAGGACAATAGGAAATCATCATTAGCTAGTAACTGTTATAAGCAAGATCCACAATACATGCTAAACTGATGAGCAAAAGTTTGAGAAGAAATGGGATATTTGCATATTCTCAAAATACCTCTTTCTGGATATCATTAATTAGAAATGGGGAAGTATCAGCTTTACAGTGAAGAAACTCAACAGAAACCACCTTCACCAAGTCATGAAGGCTAACAGCACTAGTAAAAAAACATGGCAACATTCTTTGCCCAAATAAGATAGAATGTGTAGGACACATCACTTCTGTGATATTCAGAAGTGATACATATATGCAGTACGCAAAAATGCATAACCTCAATCTAATAATGAGGAAGCATCTGACAACCCAAATTAAGGACCATTCTCCAAGATATGACACCTGTACTCTTCAATTCATGAAAAACGAGAACAGACTGAGGAACTAGCACAGATTGGAGGAGACAGAGGAGGCTTGATAAATGCAGTGTGGGATCCAGGATCAGATCCTGGACCAGAAAAAGAACATGGGTGGAAAAATTAGTGAAATTAAAATAAAGTCTGAGGATTCATTAAAAGTATTGTACCAATCGTAATTTCCTAGTTTAAATCATTATATTATGTTTAGGCAAGATGTCAACAATAGAGGAAGCTGGGTGAAGAATCAATGGGAACTCTTTGTATTATTTGTCAGCTTTTATGTAAGCCTAAAATTATTTCAAAATAAAATGTAAAAAAGAAAAAAATGTCAGGTAAACTAAGCAGTGTTTATAGACGTAGTTGATTTACATTCTTCCACAAGCTCATGATCTCGGAATGAATTGGTAACTGGTAACTGGTCCACCAGCTGGGGACCACATTTTCAGTAGCACTACACTAAATTGTCTGCAATTTTCCAGAAATTAAGGAATAAAAACACTATTGTTTATGCTGAATGAGTATTATTAGGTCCTGTGTTCAAGTTTTGTACCCCATAGGTATATGTACTGGCGTTGCTCACAAAATAGGAGATCAAGAGATTTGGGTTCTGATTTCTGCTCTGATTTAAAAGCTAAATTTAAAAAAAAAAATAAACAACAACCCTGTTTGTGACCTTGGGTAGATCATTTGTCTCTATACTTAGTTTTCTCATAATTAAATTGGAAAAAAAACCTGTGCCATTCCCCATTACTTGGGTTGGCAGGAGGATGGAGTGAGATAAACTGTATGAGAGTTTTGAAAATCATAAAAACATTATTCAACTGTAACCATATTATGATTCACTTATTTAAATGTTCTCCTTTTCATTGTTTTCAGGAATGAATGGCTTAAGTGAGGATTGGTTACCAAATGCAACCATTCAACTTTAGAAATGATTTCATATTTAGTGAACATCTACTATGTTTAAGGCATTGGCTTATATACTATAGTAAATACAAAAATGAATTCCACATGGACTCTGGCCTCAATTAGTTTCCAGCCTTAAGAAGAGGGATAACATACATGTCGATAAATTATAGCATAAAACAAGAAATAGGAATTGCCAGGCAGGTACCCCACACAGACATGGGGGAAAAGAAGCCAGCTTCTTTTTTCCTTTGGTGACCATACAATTCCTTTGTGTATATTTGTACAAATCATTCCCAAAAACTCCCTCACAAAATTTTACATGGTGAATAAGAAATAATAATGAGACTGACAAAGGGAAAAGAGATAAAGCTTCTGGAGTCAGAAGCATGATTTCAAATTGTAGTCCCAGCACTTATTAGCAAGGTCTTTGGACAAGGTCTTTAACCTCAGTTTCTCCCTCTGAAAAATGGGATAACAATGCTACCTATCGAGCAGGATTGTGCTGAATATTAAAGGAGCTAATACAAATCAAGTATCAAGTACTCAGAACTGCATTGAGCACTACATAAGAGTCAGTAGTTGGTATTAGTACTTTCTTCTTATCTTGGGGAAATGTATTTACGGCTTATGACTGAAGGTGGGGAAAAAACCCCACAAAATCAAAATAGAATAGAATTCTAGTTACAAAAGCCTTTGCTCTAGAAAAGCCCAGATCCCCTTGAGCGAACAGGAGAGAAGGAGGTCAAGTCAGCAGTTCCTGGTGCTGTTGATGATCAGGGTGGGTGTTGTGTAACGTCATTCCATCTGTCACCACTTAGCCTTTTGGACACTTTAGGTCACACTCTCAGCTTTCCAGTTCTCAGATTTTTCTTAAGGGATTGGGGGTGATCCGGGTACAACCCTTGTAATTTCTCGCTGCTCAGCCATTGTGCTTCCAGGTTCTCACCACCCTCCTCTGCTGAGAACCCACCTTCCTCCTTGTCAGACACAGCAGGAAAGCCATGGATGACAGTCCCTCCTGCCTTCAGCACACCCTCGGTCTCCACCGTGGTCTTGTTTCTAACACACACCAGTGCAACGTGCCCTTCCCTGGCCCACTTAACCACAATCTGGATACGTTCAAGGCCCGACCCCGGACTGGTGGACAGGCCAACAGCCCCTCGCTTCCTGCTGCACGTCCCAAGCCCACAGTGATGAGAAACCATTCAGACAAAAAGCAAAAAAGGGCCAAACCCACAATGTGAACCATATTTCTCCAGGCTTCCCCCCTCCTCTTTTGGCCTTCTAACCCAAGGTAATAGCATTCCCAGCTGTGAACTATTGCTGAGATAAAAACACACGCATGTGCGCACGTGTTCACATAGTATCCTTCCCCCAAACATGATTTCTCCACACAGCAGCCACACTCATCCTGTCATAACATGACAGACCATGGTACTCCTTTGCTCAAAATTTCCAGTGGCTCCTGCCTCATTTCAAGTAAAAGCTAATGTCCTTACTGTGCCTAAAAGGCCCTGCTCTGTCTGGCCTCTGGTCAGCCCTCTGTCCTCACCTCCAGTTGTGCTCGCCTTGTTCAGGCCACACCAGAGGCACCAGTCCTTGCTGCTCCCTGAGCTCGCCAGGCTGCTCCCACCTCTGAACGTGGCTCTTGCAATTCTCTCTGCCTAGAATGCTTTTCTCCCAAATATCCACCTGGCTGGTTCCCTCAAACATCCCCTTGGGGAGAGTTCGCTAATCATTTTATTCACAATATAAACCTCCGCTCACACCCACAACCCCATTTCCTGCTTTACTTCTTTTTCAATACCACTTATCACCATCCAACAAAGTATTTTAGTTATTTTATTTATGGTCTCTCCCTGCTAAAATATAAGTTCCCTGTGGGCAGGGATGGGGGGGGGCTGTTTTATTTACTGCTAAATCCCTTTCACCTAGAACAGGTGTTCAATAAATATTTGTTGAATAAATGAAAGAATTGCAAAATCTTTCTATATATATACAAACACATGTGCATATATTCCTATGCCTACATATTATAGCTGCTACTTACGGAGCACCAAGTACACCCCAGTCACTGGATGAGGTCTGCATGAAGCACAGTACTTTAAATGAAGTCTAATTCATCCTTTCAATGAGCCTGCAAGAAAAATATACTTACCCACACTATAAAGATGAGGAAACTGAACTTGCCCAAGTGATCGGCAAGGAAAAGACAAAGTTGGCTATACTTCAAAACTTCAAATCCTTTCCACCAATCAGCAAGGCCTCTCAGTTTTCACGACCGTTGGCTATGAATGATAATTGGCCAGTACATCCAATGTAAAATCTTCCTATATATATACAAACACATGTGCATATGTTCCTATGCCCACATATTATAGCTGTTACTTACGGAGCACCAAGTACATCCCAGTCACTGGATGAGGTCTGCATGAAGCACAGTACTTTATATGAAGTCTAATTCATCTTTTCAATGAGCCTGCAAGAAAAATATACTTACCCACACTATAAAGATGAGGAAACTGAACTTGCCCAAGTGATCGGCAAGGAAAAGACAAAGTTGGCTATACTTCAAAACTTCAAAGCCTGTATTCTTTCCACCAATCAGCAAGGCCTCTCAGTTTTCATGACCGTTGGCTATGAATGATAATTGGCCAGTACATCCACTGCCTTTTCTACCGGTGTGGCACTCCTGGAAGTCATGGCATTGTCTCCCCTGTCTCTGTTTTTCCAGGACCTACATACAGAGTATGGTTCCTGGCACACAGTCGGTCTCAATTACTCACCGCTGGAAATCCTAATTTTCTGTCCACCAGAGTTGATAGATTATCAAGCATTTACTCCTTTTTCCCTGGCAACTGGGGTGCATCTGACTCAAGGCAGAAGGAGAGATGCAACCTGCTGTTTTCACACACACCCCACACTCCACCCACCCCCGTTTTGCCCAGGTAGGGGTCTGTTGCTGACACAATGAGAGAGGTAGAAAGGTGATACCTAGTGACACTGGAGGACAGGAGCTGACAACTCACTTGGGAAGGCTCACCATCTGGACTGTTTTCCTCCTCTCCATTCTCTCTTACCTGTATAGTCCATAACCTACCAACCCCATGTCTTCAGCACATGGCATGCCAACTAGATTCTTAGTAAGCCAAGCTCAGATCCAGCTCCAATGTCGTTTTAGTCTTGCTGCTAGCTAAGGCAGGGTGGGAAGAATGCATTTAGCCAGCTCAGGCTGCGAAAGAGGAGCAGGACAGAGTGGTCCATACTGTGGACACTGGAGTTGGACACCTGAGATCAAGGTCTAAGCAAGTGAGTTAACCCCTAAGCCTGTGTATCCTCGTCTGTAAGATAAAGATAAAGCGGTATTTACTTTATAGAGGTGTTGGACTAATTAAGAGACTTTATATATGTCAAGTGCATATCCTAGTTCCTGATACAGGTCCATTGGTCCACTGTGGACACTGGAGTTGGACACCTGAGTTCAAGGTCTAAGCAAGTGAGTTAACCCCTAAGCCTGTGTATCCTTGTCTGTAAGATAAAGATAAAGCGGTATCTACTTTATAGAGGTGTTGGACTAATAAAGAGACTTTATATATGTCAAGTGCGTATCCTAGTTCCGGATACACAGTGAGTGCTCATCAAGTGTTTGTCAAAAGCCTGACCTACATATTACCTGAGAGAGGATCTTCCTTTGAAAGGTGTTGGAAAGGCATTGGGGGGCCAAACAGACACAAAGCTGCTTCAAGCCACCTGAGCTTAAACGCAGAACGCAATCCTCAGTGCGGATTACCCCTATTCAAATGTGTCCCAGAAGCCCAGAAACTCCTCAGCTGCTCCTTCACCCAGACAGTAACCTGCCGCATGGACACTGGACAGGGGACCCAGACCAAAGAGCCTGGGAAGCATTAGCATCAGGAGTCACCAGATCAAAGCAGTTGCTTGACACTTGAGAGGATTTAAACTCATATTTTAAAAAATAGCTACTGTATTTCATCAAATCAAAAAAGTCATGGACTGTAAGACATACCCATTATTTTACACACCAATAAGAAAGAAAAAATGCTACCAACCAAACTGTAATACAGCATCTATCATAAAATGCATCCCAATTTTAGAGGCAAGTGTATGTCTTAGAATTAACTGAATTAATAAAATACAGCATATCAAACCAAAATCAACTGACACTTGATGTTTATAGTCAGGTAGCAGAGACTACACCACCTATCTGGGAAACTCCTTTAATTCAATAGATTCCCCAATCAGCACCCAAATCATGAAATGCCAGTGTCCTTAGGAAAAATTGACACTGAAGTGCAAAAATAATTTTTCCAGAAAGCAGGTCTTGGTGAGCAAGAAGAGGGGACCTGGAAGGAGGTTCTGGGCAAAGTCAGGGAGAGAGAATTTCAGAAAGGAGGTGATTAGCTCAAAGAGGAGGCCAGGGCATACAGAGTGAACATTCAGCTGGAATCACCTCCCTCCACCATGGGCCACAGTGATAGCAGCAAGGGCAAAAGCTTTGATAGAGCCCAGGACAGGTATATTTTTAAGTCTTAAGCAAGATTAGCATCTTCCACCAGGACATGAATCCAGAGGCAACTCATTTAGATTTACTGCTTACACAATGCATTCATTAGAAAAGAATTGCACTATAATAGGTCATTTTTCAACAGACCTCCTCACACCAGTAGAATTCCTGAAACCTTTGCTGAGAAACAACAGAACTAGAGGAAGATGGGAGTCAAGCTCCATGAATTTAATAGCTGCTGAAGTACATTGAAGGACAAGTTCCAGGCTTGCTAGCTTCGATTTGGAGTCTCCTTGGAGGAAACAATGACACTATGTAATTATCAAAAGCAGCAAGTCAGCTTTTAGCCATACTGTGTGCTATGATGAGAGATAATAATCATTTAAAAATATGAGATGTTGAAAGGAAATCCAGATATCTAAATGGGGCTTGAATTCTTTATATGGAAACTTTGTCATTGACAGGTGGCCTTTAAATACAGGTGGCTTTAATGCTGACAATCTTCAGGCACAGTGTGGAAGTAAATGTAGAGTTCAATGACCTGGTCTCCATCTTAGATTTACATTGGCTCTGTGACCTTGGTCAAGTCATTTAACCTCTGAGTCTTACTGTCCTCATGTGTACAATGGTGATCATCAATAAAAGTGTCTCGTACCTTGAGAGTTAGCTTTTGGGGTCAAATGAGATCACACCAGCAAAAGGATACTATAAACTATGAGGAGAAGCACAAATAAAAGCTACTTTAATTAATTTCCTGGCAATCTCTATAAAGAAAACTGGTGTGTGTGTGTGTGTGTGTGTGTGTGTGTAAAGAGCATACCTTGGGGGTTTGGCTTCTCCAAGAAGCAGGGAATAATTTAGTGAGTCACCCAGAGATCATCACCTCCTCCTAGCACTGGGGAAGCAAATGGCATTCTTCGCTCTGGGGCTACTTTTCTATGTGTTTAATTGATGGGGAAATCAGATGCATGCAGACTTGTGAAAGTTCCTCAAATGATTCACACACAGAAGATTCAGTGAATGTTTTTGTATGGCCACCTTGTTCTCCAGGGCTTCATCCAGCTTGATTTGGATCTCGTTTTCATGAAGGCCCATAACGTAGGACTACAATGTTCAGAAAATGAAATGGAAATTACCTACTGCCCCAGAGCACCCTCTATAAAGCACAGGCCTTTCTTCTTTCGGGATCTTAAGCCGTAATGTCTGAGCCTTAGTTGCATTGGGGGTAAAGAGACAGTGATAGAAACCTAAATACCCAAATCCTCCCCTTCTCTGGGTCCCAGTGGACAATGTTTGAGAATTTTATTACAGAAAAAAAGGTTCCTGTAGGACTTAGTTCCAGATAGGCAACAACTTCCCAGTCATGTTATCTACATAATTTTGACATGAGCTCCATCTTGATAACCAAATTTCTTTCCATATCAATTCTTCCTAATTATTTATACATTGTTATTTGTATTGCATGATACAATAATAGCATTTAAATTATTGCTCCCCTTACCTTTTGAAGATCTCAGAATATAATTTAGCAGGCAAGGCAGAGACCTAGTCTTTACAATTCTTTTTTGCACAACACCACTTAAGTACTGAATACATGCTTTTTAACGACGCTGCAGCTGAAAAGGTTCCACACACATTATCTTATTCAGATTGAAGATATCCTGGCAACGTGAGCAATGTCTCACAGATGGAGAAACAAAGCAGCAGAGAGGTGCAATGCCTTGCATGAGAACAGAAAGCCAATCAGAAACGACTCCACAGTCTTCACACTCTTCAGTTTGGAGTGCCCTTCTTTATTCATTCATTCTAAAAAGCCACAACTTACACATCCAAGTTCTCCAGTCCTGCAAAAAAATTCTGGGTGTAACAAAAAGCACTTTATAAATTAAAAAGCACTCTATTTTTTGTGCTAGAAAAAAAATATCCCCCTAACAGTTGGCTCAGGTACATACTGTCTCCTTCAACTGAAACCACATTGTAAACAAATATTACATTATCATCCCCTCATGACAACAATGGCAACAGCACAGTGATGTTTATATGAGACCTCTCATCTCTGGACCCCAAGGTGCTTTACTGATCTGTTTGCTTATACTCAGCAAATCGATGGCAAATTATGCAACTGTCCAAGGTCCCAAAGGGAGCCAACAAAAGATGTTGACCTCCAAAGTCACCTTTTAACACAGGACTTTAGACCAATCCTGTTGCCACCATGAGGTGTCAAGCAGATCAGGTGGTTGGGAAGTGGGGAGCTGATGTGGAAGGGAGAATGGGGAAGTGATAAATTCTATTTTACACTTAAGTCTAATAAAATGCTTGGATAACCAAGTTTAGATGCTCAGCCAGGTGTATTAGAAGTACAGGAGAGAATTCTAGAATAAAGAGAAAGTAGTGTGATCCACTCACGTTCAGGTGATATGGAGGAAGAGATTAGAAATCATACTTCAGATGTCTTGAGACCAACCATGTTTATTATAATAAAACTCCATTTCTGAGTTCTCAGTTGTAAACATCATTGAGAAGTGAAATTACAAAGAGAAACAAACCAGGGGCACAGGGGCACAGGGGCCACATGCTGACCTGACAGGCTCAGGGAAGGCCTGCATGGCAGTCTTGCAAACTCAGAGCCTAAAGTAACCACAAAGGATGGTCTGAAATTAAACTTTAACTAAAAGCAGTTATGGTGGGTAGTTACATCCTAGGTGGGTATCTTCACTGACAAGGTC
>NW_005358092.1:2401360-2419393 GCF_000412655.1 Myotis brandtii
AGCATTATCTCAATTCGTTGAGGTTCTGCTTCCCGGCATATGTCTACAGTTTGGCTCAAATAAACTCACAGAAATTCTTTACAGGTTTCAATGTTTGTTTGTTTGTTTTTATGTTAACATTACTTGGCGTAGTCATGTCAGGATTCCAAAGAAACTCAGCCAGGACCATCCCTTGGACTTGGACTCAGTGCTAGGATCCAGCAAAGGGCCCACTGAGCCCACCAGTTCTCCACCCATTAGGTGAACTTGGGTGAGTTGTCTCTTGGATCCAGGACCTTCCCTTGCTTTGGTAGAGGGTCTGACTTTATTTGAGCTGTGTTTTAAAATCCTCGAGGTGGAACCAGGGTTGACAGAACCCAGGTTAAGGGTTGACAGAACCCAGGCTAAGGCGGGACTGGAGGAAAAAATGGGTGGCTGGTTTTGATTTGGCTTTTCAATTGGAATTGCTGAGAGTCTGAGGAAAAAACCTTCGCCGTATAAATGAGCTGAACTCATTCAGCTCCAAAGATAAAGGGGCACATCCTTCCTCCAGTCCAATTCTGGGGTGTTCTTAGGTGACTAAGAATCTTTGTGGAGGTGTCAGAAATGCAGGAGCCCCATAGGGAAGTCCCAACGCAACTGTAATTAACTAAATGGCTCATCAAGGGGGCCACCATAAAGCTTGGTCTGCCCAGGCCCCGAATCTTTCCTGTGGTTTTAGAAAGTCAGGAGAGAAACTGAGGCCACACTTGACCCACTACACAACATGTCTAGAAAGTTTACTCAGACTACAGATATCCAAAAAAAAAAAAAATTACATGGGAAATTGTGCCTCCAAGGCCAGAAGCTCTCAAACCCCAGCCCTCATTTAATACTCCTGATAGGAAGCCTTTACTTGCAAGTACTTTACAGAAATGGGAAGATTTAACTAGAAAATATTAACTGAGAAATGGCCCAAATGCAGTTTGTTTTGGGTACCTACATGCAGAAATTAGAAAATGCCGGCTCTGAAATTAAACTGAATGAGTATATGGGAAACATATCTTGATTTGGAAATTAGAAGCTTCTAAGGAAAAGCATAGAAAAAAAAACAAAAAACAATTCTTCCAAAAAGATGGAAATTAAAAAAGAATTTTAGAGACTGTCTCAGAACTATTCTGAAGTTAATAAATGCCTACACCCCGTTTTCCTCCCTGTAGGAAGCATGACTCTGATTTATCTCCATAGAAAAGAAACAGTAGGTGGCCAGGCCATTTACTGAATTTCCCCAGAGCAAACAGGATGTGGGGGTGGGGAGACACATGGCCAATGACACATGTCCTAGGAGACAAAGGGAGATAGGGTTAACTAAAAAAGGCCCCAGCCCATTAATTACTAGGTTTCGTGGTGGTCCTGTAAAATGGATGCCCGCTCTCGGGAGTGTTATTAAAAGTCTCATTTTTGCCATGTTTTTACAGTATTTCCCAGTCTGTCATTTGAAATTTGGCTAGATAAGACATTTCTCACAATTTAGGGATGCTTCTGGGACTTCTATACCCATGTAGAGGGAAAGTCTAGTTTAAGGGGAAGGCGCCCCACCTGATTTTGGGTGGCCTCTCGGCCTATGCCCCATCTCTTCATGGATGCTATGGAATAAGCCCAAGACTGTTTTTCTTTGGAAGATAGCGAAAAATGACACAAGAAAAATATACAGGCTAGGTTTGGGAAACAAGGTTAGTGTTTCCATAATAATAGGCAGTTCTTGAATAATAATGGACCCCATTCCAAGGGGGGGGGGGGTCACTCCTGTTTTTATAAAGAAAAATAAAATAATACTTTAACATTAAGACCACTGAAAGCCAGTGAGTTATCTCTGTTACAGAATTTTCCAAGGAAAATGCCTTGGGTAATAAAATTGGCTTTAAAATCTTAAAGTTGTTAAGGCAAAATATATATAACTAAAATGAAGAGTATATGGTAAAAAAATATTTTCCAGTAGTAATTATATATGACTAAACATAGTTTTTGAAAGTCTTTGGTAACTTAAAACTTTGAAGTTTGCTGAGTTAAATAATAAAAATTATTAAATATCTAGGTATTTTGAAATAACAGAATACTAAAATATTAATCTGAGTTTGCCTTGTATGAAAAATCTAGAGGATAGATTTGAATCTATTAATTAAATAAGTCTTGTATTTTATTTGAAATACTAGAGGCCCAGTGCATGGAATTCATGCACAGGGAGAGGGGGGTCCCTCAGCTCAGCCTGCACCCTCTCCAATCCGGGATCCCTCTCGCAATCCGTAACCACTGGCTCCTAACCGCTTACCTACCTGCCAGCCTGATGGCCCTAACTGCTCTCCCCTGGCAGCCTGATCACCCTAACTGCCTATCTGCTCTCCCCTCCTGGCCTAATACCCCTAACTGCCTATCTGCGCTCCCCTCCTGGCCTGATCACCCTAACTGCCTATCTGCTCTCCCTTCCTCTCCAAGCCCTTTAGACCCTGGCCAGGCATGCTGAGAGCTCTCCGCTGTGGCCCTGCCCCTGTCCTGATTAGTCGTTACATGACCATGTCCTGGCCAATTTGCATATCCCTCTATTATTAGTATAGATATCCTTAAAACCAAGAAAGTATTATTAATCTGAGAAGTGCTAAGAATTTAACTTGCCACCTAAAAATTTAAGGCTTCTAAGAGTTAAAAGTTCAAACTAAGTTGGGAAAAATTATATGGTTGTGATAACAGAATGCATGAAGTATGGAAATTCATTTTTAAGGAAAATAATTCTTGCATTCTCTCTGGAAAAAAATAATAGTTCAAAATATATTATAGTCTTTATGTTTATGTGTGCCTGTGTATTACATGTGGTAAAATTTCAACCTAGGATATAATTTTTATTGGCCTGAAAAAAAGGGGGGGGAGATTAATTCTATAGTCCAAACCAAATTTTGAATATTAAAACCGGTTTAAGCTTAATTAATGTCTTTTAAGTAATTACAAAGAGTGTGTGATATAATCTTTGGGTTGTGTATATTTGACAGTCTATCCAACTTAAATTTCAAGACTTTAACCAAGCGATAGCTTTGGGACATTTCAAGGACCCTGGAATGACTCAAGGATTTATTCTCTCTTCTTAAAAGATATATTTTTGAACTAAATTAGGTCAATTTAATATACTTGAAATTACATGGGAAGCTTTGTCAAATAAAAATTAAAAACTATGTTCTATTTGTATACATATATTTTGTTAAAATTAATGTTATAGAAATTTCAGTCTGCTTTAGAAAGGAACTTGCAAAGATTCAGAGCCAAGTTCAAACAGGAAACTTTCAGGGGGGTAGCATGTGTCCAGTCGGGGACACCAGGCAAGCCAAGAGTGATGATTCTCTGTGGGTGGTCTGCCAGTGATACTCTGGGTATTTGCATTTCACATATTGGAAGTTTATAAATTATTTTTAATGCTCAATACACCGCTTGCAATAAGCCATGTGCCTCATTTTAAAACCTTACCTATTATTTACTGTTTAAACGCTAAAATTATAATTGAATCTAAAAGTATACAAATTTTATATTATTCCCTATGTCATTTTATAGGAATTATTATTTACCAAGAAATTGTTGTCTTGGAATGTTATATTTTATAGAAAAGCAAAGTTTTTTTTATCAAATCTATAACCATGCCACTTTTAAATGTTGTCATTCATGGACAGCCATTGCTTTACTCTGATGCATTTATAGGTATATTATATCTTTAGAAAAATCAATGAAAAGGACTCTGACTGACTCTAAATTGCAGGCTTCTAAGCAGGTCATATCTTTGAACTGGATGAAGATTTATAGAACTTCAAGGAATAACTGAATTCAAAAATTACTGGCAAATAATCAGGATAAACAAAAATAACTATGGGACTAAGTGAATTGAGAATAATTATTCTTATGACTGTTTAAAATATTGTTGACTTTTAAATCTTTTGTTTCCCAAATATAAGGAAAACTAAAAGCAGACATTCTGCATTGTAGGAACTAACAAATTAGTAACATTCATTTCACAGTACTCCCAGGAGACAAAGATTCAAAGACTATGACAACCCGGAGATTTTTGTCCATTGGGAAATAGATTAATGAAAGACTCTCTCCAACAGTGTTAAAGGGACCTTACCTTATCAGGTACCTAACCATGAATGGACATTTGCCCCTGTCTCTGACACTCACCTTCATCTCAAGGATGAGAAGCCACCAACTACGGAGGAGGTACACAGCCATCCCAAGACATCAACAAGGCCTGTATACTCACAAATTGATGCTGCTTAAACCCTGTTCTTATATCACCTAATTGTTATTAATTGAATGTATATAAAAATGATTTTTATACTGCCATTATCCTCCTTATGGTTTCCTAGTGGAAACAATATCTGTCTCTCTAGACCCCTTTCCCTATTAGACATGAAAAATTTCCCACCTACTAGACCAGTGATGGCGAACCTTTTGAGCTCAGTGTGTCAGCATTTTGAAAAACCCTAACTTAACTCTGGTGCCGTGTCACATATAGAAATTTTTTGATATTTGCAACCATAGTAAAACAAAGACTTATATTTTTGATATTTATTTTATATATTTAAATGCCATTTAACAAAGAAAAATCAACCAAAAAAATGGAGTTCGCGTGTCACCTCTGACAGGCATGTCATAGGTTCGCCATCACTGTACTAGACAGTGATATTCTGATTATCACCTATGATAATGAAGTTAATGTTTTTTGTTTTTAGGGGTTTTGGGGGCCACACACTGGTGATCTTCTACTATCAATATAAGCTTTGGTATATTTTTAGGCTATATCTATTACAAAGGATCTACCTTGGACAAATCTCTCTAAGAACACTTTCCTAATAATTTCCCTGATAAAATAATATATAGATCTAATCTAGATGAATATTTTAGATGAATATTGTCTAAATATAGAAATGGATGAAATTAACTGCCAGGCAAACCATAAGAAAGGAGTTTCCTGAGCTGTGTGAGGCCCTCTAACTGGTGGGTGACCGCAGTCAGCACAGAGGTGCAGGGAGGCCTGAAGGGACAGGGACAATGGGAGAGGTAAGGCAGTCACGTAGGCTCCTTCTCCAGATCTCTGCGTGGCCCTCCACGGCACAGGGTGGTCCTCTACTGAGGGGAGAAGCATCTGACAGCCACCAGCTTATAGCGATCACAAAGGCTAAAGCAATTTTGAAAATGAAACTTCACCAGGTTGATTTTTTTAAACAAATAGATACCTACTTGCCGGATTAGTTCAATTTGGCACAGATGTAGACACAACCCTTCCCCCTGCATGTCAAGCACACAAATGCACATCACTCCATGCCAAGTGTCTTGTTTTACTGGAAAGGCATTTCCTAGACTAAAATATTGAGACATATACAACTCACACAGTGATGTTCAGGCTGCTAGACACTGGCTAGTCAACCTATGGTCAGAAACTGCCAGTAGACTGTCAGTAGGATTAAAACCAGATTGAAATGATTAGCTTCCTATGTGCAATTTATAGCTGATATGAGGGCCTCCTTTCCCTCTTCCCCATTTTTTTTTTTGTGTGTGTGTAGTGTTTTTTTTTTCTGTTGTTCTAACAAAACAGAATTTCTTAAATATATTTCATGTATTGCAGTAGCCTGGACATCAAATATTTCCCAGACTGAAATTAAATATCGCATTTTATTTGGAACATGCCAGCCTAACTCAATTTTCCCTCCTGGCATTGCCACAGAGACCTTGCATTTGGCAGCTAAAAGATTTGCTCAGCTTTGAGATGGACTTACAACTTCTTTCCATGCTCTTGGTAATCCATCTATTTCCTTTGTCCCAGACCAAGCACTTCAAGGTCATTAAGGGACAATCTGTCCTTGCACCTATGTACTGTTTTTAGGGGAAAATACCCCTCTCCTAAGAAGAACCTCTCCAAGCACCTTGCAAACACAACACTGCATCATTGGAAATGTAACTTCCTAGCAAAGGCCGATGAGTTGCCATGAAGCAGCCTGCCCTCTGCACAGGGAGTGGTTCATAAATGGATGCTGATGCATATTGTCTAACCTAATAGGATGGCAAGAGAGCTCTGGGAATCCGTTGTCCATAAACATTACTGCAAACCCACTGAAGACTCTGCATCACCTCAGGGAAGGAAAGGTGACAGGAAAGCAAACAATGTCAGAACCACAAGACCCATCCACCAATGTGTTCACTTTATAGATGCAGCAACTGAGACCTAGGAAGGACAATGGGGCTCCCAGGGTCACAACATGGGCGGTGGCCACAGTGATTTCCTAAATCTCCGGTCGAACTCCCAAGGGGACACTTTGCATATTAGGCTTTTATATATATATAGATTGTGCAATGGGCCAGCTTCTTTCCTGGAAGGAATGTTGATGTGGGTAAGCAGCTAGGGAAGTATTCTTAGGCCTATTCAGTCCTTGAGGTAATTATAATCTAGTCCTTGTATGGCAGCAAGGACAGGAAGAGGGACCAAAGACATGTCCCAGGCCCTCTCCAGGGCCAGAGGAGGCTGCTGAAGAGGTCCCTGGACTTGCTGGAGAAGAGAGGACCCGAGTCATCCTTGCACCGCTCCAACCCTGAAACCCCAGGCACTCTCACCCAAGACTCCCAGGCACTTATGAGGTGTGTCCTGGGGACACTGAAGTGGTGTTGTCCAGCTCTGAATTTGATCACTTCCCCTCTGTAACCTATACCCTAGAACACAGCCATGCTCTCTGACTATGGAGTTCTCAACAGACAGTGCTGATGAAAGGGGAGCATGGTGGCTTCCCCAATAGCCTAAGCCTAAACATCTTTGTCAGAAACTTCACCATCAAGGTAGACATGATGACAGCAGCAGCAGCAGGACACATCCTAGGAACAGATTCTCTCTCTGCTGCTCCCCATACAGCCCTCCTCTTCTAGGGGGCAGACATGGGACTCCAAGGCCCTTCACCTCACCTTGTGGCTCTTCTGCCTCTTTGGGGACAGCCCTCCAAACAGTATATTGGAAACCATTCATTCTACAGTCACAGCAGCAGCTCCACACTCCCAAGGACTGGCCCATTTGGGACCTGAGAAAGCACCCTTCCCTCTTCCAGGCCTGCCCGGGACATGCCCGAATCCTACCAGGCAGGTCAATTCTGTTCCCAGAGGCTCTCTATCCATGTGAAATGCTCTCTGACCATGTGAAATGCTCATGTAATAGAATGTCAGGCTGTGCGGTGACAGGAGCATGCCAGCAGTCACAGGAGAGAAAGCATGTGAGCTAGAGGAATCATGGCAGCTGCAGAGGAGGTAAGGTGTGGGGTGGCCCCAGTGGAGGGAGAGGCGGATGAAGAGGACATAGCCAGGCCTAGGAGAAGGGAAGAGGGCATTCAGCCCAGGGGACAGGACCAGTGTAGGTGTGGCTGGTATGAACCAACCAGCTCTGAACTCTTCTCCTGTCCTCTCAGGCATGCTGGCCCCACAAAGCCATGAGTGATCAGATTAACAGGGCACTTGGCCAGATTCTATCCTAATAAGTGGGCAAGCTCATAAAAAAGGAAGGGAGGGCAAGTGTGAAGGATAAAGGAAAATGAAGACTGAAGCCCTGAATAACAGCAGAACACGACAAAAGCAGAGATTAAGCTAAAGCAGGGACCTCAGACTGGCATGCGTCTGACATTCTCTGAACAGGAAACCCAAAATATGCAGCCACACCTGGGTCTCTCTCTCCATCTAGTGTAGCAAATCCTTGGTGAGCACCTACTTATCAGCACTCATGCACTCTCAAAGCACCCCCTGGACTTCGTGCCACCTTCCTCCTGACTTCCCACCCACAGGTGCTCAGTCCTGATCAGAGGGCGCCCCTCTGCCACATCAGAGAGAGAAGGAGGGAGAGGCAGCAGTGAGACGCTGAGCAGTATTTTTTATCTCTTCTTCAGCACCTTGTTAGGCGGGGGTGAGACAGTGCTGCACATTGTATAGGTAAAGAAACAGAAGCACAGAATAGAGGGATGGAGTTCAAGCGAACCTCACACATCAGTAAGATTATGTTTGCGAACCAGAAGTTTCTGCCTTTGGACTGCCACTGGGCCTGCAGGGAAGAGAGGAAAGAGAGCTGGGTGTCATGAGGCCAACATGAAATTAAAATATTATGGTCACTCCTGGGTAGCTAACTCCCGCAGCCCTTGCCTATGGCTGAGACCCCTGTGTGAGCATATTTACATAAAAAAGGGAGCATGGATGACTAAAAGGGCACAGGGATGAGAACGCAGACGGACTTCCATTCAAACTGCAGCTCAGCGACATTTTTAGCTCTGACTTTGGACTTCAGCTTTATAATGGGTAATAAAACACTGGTTTAGGAATTACAAAATAATTCTAGTATTATTATCCTGGTGATACTCAATAACAGATCACTATTACTATTACCTTATCGCCAGTACTGGGCTTTCTTAATAAGTGTATATCACAATTATTCACATACTTACTCACCTGGAATAAAAACTCAGTAACACTTTTAACTTGTATGTTGAAAATGACAGAGACCACTCTCCTGATTGTGTGTGATCAGGAGCAGTTTCCCAGGTACAGAGGGGTGAACAACATAACGCAGGACAGAGTGCACAGTGTTCCTATCAGGAATGAAAAATCTATCTGTATGTCTGTTCGCGGAGGCACAGGTCTCTGCAGGGAGAGGCACTAGAAGGCGGGGCCAGGGAGAGGGCAGACTTTTCATTGCATATCTGTTTGTGTAACTTTTATTTTGTACCATATGAATGTTACCTTTTAAAAACTACATAGAATGATTTACTTAAAAGAACTAAGCAGATACAAGGAGCCGAAACTTTGGACAAGGCAGTGGAGTAAACGGTGAGGTGCTTCCTCAGCCCATTGGAGAGGCAGCTTGTCAGGGCCCCTGTGTCCTGAGCAGCAGTCCCGGCCTCGGTGCTTTAGGCAGTGCGACTCCATCACTCTACGCGGGCCTGCAGTCCAAACTCACAGTAATCCCAACAGTAAGAGCCACCTCCCACCTCCCGGGGGTGACATTTAATAATGATTGTAACACTGGCCACAGGGCACCTTCTACCCAAGGAGTGCGAAGTTCTCATGCACATTCCTGAGGCCCCAAAGCCACCCCAGGAGAAGGGAGCAGCTCTGCAACTGTGAGGACCAAGGAGTGCAAAGTGCTCATGCACATTCCTGAGGCCCCAAAGCCACCCCAGGAGAAGGGGGCAGCTCTGCAACTGTGAGGACCAGGAGCTGAGGGGTGTGAGGAACACCACCACCAGGCTCACCAGGGCCCGGCCGCCGAGGCTTCTAGGGCTGCCCCTCTGGAGATCCTGGGCAGCTGCTCCACTTGTCTATGCCTGGTTCCTTCTTTGTAATCTGAGCATTTAACAGTACTTACTTCACAAGATCAGTGTGAAGATTAAATAATGACCAGATACGATAACAACTAATTTTATTTAACCATTATCTTATACCAGACACTGCTGTAAGCACTTGGCACATATTTATCTGGCTATCATCCTTAATTTATAAGTGAGAAACTGAGTCACCAAGAGGTCCAGGAAGCTACCCCCATACTGGTGAGCAGGAGCCTGGAGCACCACAGTCACACCTCAGCAGACAGACAGTGAGGACCATCAAGACTTCACACACACACCACTTTAGAGGTGGAAAAACTGAGGTGAGAAGAGGCTGCAGCAGATTCCACCTGCTCTCCTTCCCATGTCACATGAGGCCACAATGGCAGCCTCTGCACAGATGTCAGAGAAAGCCAGGGGCCAGGGTACAAGCTGTCACTCCCGCTGGGAGCCCAGTTCCCTCCAAGACCAGCAGCCATCTCCCCTCTCTTCAGGACTAAGATTCAGAGGCTTGCTGACAAACTGCAGAAAGGGGCCATAAAACCTGCACAAATCCCAAGCTGCTGGCACATGAGAAAACTGGTTACTGTTCAGCAGCCTACAGCCGCCACCCACAAACCTAAAGGGAGTGGCCTGGTGGGAGGAGGGGCAGCATGTGAAGCCAGCAGGCCCATAGGTAAACACAGAATAAGTTAGGAATGTGTAAGCAGAACTATAAGCCCCTCCTTGTCACTGCCTCCATTCCCTTCCTTTGCCAACAGAGCCTGGGAGGCCTTGGGAGATGGAGACGAGGGGAGTCTAATGTTTAGCTTCTGATGGCCAGAGAGAGAGAGCTCCACGCAGCGTGCTGTCACAGAGCACCGGGAAAACAGACACACTGAGAGCTTCACTCATTAACATTGGTGTTGCCATGACAATAAGCTGTTGCCAGGTAGCAGTGAACTAGGAGAAGAGTGAGAATTAGCAAAGCCTAAAAATAAAGCTGTTATGTTTCTTCCCCTGGTTTCGATGCCCATGTGTAATAGGCAATAATCCCGCCCCTCCTCACCCCAGCCCCTCTCCCAGCCCTGGAGGCCCACCCCACACCACAGCACCCTGCACAGAAGGGCAGGGGTCTCTTCTCTGAGGCAGCGAGGAAGAGGAACCCGAAGACACGCAATGGCTCATCTGAAGGCCACGCAACAAGCAGTACCAGAGAGAAGGACAGCGCAAAGGCTGGAGGCACGTTTCCTTCCCCCAGGGAGCTGCCTACCTGGGGGTCAACTGACACCTGGCTGGGGCCACTCCAGGCTCAAATACTTGCCCAACTCCCTAGCTCTGAGAGAATGAGAAGTGCTGTGCCTCTCCTAACTGACCACTTCTTCTCTGTTGGAAAAATACCCAACCAGGCCCAGGCCCCAGAGGTGTCTGTGGGAGTCAGGCAGCATGAGCATTTGTGGTTTCTTTTATAAGTATGACACCACCAGAAGCACTGTCAGTACACAATTCTAAAAAGTAAGGTACTGTAACAGTAAAAATCATTGAGCAGTTCTTAAACATCTTCAGGGGGGTTTGCCCTAGCTGGTTTGGCTCAGTGGATAGAGCGTCATCCTGTGGACTGAAAGGTCCCAGGTTTGATTCCAGTCAAGGGCATGTACCTCAGTTGCAGGCTCCTCCCTGCCCCAGGCCCTGGTCGGGGCACATGCAGGAGGCAACCAATCAATGTGTTTCTCTCATATCGATATTTCTCTCTTTCTCTCCCTCTCTCTTCCACTCTCCCTAAAAATCAATGAAAAAATATCCTCGGGTGAGGATTAAAAAACAAATAAAAACATCTTCAGGGGGCAGGCAATGGAGTTATTTACAGGGTCTTCTGGGTCAGTTCTGTTATCAGAGGAGAAAATGCATAGTGTCCAATAGTTGTACTAGTATGTTCCCTTGGTCTGTCCCTCTCACTAGACTCTAAGCTCCATGAAGGCCAAAAACACATCTAACTATTCACCCTCATAACTCTGTATCTGCTGTCATCCCAGACACATGGTCAGAGCATAGTAGACACTCTGAAGAAAAGGGGGAGGAAGAAGGTAGGGGAGCAATTGACTCAAACATAACAGAGACAGCATGTGGGTAAACAGCAAAGATAGTGACAGTAATAATATCTGACCTAGATATAATACCTCTCTTTCTAAAATTCTAAGCTCTGCATTCTAAAACAAAATCCTACTCCATATCCAGGTCTCTAGTCTAAAAAAATTATTTCTCATACATACAAGTATGTCATAAGCAGATCAGATAAATTACAATCCAGAATTTTGTTGGCAATAATTTTCCTTACAGGTAATCATAACCTTTCCTTAAATGTATATCAGCCTAATTTTCTCAAAGTATAATTTGTTTAATTCAGATAGTATGTGATCACTTCAACTATATTTTGAGTAAAGCTGACAGCAATGACTGAATTCCTGCATTCTTTCCTTGTACTGCACTCACCCTTGGGTTCTCTCTCCCTAACTAGTTGATGTGTGCTCAGCAAATGCAAACAGTAGCTAATTTAAAAATCTGTGCAAGAAGTACATACTTAAGAAACTAAAGTCATTATCCCTCTCACAATCACCTCAGAATAATAGATAATCCAGAACAAAACATTTCTTGGTTCTTCCACTGTTCTGGACTATCTAGCCCAGGGGTCCTCAAACTACGGCCTGCGGGCCACATGCAAATACAAATATTGTATTTGTTCCCGTTTCGTTTTTTTACTTCAAAATAAGGTATGTGCAGTGTGCATAGGAATTTGTTCATAGTTTTTTTTTAAACTATAGTCCGGCCCTCCAATGGTCTGAGGGACAGTGAACTGGCCCCCTGTTTAAAAAGTTTGAGGACCCCTGATCTAGCCATTAAACCTAATGCCCGTTCCTGCCTCAGGTCCCCCAGGCTTGTCGGGACCTGTACTGGAGGGGTCCTGAGTTCACAACAGCCGATGTTCTCATGGCAAGGCACAATCCGACCAATCCAACTATGCTACCGCACATGGTTTCCATAAGTGTGAGAAAGTGGGGTAGCGTCCTGTAAACTACAGAATCCCAAAGTATATCTGACCCTGACCTGGCAGACATGGGAGGGTTCCTAATTCAGCAAGACCCAACTAACTTACTGCTCTCACCATTGAAGCTGAGGCCACCTGCATGCCAATTCCCACCTGGGCCCCTGGGTTCCATCAGGGCCTTCATTTAACAAAACAAATGCAAAAGTCAGGACAGACAATGACTACAGAATTGGGCTCTTTTGAAAGCTTTATGCTCCTTTCTGCTAACATGTGCCCCAAAAGACAGCTCTTACCATCGCTATATGACCATCTTGATACACAAAATCCCAGCTTTCCTCATTACCCATCTTTATGGTTCCTTCTTTCTCTATGGCAGGAAGCACTGAGTTACAGCTGCAGATTCCATGGAAAGGAGCTACTGGAAAGGAGGAGATGACATTGCACCTGGCTCCCACCCACCCCAAGCATAGCCTCCAGCACTATGCGGGGCACCTAACCAGTGGTCAAGAAATATATATATGGCTAATATGCCAAGTGTCCAACCGTCCACCCAGGGGGCAGATGCTCAATACAGGAGCTGCCATGACGCGCACTGGCCATTTACAGAGAAACAGCACCGCGGACCTGGTGTCCACAAAGCAGCACTCAGCTTCCCCTAAATGGGACACAGGCTCCACCACCACCCCACCAAACCACAGCTGACGCTGCCGAGACCCCATGGCGCAAAATACAGCCCACAGCCCAGCCCAGCCCAGCCCAGCCCAAAAATGGTGACTGTGGGCACCGGGTAATGATGTCACGTAGCAACGCCCGGCTTCCACTCCCTAGCAACTAGCCTCCTTGGGGTTTCTTCAGCCCAGGAACATGACTTGCTTTATAGCCAGGTGCAAACATTTTACACTTTAACCAAATGTCTGTGAAGCATTTTCCCATGCCTCATCTCATTTGATCCTCACAGAAGTCCTAGAGTTGGTAGAAAAGAGAATTGGTGGAATCCTATTTTCTTTTTTATTAGCAGGAAAAGGGAGATTTAGAAACTTGACCCAACTGAAAAGAAGTAAGAAATGGTGGACCTTGAAAATTATTTCAGGTTTTCTCACTGCGCAGAATATAGTCAAACACTGCTGCAGTTAAATATTTTACCCTTTGTTCTCCCTGCGTGATCTACAATAATAATCTGCTTCATTTTGATATTTACTGCTGTGTTGCTGACAATTACCTGAAAGAAGTTGGGGTGCTTCACTGGGCTGGAAAAAGTTTAGCTAAATCAGAAAGCAGGTCTAATTAAGCAATTTTAATCTATATATATATATATAAGGCTAAGTTGACTCACACATGCACGATACATATAAAGCTCTCACTGGCGCCAATAGCATGCATGTGTTTCAGTCTGTCATTGTTGATTGTGAATTTGGTTGACACTTCTATTTTAGAGAAAGGGCAAATAGCAATATTAAAATATTTCTTCTAATTTCCTTTCAATGTGCACGAATCTGTGCACTGGGACACTAGTATTGAATAATTGAATGAATAAATGAAATATTAACATAATGATTTTTCTCTAACTCACTTGATTAATGGGGTGCTTCCAAACGTAGAAACTTGAAATTCCAGCTCTCTGAGATGTCACTAGTCCAAAGTTGATCAAGTTTGCCTTGTTACTGACTTTGAGATCATATACCAAAGGTCAATGTCAGCTCCATGAAAACAAGGCTGAAATCCCCTCTAAACCTGAGTTACCTAACCCTCCACCATACCCCAAATTTCCGAGTGAAGGCACCGTGCTTCTTCCTAAGAAAGGGGACCGAGGTGAGCTACCTGGATGCCTCAAATGAGAAGGCATAAATCCTAAAGCAGCACCATCATCACCCTCCCACTTGACACACCATTTCATATGTCATCACTGCATCCTACCCTACCCTCAACTCCCAACTTTGTAAAGAGTTCTTACTTCCCATCATGGTCCTGGTAAAATAAATCTCTAACTATGACCCTAATGAAGCAGCTGCAACATAGGCAGACCCCCAACTCTGCACTGGCCCCCAGATGTTCTGTTGCAAAAGCAGTATGACAAAAATAAATCACACCACGCTGAAGAGTAGACGCCTTCCCTGCCTTTCCTTCTTCCTGCAACAGATAAACTTGTTTTCTTACTTTGCAATTACCATTTTTAGAAAGTAAAATGCAAGCCTCTCCTGCAGAGGATGAGAAGGATCAGAATATCAGTGTCTCCTTCTCTCCCTCTCCTTTTTCTCTTTTCTCCTCTCTGGTGTGTGTTACTAAATAGCTTGACTTGCTGCATTTCTGATACAAGCTGCTTATATACAACATAACCAGTCACACATTTTAAGAGTATGCAGCACTTAAAATAACTGGATTTTAACCCTTCTGATTTTAGTTGAGAATTTGATTGGGGGACAGGATGGGTTTGGGTGCTTGAGAAAGCAAGGCAATTACTGTTTTAAAGAAATGCTGAGTAACTCTTTCAGAAGGCCATGGACTGAAATGCAGAAAAATCTAACTTGCTTTTTGCTCCACCAGACCCTCTTGGAAAGTGCAAATATCCTCCCATAGATGGTTTCCAGAGATGAGTTTTCTGAAGTTCAAGACAGTTATTTTAAAACTTCAGCTCCTTAAATTGTATTTTTAAAATATAATTAGGGATTCTTTATTCTTTTTTTAGAATATATTTTTACTGATTTCAGAGAATAAGGGAGAGGGGAGAGAGAGATAGAAACATCAGTGATGAGAGAGAATCATTGACTGGCTGCCTCCTGCATGCCCCCTACTGAGGATCGAGCCTGCAACCCTGGCATGTGCGCTTGTCCGGAATCAAACCTGGGGCCCTTCGGTCCGTAGGCTGACGCTCTATCCACTGAGCAAAACAGCTAGGGAGGGGTTCTTTATTCTTAACCAAACAACTACTTAATAGGGCACTATGTATATGACAGTTTAAGCCAGTTTTTTTAAATTTTATTTTATTTTTCCATCACTATTTCAAACCAGTTTTAAAAACCTTATGAAACAACCCCTAAACTACTGGCACGCACTTTCTCCCCCCTTCCACACCACCTATCTCTCTCTCTCTCTCTCTCTCTCTCTCTCTCACACACACACACACACACACACACACACACACACAGATGGAAAGATGGAACATGATTTGACTTCTGAGAACCATCAAATTTTAGGCACACGATGACCCATTCCAGTGATTTTATTACTACACCCATCAAACAGACCACTTCCGACTGTTGTGTTCATTCATTTGTTCATGAGGATTGTTAGTGTTTGTTTTCCTTTGGTTTTCTGCTGAACTGTACCGATATAGAGAGAGAGAGAGAGTAGGAGCTTACAAATTTTTTAAAGCTGTTTGATTAGTGTTTTTATGAAAACAATTCTAATAATAACACATCTCACCAACACTAAGACTTCAGTGAGGTGCAGTATGACCGGTTGTTTTTTACTAGGAGGAATGAACGCCAGGGGGTGGTATTTTGAATCACCCACCATCACAATGGACACCGCCAGCCAGAGAGCTGGCCCATCGTCTGGAGCCCTCTGCTCAGCAAGCATAGATCTTCTTACTGGAAACAGGGAAGGTCCAGGGTTCCGGGCAGGGGCCAGGGTGGTGGGGGGCACTTGAATGGGTATGCATGCTCAGAGCGGTTGGAAAAGGTAACATGTTTCTCCTTTATTTCTGTGTGGGTAGGTACTCAGGCCCTCAATTAGACCTTCAGGTTAAGCCAGGCCAAACAACCCTAGAGAAAATCAAGACCTTTTTTATGGGATAAAATACATTTTCTGGGATGGGGTGAGGGAGGGTAAATATCCTATACCCCTGGGTTCACTGGTTACCCACCCCCAGAAATTCTAATGTGAGCTGATTTTCAGCTACTAGGTATGGTAAATATATACTGATCATTAAATACTAAGACACTTCTATATTGGTTGGGAAATAGCCATTACCCTGAGTTTCCCAAATGTGCCTTACTACCCAGTCCCCCTTCCTCAGGCCCCCAGATCCTCCCTCCAATCCAGCAAGCAGAAGCTTTGTGCCTGACTGAAGAGGGCTCCAAACCCACACTAGCTCTCCGAGCCAGTGGCATCCATCTGATGAATACTGTAGAACCAGTCATTAATAATATGTGCACCCTAGTCAATATCTTGGCTTGAGTCCATCTCAGCTAACACAACTAACTCAGCTAATGCCCTGGCAACCTCTCGGATACATGTATAACCCCCCTCTTCGGAACAGTGCTTCATCTAACCATCCCTGTCTTCTGGCACGTTTCAACTTTTCAACTTTGAATTATGTTGTGCATTATTTTGTGTGTGTTTTTAATAAATGCACACGTCTTCTTATTCCTCTTAGACTTAAAAAGAGAGATTCAGGGTAGATGTCAAACAATGCTTTTGGTGTTTACTTTGCTTATTACTTTATACTTAACACAGCACCTGATATATTATAGTTATTAAGGAATGTTCTTTTAACGAAACTTCTAAAGCCTGAAATTCAAACAGCCATGGCCTATAACAGTGATGGCGAACCATTTGAGCTCGGCGTGTCAGCATTTTGAAAAACCCTAACTTAACTCTGGTGCCGTGTCACATATAGAAATTTTTTTATATTTGCAACCATAGTAAAACAAATACTTACAAAAAAGGAAAGCGTTTGGAATACAAATCGCCACTTCCCAGATTTCTATGATCATGCACTTAGGTTTCCAGAAACAAAGCCTCTTGTGGAGAAGTATCCTGGATTGTGGGCGTGGCAGATGGTCAGACAGACACCCTCATCTGGGCTTGGAGCATCCAACAGCCTCAGCCTTCTCTCCACGGCCTCATCTCACCCACTGCTCACGGAGGACAAGACAGCAGAGCCCAGAATGGACTCACAAAACATTTTTCAGTTAAATGAAGGGTCTAAGGATGGTGTCAGACAGGATGACTTTTCCCAGGTGACCCAAGGTCCCTTTCTCTTCTCTGCTGTGGCTGTTGAGATGACCATGGTCAGACTTGACTTCAAAGAAAAAGGCAGAAGGGTGCCACCCAGAAGGTTTAATTCTAAAGGACCTAAAAGAGAATGGAAGGTCTCCTACCCCCCAAAATAATGCCCATGCCTGTTAGTAAATGCTTGAAATGATTCAAGGGAAGACATAAAATAGGAAATACCCGATATTCATGCTGGGCTATAAATGACTGCTACTTAGCTCTTATGCAGGTTTTCACAGAAATTAAAACATACAAGTGCACAACAGCATTGATTACCTGAAGGGAAAGGGGGCCAACCATCATGAAAGTAGAAAAAGGATACAAGATTAGAGACTTGTGGCACCAAAGGTAGGCTTCAGTGAACTAGCTACGAGACACCCTCAGCAACTTGAGCCTCAGTTTCCCTATTTGTAAAATAAAAGAGCTGGATGTTCTTTAAGGCACTCCAAATCTAAAATCCTGTAAGTCAACCTAATTTATCAAAAGCAATGCCCTCAAATTATCATTTCTCTAATCATTACAACTTTTCTTAATCGTTATTGTTGAAAGTATTACAGATGTCCCTCTATTTTCCCCCCATTACCTCCCTCCACCGGTTCCGCTCCGCCTCAGGCCTTCACCACTCTATTGTCTGTGTCTATAGATAATGCATATATGCATATAAGGTCTTTGGTTAATCTC
>NW_005358092.1:2420128-2423074 GCF_000412655.1 Myotis brandtii
CATTTTTGATATTTTATATATTTAAATGCCATTTAACAAAGAAAAATCAACCAAAAAAATGAGTTCGCGTGTCACCTCTGACACGCATATCATAGGTTCGCCATCACTGGCCTATAAGATGATTCCCATCCTATCCAGACCCTGATGTTCTATAAGGCCCCCAGGGTCTTATCCCCTCCATGAAACCTTTCTGGGTACCCCTGCCCAAAGTCATTCTGCTGTCCTAATCCCTACACAATCAAGATCATACTGCACACTCCAACACCTAACTTGACCATATGTCATCTTGTGTTATCTTCCTTACACAACAGTTCAAGTCTTGCTGTTTGTCTTACTACCCCAATTAGACCATACATTCCTTGAAGATAGGGATCATGTGTATAAAAGCACATGTCAGTACTCCATTCCTGAAAGTCGGACATTCTGTGGGAAATGCTAGCATATTTCTCATTATTTTAAATAGGAGAAATTATAATGTGTTGTATTACATTAACCCAAAACCAATTTCCTAAAATGTAACCAAAATACATCATAAGGTAGTTCCTAAAATGTAACTAAAATACAGCATGTCTATTACATAGTGTAATTTAATATAATATAAACTATCACATTTTATCATATAAAATCATATAAACTATCACATTAGGAAATAAAGTATTTAAATGAGCAGCTTCTGATCTCTCGGTTTAATGTGCAGAAGCCTGTCACCAGTTTCACCCAGCCCTTTAGAAGGACCCAAATGGATGACCTCCTCCAGGAGGGCTGGTGGCCAGCAAAAGAGAAGGGACAAGAATGTGTGCGTGTTGTCGACTGGAAAAGCATGCTGGCTTCTCAACACATGTGGCCAAGACCCCCACCTCCAGAAAGAGACGAATGTTCTTTGAGACGTGTGCGTGTGTCTGTGAAATTTAAATATGCTTTCTGGGAGAAGTGTAACTGGTTCTGATTCATTCATAACTTACCAAATTGTTGTTTTCAAGGACTGTTTGATGTCCAAGAAGCTGCCATGCTTCCTTCACCCTGTGTCTCCCTTTGAAGTGATGGTTGTGCGATGTCACACACAGCCTGTGTGTGCACTGAAGAACAGGGCCCGGGGCTCTGGGCCCTGAGGTTTGGCAAGAGGCAGACCTGCTGTGAAGATCTTTCAGGTCACAGTACCCCGAGCTGCCCCCTTGGGCACTGAATAGCAATCTCTTGGGTGTGAAAAGTGCCTCCAGAACGTGTAAGTGAAAGGCCCACGGGTGGGAGGGGATAAATGAATGTTAATCAATGTTCATTTATTTGCTGACTGAAGCCATAATGTGTCAGTGGCCACGTGAACCTAGGAGAGAAGTGCCCTCCTTCCCTAGATTCAGAAAACTGCCCTCAAAACAGAAGAAGTCAAGGGACAGATGACCCTTGACATATGACCAAGTGGAGCTTCTAAATTCTGGCTCTTAATGAACTGGCGTCTAAGGGACATTCCCACCCAGAAGCAGCATGCCGCCCCAGGAGGCAGTTAGCAGCCAGTGGGGCTCTTCTGGTTGTCACCATCCCTGGGTGGGGAACTGAATTGGGGTGAAAGCCATGGGTTCTAAACACCCTGTGATGGGTGGTACGGGCCCTGACAAAGAATGACTTGGCCACAGTGCTGGCTGCTCCCGAAGGAGAGCTACTGTACCAGAGAGAGAGCAGGGCCATCGCTGCTGCATACAGTGGTGGGGAGGACAGCACAAAGACAGGACAGGCAGACAAGGTCCTACACCATCTTAGTACAGCGGTCGCTCCTCTGACCTAACGGTCTGAACAGTTCAGAGGCACGGCCCTTTATGGGAAAAACTGCCTTTGTTTCATTTTAAACAACCCTCAGTGTGGACATCAAGTCACTTTCTAAATACTCAAGGGAACTGTCCCAGAATCCCCATGATGATTGTATTTGCATAGAAAAAGGAAAGCGTTTGGAATACAAATCGCCACTTCCCAGATTTCTATGATCATGCACTTAGGTTTCCAGAAACAAAGCCTCTTGTGGAGAAGTATCCTGGATTGTGGGCGTGGCAGATGGTCAGACAGACACCCTCATCTGGGCTTGGAGCATCCAACAGCCTCAGCCTTCTCTCCACGGCCTCATCTCACCCACTGCTCACGGAGGACAAGACAGCAGAGCCCAGAATGGACTCACAAAACATTTTTCAGTTAAATGAAGGGTCTAAGGATGGTGTCAGACAGGATGACTTTTCCCAGGTGACCCAAGGTCCCTTTCTCTTCTCTGCTGTGGCTGTTGAGATGACCATGGTCAGACTTGACTTCAAAGAAAAAGGCAGAAGGGTGCCACCCAGAAGGTTTAATTCTAAAGGACCTAAAAGAGAATGGAAGGTCTCCTACCCCCCAAAATAATGCCCATGCCTGTTAGTAAATGCTTGAAATGATTCAAGGGAAGACATAAAATAGGAAATACCCGATATTCATGCTGGGCTATAAATGACTGCTACTTAGCTCTTATGCAGGTTTTCACAGAAATTAAAACATACAAGTGCACAACAGCATTGATTACCTGAAGGGAAAGGGGGCCAACCATCATGAAAGTAGAAAAAGGATACAAGATTAGAGACTTGTGGCACCAAAGGTAGGCTTCAGTGAACTAGCTACGAGACACCCTCAGCAACTTGAGCCTCAGTTTCCCTATTTGTAAAATAAAAGAGCTGGATGTTCTTTAAGGCACTCCAAATCTAAAATCCTGTAAGTCAACCTAATTTATCAAAAGCAATGCCCTCAAATTATCATTTCTCTAATCATTACAACTTTTCTTAATCGTTATTGTTGAAAGTATTACAGATGTCCCTCTATTTTCCCCCCATTACCTCCCTCCACCGGTTCCGCTCCGCCTCAGGCCTTCACCACTCTATTGTCTGTGTCTATAGATAATGCATATATGCATATAAGGTCTTTGGTTAATCTCTTCCCACC
>NW_005358092.1:2423376-2441903 GCF_000412655.1 Myotis brandtii
GATTCGTCAGTCTGTTCCATGTTTCCAAGCCTCTGGTTCTATTTTGTTCATTAGATTCCTGGTTTGTTTATTTTGACTTTTAGATTCAATTGCTGATGGCTATGTATTTATTGCCATTTTATTGTTCATATTTTTTATCTTTTCTTCTTCTCCTCCTCCTTCTCCTTCTTCTTCTTCAAGAATACCCTTCAACATTTCATGTACTACTGGTTTGGTGGTGATGAACTCCTTTAGCTTTTTCTTGTTTGTGAAGCTCTTTATCTGACCTTCAATTCTAAATGATAGGTTTGCTTGGTAAAGTAATCTTAGTTATAGGTCCTTGCTATTCATCACTTTCAGTATTTCTTGCCACTTCCTTCTGGCCTGCAAAGTTTCTGTTGAAAAATCAGCTGACAGTCATATATAATTTTTTAAAAACAACATATTTTTGCACATGATGAAGGACTAGAAAAATATAAATGGTCAACATTCTCTGAGCCCTGGCCAGAAAGAATAATGATAAAACTGGAATCTCTGCCTCCCTAGAAGCAATCCCTCCCTCTCCCTGGCTGGTAGGGCCTGGATTTTGTTTGGGTGTCCACCCCCTTCCAGTGATGGAGGAAAATCCTAATTCATCTAAACCAGTGAAGACAATCATTCTTCTTGCTAAAGGAACATCTGACTAACTTCTGGTCAATGAAACAAGCAGGTGTCTGCTGGATGCTTCTCGGAAAGGTTTCCTCATTCTTTCCTCAGGGAAGAGGTACCTCCTTTTCCTCTGGGTACTGTAGCTTCTTCCTGTAATTTCCAAAATGGTGGTGGCCACCTTGGGATTTCAAGGAAGAGCTCTCTGAGGACAGAGCTGCCACGCAGAAGATGGCAGAGCCCAGAAAGATCAGGATGCCTCAAAGATGGCCAGAACATGATGGCCACCACGGACTAACTGAACAACTTGGAATATTCTTCCAAGGACAAAGGGACAAACTCGCAACAAGTATCCGGAGAGATGACCTACGGCAGCCAATACTTAACGTACAAAGGCTGAGTTACTTGCATCAGACACATTTTCTTCAGATAAGATTTATCAATATAAAGGGGACAAAAGTTTTACCATCCCAAAATATACCTGTTGGGATACTGATTTTAAGCAGGATATTAAGAAACAAAAGACTCAGAAAGAACCTCTGACACATCCTATGCTTTACCTGCCTAAAGGAATGCAGATAGGCAAACCTGCTACAGGAAGGAAAGCTTAGCATGTTCACCTTAGCTTGTATGGATTAAATGAGGCAGGCAGGGACAAATCTAGTAACCCTCTGTGTTGGACTCCTATTGTTCCTGGTGGTCCAGCAAGAACTTGTTTGCCACATGTTTGCTCCTTCTCATCTTCCTGTGAATTGCCTGCTTTCTCTTTGAAACCGCAGACCCCTACCCCCTCTCTCTAGTCCAGAATAGCATATGGCCCTCAACCGCCCAATGCCTCCTTGGTCTCATATCCTTATGGCCACCCCCACATGTACATCCTAATAAATTTCGAACATTTTGCCTATTACTCTCTCATGTTAATCTGATTATTAGTCCAGCCAAGAGAATTTATAAGGTGGAAGGAAAGTTATTTTTATGACCACCCCCCACACACACACACACAGATAACAGACCACAATATATGATTGAGATGAATTAAGAGTACATCAAAATACATCCCTCAGCTTGAGAACTAAAAATCACATAAAATAAATATACCACTCTGCACATCACCTCTTGATGACCCTGTCACAATGAATGTGGACCACAGAGCCCTGCACAACAGTGCTCCCGGGGCTGGTTACCCCCCCCCACACACACACAGATAACAGACCACAATATATGATTGAGATGAATTAAGAGTACATCAAAATACATCCCTCAGCTTGAGAACTAAAAATCACATAAAATAAATATACCACTCTGCACATCACCTCTTGATGACCCTGTCACAATGAATGTGGACCACAGAGCCCTGCACAACAGTGCTCCCGGGGCTGGTTCCATGCCTTTTGCCCTTAACACCAGGCACCCTGGTCTGACCCTCCCACCTCCCTCATCATCTCTCTGCCTGACCCTGGTATAACCTGAGAGCTACAGAGTAGAAAATGAAAAGATTTTCTTTCTATCAAAGACATTATACCTTTTCCTCCAAACTTGGTTCAATTTTTGTTATGTTTTGTTTCTAAACTGAAGTCTTCACAATTGGGTAGAGTGGAGAAGTTCTCTAACATTGTGCAATACTGAGATTACACCCCCACACACATGCAGGGCCTACAGTATTGGACTGTAATGAATTGCTAAACAGTGAGTCATCCTTATGGCCCAGGAACACATCTAAATAGCCTCCTAGGAATGTCTCAGCAGCCTCCTTAGAAGCCATTTACTTGGGGGGAAACAAAAGGGGTAGAGGGGTTAAGGGGAGAGGAAGCCGGGAAGGCAGCCCCTAGGTGCTGGGCACCTGCTGCCTTCAGAGACGCTTTCGGCTGAACTGCCAGAGCAGGACATTTCATCATAAAGGGCAAAGGCACCAACAAGGACCTTCCTTCCTGAGGATATCCTTTGCTCCTGCCTCTAGGTAGCTGGAAGCCTTGAATGGGAACTCTGCAATCCTCTCCAAGCCAGGCCAGCGTTCTGTATTTCAAGACCATGTCACCCTAGGGGCAGGCAAATCACAGAATAATAGATCACTTCCACCACACAATGGCTTTCCTCTGGCAGTAAAAACTCTGGAGGAAATACATTTGAATCGAATTTACTAGACCCCAAAAATGCAAATCAGGGCACATTCCTAAAGAAATTGAGGCTTCCTTTGGAAAGGATCTTAAAGTTGCTTTATGAGACACAGGTTTATTTCTGCACTGTACTGGTTCACTGTGTGGTTATTTAAGAAGCCCCGGCTCCATTAAAGGGTCCTCAGATTTTCAGATTTTGAAATTAATGAAATTCATTTCAGTTTGGCACTTCTGGTTCAAAAATTAATTATCCTTCAGTTTGGTCCTATTCAATCACTGATTTAAATGTAGGAAAACTTCACTTATCTGAATGTTTTTGGAGGATGAGGAAGGAGGGAAGTTTTGTCTAAATTGTTGAAAAAATTCCAAACAGCTGATTTTTGAAAAATAAAATAAATAAAGCGTTCTAGGACTTGTAGTAATAAGCTAAGATTTAAATGAGTACTAATAAGTAAAATTAAGATAGTCACTGAAAAATTACAATCCATAATAGCCTTTTATGGCATAATAATGAATTACATTATATCACGAAGTCTTAATTTTTTAAATCAATAGAAAACGCAGACTGTATCAGATTTCCTGGGGTACAATTTGAATTTAAGTTACACAGCACTCAGGATTTAACTGGGCATTTTTAATGTCAGTGAGTGGCTTTATTGGATGCAAGATACACAGTGAAGCTGGAGAGGAAGAGGAAAAGAAGGGGAAGAGGAAGGGGGGAGAGGGTGGGGGAGAGGAAAGGAAGAAGGGAGGGAGGCATAGAGAAAAGGAGAGACCTACCCAGGGAAGTTTGGAATCTCAGTTCATATGCCTTATAGAGAAAAGCAGCAGCCAGGAGAGCCCTGGGATTTAAATTCCCTAAGGACCCAGGGTGCACAGTCTGGGAGATAGAGAGGGACCTTACTATAGTCTCCCTGTTCTGATAGCCAGATAGCTTTCGCTCCAAGTTAGAAAAGCAGGATGGAGCCCCCTTGAGGAAGGGGTGCTGGGCCAGCCTGCACCTGGTAGAAAGCCACTTCTGGTGTAGCCCTGGACAGGGGACTGCTGACTAGAAAAGCTAAAATATGCTTTGGTAGGCAGGTTCAACCCATCCATTCTGAGCCTGAAGGCAAGCTGCTAACAGGTTCTGCCCTGCGAAGAAATCTAGAAGCCTAGAGTCTTCCCTCCCTCTACCCACCTTGCTCCTGGACCACTGGTTCATGTGATATTTGAAATACCCAGGAAAAAAAAAATGTTGACAGGAGACCATCAGGGCTGCATATAACGACAGCCTTAAGATCCCTGGATGCTTCCTGAGAACTGCAATGCAGAGATCCAGCTACCTCTTGTTCCTTCCTCATTTCCCTCTTATCAGAGGCAAGAGTAATCGGACATCCTCCTTTTACGCTTCAGCATAAATGTTTGTGTTCTGGTTGGAACTGCTAAAGGCCTTCCTCCAAAAATGGTTTGAGACGGAGTCAGTAACTAGAATTATATATTGTTCATTTGCAAAAATATTATTTTCCATTATGACTCATGGCAACTATATAGTGTTTCAGCTATATTGTGAGTTAAACAGGTCGGCCTGGAATTCTAAATGCCATTTAAATCTAAATACAATTTTCTGTATTTGAAATACCAACTTAACAATGAATTAAAGAGCAGTTCAAAAGTTAGGGATCATCTATACTTTACTATGTGAAAAAACTAAAAAATCTTACCAATGGGACCTTGTTCAGGCTTTCACTACACCTAAGGTAGAAAATGTTGACTGGGCTTTAGCACCTGAGAAGTAGCACCTGAATTCATTAATTCCACTAGAAGGTGGTTCACTGCAGAGTGAGCAGGCAAACCTCAGGTGTTCGGGTTAGATGGACAAGAGCTTCCTGAACCACGAAGCAGCTCCAGGCTCCTGTCCCAGGGACACTCAGTGAACCAGCCTGGCAGATGAACTTCTGCCCACGCCTTTTAAGTCAGCGATTCTCAACCTGTGGGTCGAGACCCCTTTGGCGGTCGAACGACCCTTTCACAGGGGTCGCCTAAGACCATCCTGCATATTAGATATTTACATTACAATTCATAACAGTAGCAACATTACAGTTATGAAGTAGCAATGAAAATAATTTTATGGTTGGGTCACAACATGAGGAACTGTATTTAAAGGGCCAGAAGGTTGAGAACCACTGTTTTAAGTACATGTCAGTCTCGAGAGTTTGCATCAGTTGCCCCATCATCTCCAAATCAGAAGCTGAAAGAGCCTTATCAAGTCCTCATTCCTACAGTCACCCTTACTCCACCAAGGCCCCTCTTGAAGATACACGTGTGGGGAGGTACACTTGCAGGGCATGGCCTGCAATTGAGATTCCAAACTTCCACTGGCCATGCCCACTGGGTCTACAATCTTCTCTGTCAGGGCTCCTCTTGGAACTTGGACCATATGGCCTGGATGTGAACATCTCTTTCTTCCCAGGGCTGGGAGCTCCACTGAGGCTGATATGAAATGAAGGGGTGGACTAAACAGTCACTGGGCTCCCCTTCCAGATCTGCCATGAGGATTCTGTGTTTGGGACTGAGAGGAAGAGCCTGACCAGTTGGACATCCGCTATCTCCGGCAGGCTCACCCTGCAGGGTACAGTCCAAGATGCATACTCTCGGCCCCAGAAACTCATTTCCCTATTCATCTGAGGATGCAAGCCCATCCGTGGCCCTCACCCGCATCTGCACCCCTACTTCCTATAGAAATGGTTTTCTGTCTCTGGCACTAACTTCATTCACCTTGTCCAAGACCAGAAGACATTTGAATAGAAGGCAATATTTTTTCTTGTGACAGCACTATGTTCCAAAGGAACCTGTCTCTGAAATAACAAAGATGTCAAATCATAGGCTTGTAGAGCTGGAAACACTCTGAAGCACATCTAATCCAATCCAACCTTTACTGCAGGAGAAACGGAGGCCCAGAGGCTCAAGTAGCAGCAGCAGAGGCTCCCCTCCCTCCTGTCCTGCCTGTGGGAAACCGTGACCTCCTGACCGGGAGTCCCTGCTTCCACAGGAGGTGGTTCCTGGAGTCTAACCCTGCAGGGGAGGCCTGCTAACCTCCTGCCCAAGGCTGTGGGACACTAACACCGCTCCCCACGACTTGTCATATGGATTAAATGCAAAGGTATGCAGAGAGAGCACAACCTGGCATTAATGACTGTCACTTCATCACTGCTGCTCCAAGGCTGTGGGGCACTAACACCGCTCCCCGCGACTTGTCATATGGATTAAATGCAAAGGTATGCAAAGAGAGAGCGCAACCTGGCATTAATGACTGTCACTTCATCACTGCTGCTATTAGCAGGGATTTTAAAACCACACATGTCTCTTCTCCCATTAAGGAAAGTGTACTTGCAAGTGTCATTTGCAAGACAACACTAGACCCCGGCTGTGGTGGCTCAGTGGTTGAGCTTCCACCTATGAACCAGGAGGTCATGGTTCAATTCCCGATCAGGGCACATGCCCAGTGTGGTCTCAATCCCCAGTAAGGGGCTTGCAGGAGGCACTTGATCAATGATTCTCTCTCATCATTGATGTTGCTATCTCTCTCCCCCTCTCCCTTTCTCTCTCTGAAATGAATAACAACATATTTTTTTAAAAGACAACATTAGAACATATTGTCTATTTTGGTAGGCCGAAACTTTTCTATCAGATCCCACTGTAGCCAAAAAGACATCCTGGTCTGTGTTTGCTCTTAGGAATAAAGTGTCCCCAGTGCCCTCATAGGACCTTAGTTTGGAAAGCACTTATAGTTTCTACAGTGATCGGATTTTCAAATATTTCGGCGTAGCATGTAAGATAGATTCTTATGAACACTATGACGCCTCCCCTCAGGTGCTCAATGGCAGGGTCAGGACTCAAGGATAGTGTTCCTGAATGGGAAAATGGGATGGAGTCAGAGGAAACAGTGTTCACAGGGTAAGAAGCTCATCAAATAGTAAGACCAGAAACTACTCCAGTCACTGAAACACTGTATTCATAGTGGGAAAGGGAACAAGAATGTCACAGAGCAGAAGGGAGAAGAAATAAAAATAGGAAAGGGGACACAAAGAGGGCCAAGATGTGTCAATGAAAAACACTTAGGAAATCTCCAAGGACAGGAGGAGAAACAAAGCTTGCCAGCAGCAGCATGTATGAAAGAGGACTGAGGAACACGGGTGCCTGAAAGGTCAACATGAGCAAACAATGTAACATGGAAGGAGGAGGAGGGGCAGGGAGGAGCAGAAGAGGAAGAGAAAAAGGAGGGGGGGATAAGAGGAGGAAGAGAAGGGAGAGGAGGGGAGAGGAAGAAGAGGTGTGGGGAGGAGAAGAAGGAGGGTAAAGGAGGAGAGAAGAAGGGAGAAGGAAGAGAAGAGGAGGAACAGGAGGAGAAGAAAAAGGGGGGAGAAGAGGAGGAAGAGGAAGGAAAAGAGGTAGAGTGGGAGGAGAGGTAGAGGGGGAGAAAGAGGGGAGAGGAAGGAGAAGAGGGGGGGGGGGGGGGGGGGGGGAGGGGGGGGGGGTGGAGGAAAGGAGATAAGGAGGAGGGAGGAGAAGAAGAGGAGGAAAAAGAGGAGGAGAAGGGGAGGAGAAGATGTGGAGGGGAGAAGGAGGAAAAGGGGGAAGGAAGGTAGAGGAAGAAGGAAGGCTGCACCAATGGAAATTATGGGGCGTGGCTACAGTGTTTGGACAGGTTCAAGCCTCAGACTAATGAGAGGGCACAGTCCTCTCGTGGCCACGTGCAAGTCCCAGCTGGAGGGCAGAGCCTTCCCAGCACAATTACAGCCAACAGCTATAGTTGTAAGCTTGAACCTATGGTCCAAACACGTGGCCCCACGTGCCTTGTGATAGAGTTCAGGTGCATGTAGTTGAGTAGGGTTGAAACTCACGAGAATGCTGTAAACAACTTGATCACGCCCCTACTTTGCCTCGTGGCATCTGCTATAAAATAAAGACACGGCTTGTGGGCGCTGGCGCTGTCTCCTCATCAGGGAGGCAGCGTCCCACCGAGACCCAGCTTTCATTCTCTTGTCTGTCTTTTCTTAATCCTTTCATCACCCCCACTCAGGATCACCCTTGGCTGTGCTGGCTCGGCACAGGAAATGACAGGCCCCTAAGAGAAACAATAGCCTCTCCTCCCTGGGCCAGGTGGAGTTGAAACGTTGTGGGTTAAGGGCAAACACCAGAGTTCAGATAAGGTGGGCAGGACTGAGAAGAGAGGGTACAGAGATCAAGATGGTCACCCAATGGAAGACAATGAGGCCATGAATGCAATAAGGATCCCATAAGGAAGAGGGAGTCCTTACCCCTTCAGCTGGCAAATGAAGAGCAGTAGGTAGAAGATAAAGAAAGGCAGCTCTAGGAAACACCTTTCTCATGATTACAGATATCCCCCAACTGGATTTCCATCCCTGGAGGTGCCACAACAGAGACTGGACAGTCCCAAACCTATCAAGGCTGCAGGAGAAGGCCGGCTCTGCTGGGTGACCCCAGGGCCCCTTCTAGCTCTGGGGGACCATGAAATGACAATGGCGGGAGAGAGGACAGTGTCGTCCAGGTGGCCCCTGCCCGATTCACACGACTGCTCACGTTGGCTGAGGTCCTTTACCTCCTAAGGAGAAGTAAAGGTGAAGGGGTCCCCACACCAGAATCTGCAGGAGGATCACCTGGCAACCTTTCAGCTATGTCAGCCACTTCCCCCAGGATCCCTCAGGTGAACCAGTGCCTCCAGTGACAAGTTCCGCCAGATCTTCCAGGAGAAGCCCAGCAAGCCTGGGAGGGAACCAATGCCTGCTCCCCTAATTGCAGGTACAGAACCTTAGAGCCAGCCATTAACCAGCAAATTCAAACCTACCTGGAGCCACACCTTGAATCTTCGTCACAAATTTCTGCTGAGACAAAAGGTTCTCCTCCCAGTTATATCTAATGTGCTCTGTTCTGAGTTCTGAATGTTGAGGCTAAAGGCCTGTCTCCTTGGAAAAAAGTATATAACATGAAGCTACGTGGCTCCAACATGCTCTGCAGCTCTATCTCTGGCTCACTCTTTTTGTCACACTCTCTATATACAGTAAGTCCCTGCATTTCTGACCACAGAGTACCATGCCTTCTAATGCCCTGTGACTGGGGTAGGGGACTGCCTTTTAATTGAGGATCTACTATGTGGCAGGCACCATTTTATACACTTTCATATATTATCTTATTTAATTCTCACAACAACCCTGCAACTTAGGTGGCAGCAGTCCCATCTGAACCTTAAAGAAATTAAATACAAAAGGAAAAAAGTTACTTAAAACAAAAATTGACACCAATGGCTTCTGTCTTCACAGCAACAGGGAAATGACTCTCTCTTCTCCTTTTCCCTTGTCGAAGGGGACAAGTCAGACCCCGGTAGATGGCCCATCAAATGGGAGGCACACCAGTGGGCGTGAAGTAGAAGCTCTGGGCTGAGTTTAGGAGTAGGGATACAGAGCTGAACTGCCTTGCAAAACAGAAACTAGGGAAGGGGTGTTGCAGTTGCCTGGGCAGCAAAGGAGGAGAAGTGGAGAGGGCAGGAAATATATTCAAATGCTGAAACCCAGGTTGGCAAAAATGTTTGAGGGACTTTTTAAGCACAGTAATTTCAAACATTCAATATTCACATTACAATGATGCCAGGTCCCTGGATCTTCCCAAAACTTGAGTATAGACTGGTACACTTAAAAACACTTGGTGTCAGAGTGGAATGAGTGTGGGTGTGCGTGTGTGGGTATGTGGATATAAATCAGAGAAAGGGGATCAGGTCCATGTCAGGGTTCATCCGGGACAGAGGGAAGGACAGAGCCAGAGAAGATGAACCTTGGTGAGACTGCAGCCAGTGGTGACTGGGAAGGCAAGTCCCCAGGTAACGCTTGCATCTTGAAGAGGGCATGAAATGAAGGGCTGAAGTTGGCACCTGGGACACATAAGGACTAGGCTCAAGGTCATGTTATCAGTAATGGTGGGCCAATACTTAAATCCAGTTCTATCTGAAGACACACCCATGCTGTCTCCACTTCCTTTGCTCAGAATGCTCTTCACACACCTGCTGTCCAACCTTTACCTGACAGCCAGCACCTAAGGTCTCCACCAGGCCAATTCTCCCCACCCTCATGCTCACTTCTAATGGAGCCACTCCTGCCTTACCCAGGGTGAGCAAGTTGCTCCTTGTAGAGAAGACAATATGAATGCTCACCAAACTGCTTCTCTTCCACCTGAGCACTCAGCTAGACCACATCTCCCAGTCTCCCCTACAGGAGGCAGGACCATAGACTGCACTCTAGCTAGTGTGACATGCAGGAAATGATAAGCACCACTTCTAGGCCTGGACCCTAAAATCATGCTTGCTTTCTTGTTTCTTTTTTAAATCCTCACTGGAGAATATTTTTCCATTGACTTTTTTAGAGAGAGTGGAAAGGAGGGATAAATAGAGGGGAAGAGAGAGAGAGAGAAAGAGAGAGAGAGAGATTGGGTGCCTCCTCTCTGCATCCCAACCAGGGCTGGGGATTGAACCTGCAACTCAGGTACATGCCCTTGACCAGGAATCGAACCCGAGACCCTTCAGTGCAAGGGCCCACACTCTAACCACTGAGAACACTGGCCATGGCTCATGCTCGCTTTCTTAACCTTACTCTTAACCTTACTTATCTACTAAATTCTGAGCATCCAGAGGAAAATTTGCAGGTCCCAGGGAATGGCAGAGCCTCTAAATAGAAGAAGCCTAGGTCCCGGAATAACCCTTCTCACCACTCTACCATTTCAGGTTCATTCGATTGATGTGAGAAATAAACTTTTAGCCTATTAAGCCACCAACAGTTGGGGATTATTTGTTACAGCAGATGGGCTGCTCTGAGTAATGCACTCCTTCTCAAGGCTGTCATGAAAATTTGTTCATCTCCCTACCATCCTTCTTGCCTACCAGGTTGTATTTTGATTTTCCACAAAAACATCTGTTTTCCCACTGGGCTAACCTCAAGGAAAGGAACTATATTATATTCCTTCTACATCCTTAACATCTAGGATATATAGTTTGTGTGTCTTTGTTAAGTGTGTAACACATAAATGAATGAATGAATGAATGAATGAATGAATGAAGGAGCCCAGCAGACCCAAACATATGTCTATAATACCCTGTAAAAATTAATTATAAAAACAGCCTCAGGACTAGCTAAGCCCTGGATGAAGGGAATGGAGGAGTCAGAAAACACGGCGGCGATTGAGCTGAACTGCCTTATGATGAGGAAAACATTCCCTCTTCTGCTGGGACGCCCTGCACCCGCACACCTTGAGATGGCAGAAACCTCACCCGAGGAGAATGCTGGCTGTCAGGAGTTTTTCACCGTGCTTCATCCTACAGTATTTTGAAATCTTTTGTTTAAATCGATTGGCAATGTTTAAACACACCATTTCACAAGGAAGTACAAGATTACTAATTAGGCAATAAGGAATAAGACAGTGTCATTTATGGTAATGGCTCATGTACCAAAAAAATAAAAAATAGAAAAATCCCTCCCTCTTTCAAATAAATTTTAAAGGATTTCACATAATCTTCATTCATAGTGAAACAAGGGGATTCCATTCCTTTAACAAAGAGCAAGTTCTGGTTAAGTGTGCTGTTCCCCTAGTGGAGAAGCACCAGGCATAACCCAAAAGATACTTTTCTTGGGTTCGCGAGGTGACAGTGTCCAGCCTTAAAGATTCTGGCTCTTACCTTGATCGAAGGCAGCCACTTTAAGGGCCTCATTTGTTCTCTTACATCAGTGATCTTAAGGGATCTATATTTCCTTTCCCTGTAGTAACTATCCTCAGGTCTTTTTGTGAATTTTCTTCTTTCTTCTTTAAACATCACTAGTTATCAGAGCTCTTTCTTAAATTTATTTTATTTTTTCCATCACCATTTATCAGAGCTCTTAATGAGTATGTCACATTAAGGGGGCCTGCTACAATTTCACGCTGCTTTATTTTAGTTTTCCTATGTCAGGTAAGTCACAGTGGTTGAGGACAGCCAAGTGTTCCTTCCTGCCCCTCTTCCCCACAGGTTCTCACTCAGCTCGCTGACAACGTTTTCCAGACGGTTACCAGCGCTCTCCTTTAAACTGCCCTTTAGAAGCTAGGCCTGGCCCCCTCATCTTGGACAGTGTAGCCAGGGCGCAGGTTCTCACTCAGCTTGCTGACATTTGCCAGACGGTTACCAGCGCTCTCCTTTAAGCTGCCCTTTAGAAGTTAGGCCTGGCCCCCTCATCTTGGACAGTGTAGCCAGGGCCCAGCTTCAGTCCCTAACTAGGAAGCCAGTATGTCCCCACATGGCAGAGCATCTTCCTGTTTCCAGGCACTGGACTTCCTGCATGTCGGGGTGAGCTAGGTCCCTTCGCCTGGAAGGGCATTCTCCAGCCTTCCTCTTCTCATGAGTACTCAGCTCTTATCACCCAAGTCAGTCAATTCTGCTTCGGTAGCACCTCAGAGCTCAATGTTTGCACACACAGCCCATCACAACGGCATTCAGATCCAGGCTCCTTTTCGAGGGGGCGAAAAATCCAATGTCTACATTATGCCTGAGCCACACAGAGTTTTAGTTGGAGGCTCAGGAAGACCCAACCCTCCCCACATCTTTACCCTCCACTTCTGAAAATCTGAGCTATTTGATACAATCACATTTAAAATTTATACCCAAACTTCTGCCAAAGGATTTGAGGTAACTGATTTGTTTGGAATACTTAGAAACTTTCCACATTTCTTACTAACACTACTTATATTTTAGTTACAAAAACAACACTGAAGAAGAGACTAGTATAATTTAGGCCAAGAAATGGAATTTTTTCAGTTTTTTAAAAAAATAACGATTTTTCAAAATAAATTTGCTAGATTAGTCTCTTTCTCTCTTTTGGGGGATGGGGCGGGGTGGCAAGGGGGAAGATATTTTATTCATTAGGCACAAGAGGCTCAACACCTACACCCTACAAGTTTTCATTGTCCCACACAATCACTTGAAATTTAAACCAAAAGGTGGCTCAGTTGGTTGGAGCATTGTCCCATAACCAAAAAGTCTGTGGGTCCAATTCCTAGTCTGGGCACCTACCTAGGTTGCAGGTTCGATCCCAGCCAGGGCATGGGAGGCAAATGGATCAATGTTTCTCTCTTCTTCTCCCTCTCTCTCTTCTCTCTCTAAAAATCAATAAAAGCATATCCTTGAGTGAGAATTTTTTTTATAAAAGAAAGAAATTAAAAATAAAAACCAAATTAGATTGGGTCCAAAATATAAAACTGAAAATCAAAATGAATATTAACTCAATGTCTACAAAACTTAACATGTGTCACCTAGTCACATGCAGCTCAGCTCAACCCACAGAATTATCTATCAATATAATAGAGTAGGTTTCAGGACCAAAATCAATTATGTATTATTAATAAAACTCAACATTATTAAAAATGTAACCATTCTTTCTAATTTTGTTTTAGCAAAAATATTCCGTTTGACGTGGTTTGTAGATATATTTGAAGATGTTGATATGCTGAAGGGTAGAGATACCAGATCTCAGGCTGGGGCCTAGAAGGTCTTAACCCTGGGGAAGACAGAGGTTATTATACTATGTGGCCCCTTGGTATTGTGTTGATAGGTCTTTGGGTTTTTTTGCTTTAATTCTGAGTGGAAATACTTTTCCACAGGCTGCTTGTTCTGTCTGGGTGTTTGTATCTCTCTGACAGCCGCTCTTTCCTGAGGCCTGAGCCAGGTGTCAAGGCAAGGCTGCTGCTCCAGGTTGTTGCTGCTGCTTCCATGAGGGGAGGTGCCTCTGTGGGCGTCCTCCTCCTGCCACTGTGCAGATGGACCAGATGAGTCCCTGTGAGCGGTGCAGAGACCCGCCTCTCAGACCAGTACATCCCCAGTGGTCCTTTTGCTGCAACCACTCGGAACGTAACACCAGGAGGGGCCACAGGAGGGAAATCTGCTGTTGCTTTCCTAGCACTTCTCCTTAAAGAAGGGAATATAACACCACAGGCAGGTGTCCTCTCCACTGTGGACAGCTCCTGGTCCCTTTGACCTTGCCTGGTTCTCTCCATCTTGCCCCATCCTCTGGCTGCCAGTCACTGAAACGCTCCCTCTGAATGGTGGGTATCATCGTTAGACTTTGTTAGAGGGGAGACTTTTCAGGAACTCCCAGGATAAGCAAACTAACCCATGACTTGGACACTTGGCCTTGGGACAGAGGGCAGTTTCTATGTGCCCCTCTGCCCCTCACTGCCTCTACATCTCGCCACCCACCACCAGCCCCATCCTGATTCCAAATGCAAATCACTTCCGGGTTTCCTGGCCATGCCTTTGGCTCAGGATAGAGTGGGTGTGGAGATCAATTCTCAGAGAGGTGACCACTCAGAGTAGAAAAGTGCTAGGAGTGGGTGTGATGGAGATCACTTCTCAGAGAGGTGACCACTCAGAGTAGAAAAGTGCTAGACCTGAACTCCGATACTGTGGACTTGCATCCTAGCTCCACCACATAAAAGCTGTGCAGTGCAACTTAATCTCTCTGAGCCTCTGTTTCCCCTTATATAAGATGTAGAAAATAATATCCACTCACAGAATGACTGCCTGGGGAAGGCTCTGAAAACATACAAGGGCACACAAATTTAAGGCACCCTTAACAGTGCATTTGTGTGCTTGACTTGCTGGCCGCAGGTAGGGAGATGAGAAAGGAGAGGGGTGTGCTCAGAACCAGTTTTGGAGGGAAAGGATCTCATATGATAAAATGGATGGTACAGTCCTAAGAAAATAAGAAAAAAGTGCCATATATGTTTAAAATTATAAGCTTTGATTCACACAGACCTGAGTTCAGAGTCCCAGGAAGTCAGATTTATAAATGACTTAGCATTGTACTTGGCATATAACACTCACTCAAGAAGTCCTGTTACTATAAAACGAAGAGCCACATTAAAACTATACTTCAGAAATCTGTACGTTTTCTCTCACTCTCCCTCATACCCCTTTCCCTCTTTCTCTTCCTGCCTCTCTCCCTTGCTGTACTTCTCTCTGGCTCTTTTATCCTGTTGTCTTCCTGCCTCCCTCTTTGTCCATTTCTCACTGTCTTTCTGTGTTTCTTTTTCTCTGTCTCTCTTTTTGTCTCCATCTCTGTCTTGATCTCTCTCAGACTCTGACCTCTAGAGTTCTTAGGCTTTTTCTTTCTTCATTCCTTAAAAAAAATATTGTTAAAAAATGAAATCCAAGTTCTATTTGTGCAAAAGGCACATTTCTCACTGAAAGGTGTCCTCACTCATCAGTGGCCACCCTCCATGACCTGCTTCAGGACCCACTACACACACTGCCTGGCTTTCCTCCAGATGATCCTACCCAAAGCGGGGTGAAGTGTGGGCACCTAACCTTACCTATGTTACCCAGTGACCTACACTCTAAACAGTAAGAGCCTGACTTTTGTCCTGTCTGGGAACATGAGCTAAGCAGGCCTACCACACAACTGAAGAGAGTGACCAGAAGCCCAGGAAGGAAACCCACTATCTCGGGTGGCCAGCTTCAGCCACACAGGCTATATGCTCGGCCACGCTGTAGGGAAGGAAACAATTTATTGCAACCATTCATTCTAATCAGTCCTGAATTGGGCAGGTTTCCCATGGAGATGCGAGGCGTAAAAGGTGGCTCACCAAAAACCACAGCCTGCAGAGGGAGCAGCTGCTGATGTGAATCTGGCCACTGCCTCCTCAGAGGTGGGCAGAGGGGAGGTGCTGAAAAGAGGAGCCAGACTGTGGCTGGGAAGTGACTGGTGGCCTGGTGGGGAAAATCAGTCAGTCAGGCCACAGTGTTTGTTGGGCACTCCTCACATGAGGACCATAGAAATGGCTAATACGTTGCAGGAAGTCTAGGCTGGTCTCAAGGATAAGATGAAGAAGACACGGTATATGAGAAAAGGTCACCAAGGATACAGGGCAGCTTCTGCCCAGGGCCACACAGGGAGCAGAGGAGCACCAAGAGTTGGTCCCTGTAGATGGGCAGGCATGTCAGCCTTGAGGGTTTGAACCAGGCCCTGAAGTGGGGGGCCGGAGAGTAGAGTGGAGGAGGGGGCTGCAGGGAAGATACTGTGGGCAGAGGAAGAGCTGCCTGCCCCCTCCCCTGCTGCAGGGCTCCTCCTTCCCCACCTCTCAGTCTCACCTGCCAACCACACACTAAAACAGTGAGGAATCAGGGCCACTAGTAAAGTGGGAAGAAAACCAAAAAAGTAGAAACCCAAGAGAGACAACCTGTAGGGTGACAGTGGGGACATCCGTGCCCTCACATGGCTTGGCCATGGGCATGGTGAATAAGCTGCAGCCAGCAGGCAGCATGAGCTACTGCAGATGGAGAGTCCAGGGCTCCCCAAAAGGTTGGTTCCACAGCCCTTTACATAAGACTTTAACCCCAGTTTAAAAGCAAATACCCACGCTTAGAAAACAAGATTCTGCCTCATCACGTTGCCTGGTTGCTTGTTTCCTCTCAGGATGTAAGGTCCATGAGAGCAGGCCTTAGCTTCGTCCTGCTCTAGACTCCCAGTGCCTCAGACTGTGCTGGGCATGGGTTAGACAAGCAAGAAGTATCTGTTGAGGATGAATGAACAGACAAATGAGCAACTATACAGAAAGACACGGAACTCGCTGATTGTTTCCTATTCCAGAGGCCGTCTCCTGGAAGGGGATTCTGTATAAGGCAAACCACATTCTCAACTCCACGTGGTCTGTGATTCACTCTGACAGAGACAACAAAGGGACAAGTGCCCTAAGTCAACATCACAGACGGCAAACTCACAGGAACTTAGCTCAAATGGTCAGGGAAGCGGGTCACGCACAGGAGCGGGAGGCAGCCAAGAACTTCTGCCCCTCAGTGGTGAGCATAAGAGCATTGCAGGGGGAGTCAGATTTCTACCCATAGCTAATGGAGCATCTTAGAGGAGACTTACCAAGAATACAGAAAACAAGAGAAAAGTCCAAGTCTCCCAACCTCGGAAGACATGTTGAAAAACAAGTCCCCTTAACCGCCAAGCCCAGAGCCAACATTCCCTTCCTGCCTGCTTTTACCATCACACACCTGAAAACCCTTCAGAATAACAACATCCCAGCTCTGGTGCCTGTCTGCCTTGCCAGGAAATCAGAAGCTTAGGACATGGGGGATGGGATGGAGAAAAGAGAGAAGGAGATACTTACAGAAAGGATTGGGCCAATTAGGAAAATTGCAAAAGCTTTTAGACCCCGGCGAGGCTGGCTCTCCTGCACGCACCAAATCTCTCTGTTTCTCTCTTTCACTCAGATGAATATAATTCATAACAGATTTCACATTTACAGGAACCAGACGGAAACATTTTCCATGCCAACTTTGCAGGCTGCTTACAACTTAAGTATATTAAGAACTTCTAGAGACAGAGTAATGAGATGTCCCAAGCCCCAACCATGTACCTACCTGCCAGAGAGTCAGGTGACCAACCATGTGTTATTTCTCTGGGAAGCTCCCAGAGTAGAGGGCGAGGGAGAAGGGCCAAACAGTGCTACCCTTGGGGCAGCTTTCCTGTCCTGAGCCCATGTTCTCCAGACCCACTTTCTGTGCCCACTAACACATAGCACACAAGAGCAGGTCATAATTTTTGTTGGATCATGAAGTACTTTAAGAATCTGATGATGAAAACTGGGGAGTGGGGGTGCCTTCTTCAGAAAAATAGACAAACACAGAGACACACACACACTTTTGTATATATTTTCAGCAGGTCTCCAAACCTAGCTATGCCTCAGAATTACTTGGGGAACCTGTCAGATCCTGTGCAGCCCCTTCCTACACTCACTAAACCAGACTCTCTAGGGGAGGTGCCCCGAGTCCATCTTTAAGAAAACATTCCTGCTCAGTAGAACATCCAGCTGGGCACCAATCTATGACCAGGAGTTTGGGGACCACTGCCAAAGGAGTCATGGACCTCAGGGTCAGGGTGTCTGTTCCCCCTACAGCCAGACACTATGCTAATGATTTCCCTAAATGAACTCATTTAACTTGATTTTCACAGAAATCATGTGAAGGAAGTAATATTATCCCCATTTAATAGGTGGAGGCCAGTGGCTCTGAGGGGTTAAGGAACTTGCCCATGATTACACAGCATGTAGTGGGTTGAGAACCAAAACTAAGGCCTGTTTGATTCCAAAGTCCTCTCTTCACAAAGACAACGCCATCAAAACCCACCTGGTAATATGTGGGTGAGTGTCCCTTCCCTGTGCTGCCACAGGCCCTGTGTGCCTTTGTCCCAATGCTCATCACACTGTGTCATCGCTGCCTGCTTACCTCCCTATCTCCCCACCTGAACGATACACAGGGACACACCTTAGTCAGCTTTGAATGTCCAGCCCCAGCACAGTTCTGGTCCATAGGAGACCCTAGACCAGTGGTTCTCAACCTTTCTAATGCCGCGACCCTTTAATACAGTTCCTCATGTTGTGGTGACCCCCAATTTCATTGTTACAAATTGAACATAATTAAAGCATAGTGATTAATCACAAAAACAATATGTAATTATATATGTGTTTTCCGATGGTCTTAGGTGACCCCTGTGAAAGGGTCATTCGACCCCCAAAGGGATTTCAACCCACAGGTTGAGAACTGCTGCCCTAGACAAAGATTTCCCAGATAAATTAGACAAAGGAAAGGAGGGAGTCTAGAGCTGAGTTGACCACTTCTCCCTATAAAAACTTTAGCAGAAGCCATTTCCCCAGAATGACTTTAGATTTTGTGACCTCAATATTATATTACTAGAGGCCTGGTGCACAAAAATTTGT
>NW_005358092.1:2442168-2489251 GCF_000412655.1 Myotis brandtii
GGCAGGCGGTTTCTGGGGTCGCACACGGGCGCCTGGATGGCGGCGGCTCGCACTGGCGGCTTGCGCTGGCAGCTCGCACTGTCCCGCCCTGCCTGCAGTATGCAAATTAGCCATCATCTTTGTTGGCAGTTAATTTACATATCATGCTGATTAGCCAATGGGAGGCATAGCGAAGGTATGGTCAATTACCATATTTGTCTATTATTAGATAGGATAGGATAAGAGAGAAATGACCTCCACTTGGCTCACCAATAGGCAAGGAGACTGAAACCTCCACAAATATCAGGGGATTCCAATTAAAGGTAGAGTGGGAGAAAGACTTGGGGAAGGCATGGGGAGAGGGGATAGAAGCAGAAGCCCAGGACATCTATGAGAGCACGGGTCCTGTCACTGCTGTGCCCTCATGTCCCTCATGTACAGGACATCCATGCTTGGGTTTGGCTTACATTAGGATTACCTCATTTGCTCATACAACTTTATTATTGATCTTGTTGGGGATGTTATTAAAGAAGAGTATGTGGGTTCAGGCAAGGGCCACTGCTACTTTTTTGTGGACAGAAACTCACACATCACCTGGCCAGTTCCATCCCAATGCCAGAACTCCCTCTCCCACATCTCGGACAGTCCTCCAGCCTCTGCCTGAATGCTTTCAGGGATGCAGAACCTGTGGCCTCTCGACATGTTCTATTTCAAAATGCTCCTTACTGAAGCCACAGCGCTTATGAGTTCTACAGGAACAAGCAACCCACAGTCAGTTTACTCCCTCTCTCCAGGACCCCTAAAATACAGCTTCTTGCCTGGATCCTACAGCTGTTCTTTATGAGTCATGGCCAAAGATCCCTGTCAATCCATTACTTCACTTAAGCTCCAGTGTTTTCATCTATAAAATGGTAATAATAATAATAATATCTACCCATGGGCTTTTGTGGGGATTAAATAATCAGCTGTAAGTAAATGATTTCATGTATGTATACCTCTTGGCCTACAATAATTCCAAATTATTAGCTATTACTAATCTTACTTTTCTTCCCCTAGTCTAAACACTATTCATCATTCATCTTTGGATGCAGCCTGGAATTGTGTCCTATTTTTAGCAGCCCACATCTCACACATACAAAAAAACTACCTCGAGTCTGCTCTCCCCCATCACATGTTTGGGCAACTGAGTTTGGGAACCTAAATATTAGACGCAGTCTGTTGTGATCATGTTGATCTTCATTCCATCCTGCACTGAAGGCCTGGTTGCTGCCCCTTAAGGTTGTCTCTCCATTGTATTGAGGTTCTCTAAATAACTTGACCTCAAAAACTTCAGCCCAAGAGTGAAGGCTCAGGGACTTCCCATTTGGGATGGTTTTAATTCAACTCCACGTTTTATCAATGAAGAAACTGAAGTGCAAAAGATGAATTGTCTTACAGGAAACCACAGAGATAATAATGATCATTGTAATCACTGTCATGTGCTGAGCTTCCATCTGGGTCACTAGGCAGATGGGTCCCCGCCACTGTGACCCTCCCAGAAGGGAGGGCCAGCACCTGCTACATTCACTGCCATGTGCTCAGCACCCAGCACTGTCCACACACACATTAGGTACTCAATAAATATGTGTGGGATAAATGAATAGGTGATCTCATTTGATACAACAGCTCTCATTTTTAAAATCATAAAAACTAGGCTTCAAGAGATTAACCATTCACGCAAGGTTCCAGGCTTCTTCTGGAAAGTGCTGTGATTAGAACCCAGTTTGCCTGGCTCCAAAGCCAGCCCTCTGAACCACTCATTTTACTACCACCCTATCAGCAGAAATGTTCTAGAATGCAGAACCCGGACAGCCAGGGAAAAGCCTTCTGCATTATGTCTGAGAACTTAGCCACTGCAGTCACATGCCCCAAATTTATATCTAAACGAGAGAAGTGGGAGAAACCTACCAAGACCTAAAATATCTTTGAGCAGAGAAGATCCTTTAGCCTCTCCTCCCAAAGTGACTCACCCTCTGGTTCCATTCTCCCACTGACTCATCTCACTGGGACACTTCGCTTCCTCTGAAGGGAGAAGGACTCCCTGCCAGGCTTGCTAGTGCTTGAGTCCACAGCAAATGCTGGTTCCAGGGAGAGAGAAAAACTGGAGCCTCTGTATCCTTATGCTTTTCCTGCCAACCAGACCCTCAGGTTGGTGTTTATAGCTCTCTAGGACCTTCACCTTCAGCCAGATAGCAGGGACGAGAAAAGTGCTTAGGGGTGTTGGTGTTTCTGCAAGTGCAGACATACTAGTATAGATGTGTTCTTGTACCTGGATGCTTGTTTACTCAGAGTGCAGGCTATTCATTCGCTCATCTACCATGTTCTCAGCCTTATGATAGATACTGATGGGGGCTATAGGAACTAAAAAACATGCTTCCCATTCTAGCAAGCATGAGCAAGGAGTCAGAGTAAGGCAGTGGTCGGCAAACCGCGGCTCACGAGCCACATGCGGCTTTGTCCCCTTGAGTGTGGCTCTTCCACAAAATACCACGTGCGGGCGCACACATACGGTGCGATTGAAACTTTGTGGCCCATGCAAAGAAGTCGGTATTTTGTGGAAGAGCCACACTCAAGGGGCCAAAGAGCCACATGTGGCTCGCGAGCTGCAGTTTGCCGAGCCACAGTTTGCCGACCACTGGAGTAAGGCCTGTCCAGGAGGTGGTGGGTGTACCCAGCTGACCAAAACAAAAGCTTGTATCAAAGGGTGTAGAAAGAAGGTTGAGCCTTAAAGACCAAGCATAAAAAATTCTAACTTTGTCCAGTTAGACAAAGAGAAACTATGAAAGTTTCATTCATTGTAGTGAAAGAACATGGAAGCAGCCAACTCTCAGGAGATCGGTCCAGCAGTGATGTACACAATGGTTTGTAGGGTAAATAAACCTAAGGCAGGAAGGTAAGAGCTCTTCCTGAAATAAGACTCATGTTAAATGATTGTAGAACCAGGATACTTTTTGTTTAATTATTGAATATTCATTCATGATCATTATTATAGGACTTGATCGTTTCTTTTGAACCTACTGACTTACTCTTTGCTCCCTGTGTCTACGTTCTAATTTTGCTAATGTCTGTTGCTTCTTCTGGACATTCTTGTTTCTGAATCTCTTCCAATCTGTGGATTCAAGTCTGGAGCCAATATTCTTGTGGCATTCAAGCAATTACAATAATATTCTATACCAACAATATGGGCCCGGGTCAATGTTCAGAATGCAGAGCCCAAAGTTTCTGCATCAATTACCAATCAAGCATTCAGTAGAGCAATGTGCTGGATGACCTCAAAGGCCTTCCAACTTTGAAAAATCTATGAGTCTAAGATACTGATCCCACTGACAGGCTTATACTTTTTCCATTTGTCAGACAGCTCACTTGACCAAGAACCTGGCCAAAACCATCAGTTCACTGACCTACCATCAGCAGGCCCAGGGAACACTTCATAACTCATTGGCAATGTACCACCCTTTTATTCTTGTGTTGTACCCCAGCTCCAACTGGCAGGATGCCTGTAATGGCTACGAATGCTTGGAGATACAAGCACTCTTACTGTACTAAAAGATTTCAGATTCCAAGTATTCTAACATTCATTTTAATGCTTGTTTAATCCATTAAACAAGTCAGATTGTTCTAACCACAGGAAAAAAAAAACTCCTTGCTCCTATCTTTTCATTTTCCTCTTGGAGCCTGTGAAATTCATCTGAAAAAAGAGGACACCCACAGATCCTGCTAAGAATCTGTACACAAACAGCCCCAAAGGCTCCCTGGAGGGAAGCAGGTCATGAATGATGTTGCCTACGGGCTAGGAAAGGAGTGTTTTCCAGGGGCTGAAAAAATATTCACAGCCTTTTCTGGCAACCCTGGAAGGGTCTCAAACTCCAAGTCTTAGCACCCAGTTCCCCAAATATAGATGCCTTCACACCACAAGACAACTGCTTGGATTCCAACTCAGACCATTCATCAAGCCTTCCATGGATCCTGGATTGTCTGCAGAAAAAAAAAAATCTCACATGCAGCATCAATTCTGAGATAGGTTCATCCCATGCAAAAAGCAAGGTTCATGCCTCCTTACAGGTATTTTGAAAAAAAACAGCTAATGCTTCATTACCCCTTATAGACACTCAGTAAATTAGCGTAGCATTCCCTTCCTTCCAACCAGCCTCTGGCTCCTCCAGTATGAGGGCTCCATTTCCCGTCCTGCTACATTGATGGGTATTGACAGCTACCAAGAACTGTCATCACTTGACATGTTCTGCCACTCCCCCAGCAAGCAACCTTCCTTTTAATAACAGGCATGGAGCCCATTTCTAAGAATCCGCTTCCCTCACCATGTCCTTTTTTCTCTGCAGGACCTGCAGTTTGAGAAGAATTGCTGCAGTGGGAAGAGGCCTGGCCTCTTCCAACCTCCTCACTTCTTTGGTGCACCTCATTTCATGTTGGCCTGTGGGAAAGAATCTCAGAAGGTTACACAGAAGCACCAGAAGTAATGACAAGGGATGACAGAAAGGGATGCTTACAAGGTTTCTTTGAGGCAAGATCTGCTTGAACTACATTTGGTTTAAATTTTTTATTTTAAAGTCACTGTTTGAGTTGAGGTTGAGTGTCTCTCTAGCCACTTTCATTGCATTTACAAACCCAGATGAGAAAATGAGAGAGAGAAACAGCTACTTTACAGGAATCCTCTCCTGGTTGCTAAGCACCAGAAAACCATAGGCAGTCTATGATAGGTGGGAGTTACAGGCAAGACAGATGCTCATCTACAAAAAGGCTCTCTGAATGCTGAGAAGGCAGCATGGATGAAAAGGTGGGCTCCAAGCTGACAAAGTCTGGATGGGAAGAAAAAGGGTATCCAGCTGATCTGCACCCTATGTCGTAAGGCACCTCTCAGTGAAGCCAACCCTCGCGTGGTTAAAGTGGTGACCCTGGATAGATGGATGTCCCATGCCATCACAAATGCTGACCTAGCTCTAGAATCATCAGAAATCCCCACTGGATGTACCTGGTTAGCCATCACCAATTCTTTAGTAATGGTGAAGATTTGTTCAACAGACTTGTAACCAAGCATAAAAAAAAGGAAAAGGAAAAAAAAAGATGGGTAAAAGTGGTGACCTTTTCCCCTCATATCATACTGTTAGTATGAGACAGAATTCAATTTCTCTGGAATGATGAACATGTAATCGCTCTGTCTCTGAGTCTAGGGGAGGAAGGTTTCTGCCCTGGGTACTTATGTTATAAAAAGCTCAACAATGCCAAGGAAAAACGAAACCTGGGAACTTTAAAGGGTGGCTTAAGAGGGAAGCATTTCTTGTCCAATTTCCAGCCAGATGCCCCAGTTTCCCTCCAAACAAATGAAGTACCTTCCGTCCCCCTTTCCAGGCACCAGCTGACAGGAAGGAAGCATCTACTTTCAAGTCTAAACTCAGCTCTTCCCTTACCTGATTACTCCATCATAGGTCAGGTCATACAATACCTCTGCTCAAAGTCCTTCAGTGGCTGTCTGTGTCATTCAGATGAAAAAAACTGAATGACAATGGTCCATAAGCCTTAGCCACACAGTCTTCCCCACTCCACCTCTCTGACCTCATCGCCTACTGACTCCCCCTTCGCTCTCTGCACACCAGCAATGCTGGCCTCCATTTTTCCTCACACACTCCAGGCATGCTCACACCTCAAGACCCTCTGCCTGGAATGCTCTTCTCCAACATATATATATAGCTCATTTTTCACCTTCTTCAGGTTTTTGATTCAATGTCCCCTTCTCTTAACCCTTCCTGACCTTATTTAAAATTGCAAACCCAATTCCCACCCCTTTCAGGACTCTTTATGCCCCATCCTGCTTTATTTTTCTCCAAAGCCCTTGTCATCACCTAACAGAATATCAACCTATTGATCTGTTTATTATCTGTCTACCCCACTAGAATGTAAGTTCCAAAAAAGCAGCAATTTTTATCTCTTTTGTTCATTGCTGAACCAACAGATTTTAGAACCATGCACAACATATAGTAGGAACTCAATAAACATTTTTTAAATTAACTAATTAAAGGTCGATCTTCCTTTGCTAAATCACCAACTCATTTTTCTGAAAATTGATAAGTGATAGAAAAGCACTTGTCCTGCTTTTTCTGTCAAACTGTATTTTGGGATAACCAACAAGCTGGTGAGGGAATGTTCTTCTTTATAGGAGACTTTTAGCTAATAGGCAAAAGGAATGATGGAACTTTAAAAAAAAAATGAACATTTTGACCCTGGCCAAGTAGTCAGTTGGTTAGAGCATCATCCCAATTTGCCAAGGTTGTGGGTTCGATCTCCAGTAAGGGCACATACAGAATCAACCAATGAATGCATAAATAGGTGGAACAACAAATTGATCTCTCTTTCCCTCTCTCTCGCCTCTCTACCTCTCTCTTCCCACCTCCCCCCCCCGCTCTAAAATCAATAAATAAATTTTTTTAAATGGACATTTCATCAGCCCTAATGAAATAATGGATCTGGGAAGCAATCATCAATGGATTCTAAGACCCAAGGTGAAAGGTTGATGGGAACTCTGTGGCAGAGGACCAGCTGCCAGTCCTGAGCCCACGCACCAGTCTCAGCATCAGTAACATGCTTCCTGGTGTGCTGCGCCAGGGAGTACACACCCCAACCAGGAGATCCGGACCCTCCCTCCAAACAAAGGAACCCTGCATCTAACTTCTAGGTTACAGAAAACAAGGAGGATAAGGGGCAAAGTAAATGACAAAATGAGGAGGTAGTCAGCCAAATCAAAATGTGGGACATTCTACAGGACAACTGATGCAATTTTCTTCAAGAAACAAATGACATTCAAAATGGGAGGGGGAACAACAGCAGATAAAAAAGAGACTGGGGAGACATACAAGCACATGTAATGTGTGGACCTTATTAGGATCCTGATTCAAACCGGCCAGCTGTCAAAAGATATTTTTGAGATAATACAGGAACTTTAAGTATAAACTGAGTAATAGTGGATATTAAGGATTTACAGGGTTAGCTGGTGTTATTGTCAGGGCTGATACAGACATGTGGGTCTTTTTTAAGTCCTTGTCTATAGGAGATAAATGAAGTATTTAAGGTGAAATTATATAGTAACTATTATTTCCTTTCAAACATCTTAGAAAAAAAAAATTTGAGGAAAACATAAAACTAAATTGGCAAGTGTTGCTGATTGTTGAAGCTGGAACTGGGAGAAGGGTGCATGGGAACTCATCACACAAGTCTCTTTACTTTGATTGTTTGCAATTTTCCATCACAAAAACATTTTTAAAATGTAACTTCCTGTTTTATAGATGAACCTAATGAAGTAAAACAAAATTCAGAGTACCTAGAATAGTTCTGTGCTACTCTGGATGGAGATCAAACAGGAGAAGCAGAAGAGCCGGTCATTTCCTGGCTGCAGATGTGCCCTCGTGCCTTGCCTCCCTTGTCTAGAGAAAGCCCCTCCAGTTTTTATCCTGAGACAAAGGCCAGACACTCTCAGGACCTCTAGGATCTCTGTTACCTGAGAGTGCTGTGAAGACTAGCCATCCAGTTCTCAGATGTCTGCTTACCTTCTCCGTGTAAGGCCTCTCCCTGCCTATTTCCTTCCTTTGGGGCAACTCCCTTGTCCCTTCAGTGAGATGTTCTTGAACCACATATAAATATTATTAATAAATCTATGAACGCACCCTCTGATGTTTGCCTCTGACTCTAAGGAGGAAGAGGGCTAACTTTCATTGAATTTCAGGCCCATAAAAGATAGGCATTACTGTCTCTGTTTCCCAGATGAGGAAAGCTAAGAGCAGAGATTGGGGCCTGGACAATGTGGCTTAGAGGTTAGCATCGATCTATGAATTAAAAGGTCACAGTTTAATTCCCAGTCAGAGCACATGCCATGGTTGTGGGCTTGATCCCTAGTGGGGACTGTGCAGGAGGCAGCCAATCAATGATGTTCTCTCTCATCACTGATGTTTCTGACTCTCTCACTCCCTCACCCTTCCTTTCTAAAATCAATAAAAATATATTTTTAAAAATTTGTATATTTTATTTAAATGTGGCCATAAATTTATAGCATTCATAAACTATTCAACCAGAACTATTAACTAATAACTATTTCAATATTGCTTCCATCTTCCATTTTTATCTACCTTAAAGTTCCTTTCCCTCGGTCTCTGACTCTTAATTCTTTTCTGTGTTTTGTTTTCCAGATCAAGTCCCGAGCAAAGCCTGTAACAATCCTGGTTTCTACATTTACTTAAGTGAACTTTGCTAAAGGATAAAAATGTCTGATACAAGAACCAATCACCAACACTGTAGAAATGCTTGCACCTTCATTGGTACAGCTCCAATAAAAATATATTATAAATAAATAAATAAATAAATAAATAAATAAATGGCAGAGATTGGGTAAGTCACCAGTTGTCAGAGAATTAAGCATAACAATAGCCAGTACATGTGTAGTGTTTACTTTGTGTTCTAGTGTAAATCTACCTTAAGTTATTCCATCCTCACTACAACCCTTCAGGGGAGGTACTATTGTTACCACCATTTTTACTGATCAGCAAACAAAGGCATAGAAAGGTTAAGTAACTTGCACAAACCTAGTGAGTGGCCAGAGTGGTTGTGGGGTGAGTGGGGGTAGGTCCCAACAACAAGGAGAGGAAAGTGGGAGGAAAGGAGCCCAAGTGGGAGGAAAGGAGCCCACTCCGAGCAGAAGATGGGTACACAAAGGTGGGAACATGCACTGTGCACACAGCAGGCATCTCATGGCGCCCAGTTTTGAGTGGAGTGATGTGTCATAAGTGGGGTCAGGATATTTGTCCCAGTTTGCCTGAGCCAGTCTTTGTGTGCCTGTTGTATCCACATAATTATCAATAGTGCTCCCTTTCCTTTCTCAAATGCAGGATAAGAAAAGCACAGCATAGCCAATTAATACCTCTTGAATAAAAGGTTAATGAATTATTTTAAGGTGATGGGACCTTCCTGGAAATGGAGAACTGATGAAGTAATGGTCTCCAAGATTTCCTTGGCAATTCTTTTGAATTGTGTAACTCATAACCCTTTCATAAGTACTCCTCTCAAATGTAAATATCCACTCTCCCCAATTCCCCTGGGTTACCCCACAGCATCTTGGGGTTCTGTGAAGAAGCAGATCTGGGTTAGAGCCAAACTCCGAACCTCCTGCACTTTTCCTTTGTCACTCCTAAGTAAGAGATGTCCCTGGCACATTCTCAATCCATCGTCCACCTCCTTCACATTAAACCCTGCTCTCTCTTACATCGATGCCAGTCTCTTGTCCTCAACTGCCCCTGCCACTCAGAACTCAGTACTTCTCCCCATGGACATGGGCAAAAGGGTAGTGAAGACCTAGGAGCAGGTAGGGGGTGGGAGGAGGGGGATAAAAGGGGGGATGGGACATATATATAATACTATCAACAAAAAATATTTTTTTTTTAAAAAGAACTCAATGCTTCTTGATAAATCCCTCTCTACTGGCCAAAGCTGGCTTGTTCCCTCCCCCATCCCCTGACCCCGCCCTATATCCTCTCTCTATAGACCATTTCATCAGGGTAAGTCTGCTCTTTTTTATTTTCTCCAATCTTGGCATTTTGTAATAGCCAATCCCTTATTTGTGTTTCATCTCCTTACTGTGACATTAAGATAATTCCATTTCCCTAATTCTATCACACTATCCTGGTTGATTGCTAGGGAAGATGAGCTATCTTTACAGAGATCTTCAAGTCTAAAGTCATTTTCCCAACTTCTCTGTGGGTCTGCAAAGGTAAGATAATTTGGTCTTGATTCATTGCAACCATATGAGACTTTAGGACAAAGACATTTATTGCTTAATTTTTGCTCCTGGTGATGTGAACAGGGTCTGGAAATGCTGCCTTTTGAACTGACATTAGAGCAGGACAGAGCCTCTGACTCAGACTACAACAAGGCTGGAGATGAGCACCCATTTGGCTCTTCAATGCCTCCTGTTGCTGAGGTGATGACTGGCTTTCCTTTCCTGGCCTCAAGTTCCACATCTGCTTCAGGTCCTCTGCACTGCCAGGTACACTGGTTTACACTGCACTTGGCAGGGTGGCCCTAAGTGCTGTAACAAGTAAACACCAACCCTTAGATGCTTAACACAACAGAAGTTTATGTCTTGCTCACAGTCCAAAGCATAACTGATTCTAGAGAAGCTTTCTTCCACTCCTGGATTCAGAAGCCAGGCTCTGTCCCCGCCATCTGCACATTGGTCTTCCCCACATCAGGGCCACTGCTTTTGCCATTGCCTCTGTTTATAATGACCTTTCTCCCAGAGCTACAGTGAGGGGCTCCCCACCATATCAAAGCTCAAACAGCATTACTTCAGGGAGGCCTTCCCCTGCAGCCCGTCCAGAGACACGGAAGCATGGAACAGAGTGCAGAATCTCAGAGGGAAGGCAGGGGAGGGTGGGTGGGTGGAAGGTAAGAAAAAAAGCCACATTTCCCTGGCATGCTCCATCTCATGACCCTATTTTCTTCAAAGTACTTACCAGTATTTGAAATAGTCTTACTTATTTAGTTGTGTACCTCATTTCTATTGCTCTCCTCCTACTAGAATATCAGTGTTGTCTATATAATTTTCCACTGCATGCTCATCACTTACAACCCCTGAGAGGCACTCAAAAAGTATTTGCGGAGAAAAGAAAAGGAGGGAAAGAAGGAGGAGCAGAAAGAAGGTTTAAGTGATGTCCAGAAGTGATGATCCAAGAAGGGGCAGAATCTGAACAGAGCTCCTCAGTCTGCACTCTTCTACTACAGACTCTTCTTGGCAGACTTCTCAAGTGGGCGCTCAGCACAGCACAGCACAGCACAGCACAGCACAGGGTCGAGAACAAGCCTTCTGACTTGTTCCTCTCGTAGTAAGCCATGCCCACTCTCTCCTCAGCCTCCCATTTGCCAGTGGGCTGCAGTGGGGGACTCATGAGAACAAAGGGCAAGGGTCCAGGCTGTAAGGGGGCCAACTTGCTCAGTCTCAAGGACTTTTCTGTCCCATCAGAGACACCTCTGACTCTGGCCAAACAGCTATAGAACTTACTACCCTGACAGGTCACGCTGCTCCTGCCCCACAACATATGTCAATTAGCTTTCAAGAGCCACATCCACCTCACTGTCTGAGGATACCCCAGTATTCCAGCCCAGCACCTTAACCGCATCTGTAAACTAGCCCCAGGGTACAAGTCCACCTCTCCCACCACAGGGCATTCTGCAGGCTGCACGATGCCCTTCTCCCTGCCTCTGAGGGGAACACAGACCCTCTCAAATAGTGGGGGCCAGTCCTACTCCTATCTGGAAAGCCATACCCACCAACAACCCCTCAGAAGCCCCTGCAGGCCTGGCAAGCATCTCCACTTCAAGGGCCCAGAAGCAGTGCCAGCTGCATTCCTCTCTGCTCGGTGACTCCTCTACCTCTACTTGGCACATTTTATGCCATTTCAAGCTTGCACGCACACACTGTTTCTCTCATGTTCCTACCCCTCGGAGGTGGGAGGGAGAAAGCAGAAGCAAGGCAGCAGAAAAGAACGTGATCCCCTTCCATCTCCCACAGCTCACAGGCTTCGCACACAAGCCGCACTCCCCAGGGAGTGGAAACTAGGCGTCCTCTACCTCAGCTCTTTAACTCTGAAGTTGGAACATAATGTCTTTAAGATGGTGACTCACTAGAGCAGTGAAAAATGACTAATTATTTTGATCTTCTTGAAGCCACTTGCCTCATTAGTGGGTACTCTCCATCCTGGGCCAAGACCCAGTACCACAGTCAAATTTGGCTGACGCAGCCAGACCAGGATAGCAGGCCCCTCTCCTTTCCTTAGGTCATGCTTGAGCTCCCCGTCTCTCTCCTGTTCTAAAATGGACTTTTCCCTCTAAAAATGGGTCTGACCTAAATCCCAGCAGGTAAATCAGAGCAGAAGGCTGATCCTCACATTGGGAAAAACACCTCTTCCCTCACAATCCTGGTCATGATGAAGCTATGTTAAAGAGAATGAGATGAAGCAAAAATTCCACTATCCAAAAATGCAAAGAATCCTTTAATGACTCAATACTGGCAGGCTTAAACAAGGGCTGAGAATCACAGATCTAATTGTCATCCAAGACTGGACCTGGGATTTTCATTTTCTGAGCATCTGCGAGATACCAAATACTGGGCTAAGTGGTGGGGCTAAAAGAATGGGAAAAAAAATTCAGTCACAGTGTCTGCTCAAGCTCCAACAGGAAACTTCCTATTCCATGCTCTTTTGCTTCACTCTCAACCCCTGAAAGTCACCCTTACCTCCCACTCCTGCCATCCACAGTTCCCAGATGCAACATCATAATTAAGTCAACATGCTTCCTCCATCAACTCCTTCCAATATGATGGGCCCTATAAACAGGAGACCTCTGAAGACAATGCCTTAACCCATAATGACCCAGGGGGTAATCCATGATGATGCCATGAGTTATATCAGTGGCAGAGAGTTCAGAAATGGAGGCAAGGAAATAGTAGACAAATTTGGAGCAAACCTCATAACATCCTCCAATAATAGCACAGGAGTCTAAGCAAAGGCCTGATTACACCTGAACCAATAAAACAGAAGCTGGCAAAATGCCAAGTGTAATCTAACTTGAACATCCCATGCCACAAGCACATTTTCCCACTTCCTGGCATTTTCACCAAATTCAATTTAATGGCCACAATGTGACAGAAGAAAGAGAACCACTATGGAACAGTTCATCATGTTTACAAACTCATTTTCCTAAGGAAAATTATATCAATCACTGGAATATTCCCAGGGCCAGCCCAGGTGCCTTGTAAATATCTGAAGTGATGTACTCATACACTCCAGGCTGAGAACAGATAAGAGGAAATTATTAGAGTGATACAAGACAATATCAATTGGTCAACTCTGAGTTCAAAATGACATTCATCAAAATGAAAAGCCAGCGCTCTAACCGGTTTGGCTCCGTGGATAGTGTCAGCCTGCGGACTGAAGGGTCCCAGGTTCGATTCCGGCTAAGGGAATGTACCTTGGTTGTGGGCACATCCCCAGTAGGAGGTGTGCAGGAGGCAGCTGATCGATGTTTCTCTCTCATCGATGTTTCTAACTCTCTATCCCTCTCCCTTCCTCTCTGTGAAAAATCAATAAAATATATTTTTTTAAAAATGAAAAGCCAAGAAGGGAATTCACCAATCACCACACCAAGTCTGGCAATCCCAGGAGGGAAACCTTGTTTATAGTTGCATGCAAGCAACAGCATTCAAGAATTATGTTGATGCTTCTGTAACTCCTAAAATTTAATGTTTTATTAACTTAACATAGGATTAATTTGCCAAGGTTGGTACATTTAACTATTTTTAACATTAAGAGGCCTGAGCTACTACTGAATAAAAATGTGTCATGCTGAAGGTGAACTACTGGTGAACTATTTGCCCTCCTCTGCGAGGACAAATGTTGGTTTTCAGCATGTTATCCTCAATCTCTGACACAAAAGAGTTCTTTGCTGTCCAGGAAGCTTTAGAAGGTGCAGGGCAGCCTGAGGCTCAGGAATGCTTCACTTTCCTATTGGTTCAGAACCAGGAAAGGGTGACATTAACATGCCTATCACACTGCCCCCAGCATCTCCTAAGGACCTCAAGGGGCTTTAACAGAATATCTTTCCAACCTTCCCAATTTGGGTATCCCTGCTGCAATGGGTTCCTACTATGCATATCTGAAAACAATCAAATCCAGATTAATAGTAAACCATTTAAGATCACATGGAACAACCAAATACCTAGTGTGATATAGGAGGTCTGAAGGAAGAGCCAGAGAAATTCAAAGGATGTTAACTACTTATGTGGTATTCATGTGTGTTGTTTTGTACCTTAATTGATTCATAGACCATAGAATAATACCACTAACTATATTTGTCTCTAATGGTATAATTTAAAGTCTGGGATCAAAGGGCTGTGTACAGTGCGCTGCTAAACACACACCTACAAGGAGCTGCCAACTCCAGTAAGGCCAGTGAGGGCACTGACAGGAAGATCAGAATACTAGAGCTATGAGATGTTAATGATCAGCTAGTTCTACCTCTCATCTTACAGAGGAGAAAATTAAATTCTGTTTTACCCATCAGCCTCCTATGCTCCTACTTCTTCTGGCTCATCCCTCATACAGATGTTAAGCAATGTTTCTTTCACACAATTCCAATCATTTTATTCTTTTGATTAAAGCCCAAAGTCCTTAGTGTAACATAGGAAGCTCTTGATTATCTGGCCTCTACCTTTCTCTGAGCTATGTGCCTTTTCAATACCCTTCAAAACACACACACACACACACACACACACACACACACACACTCCCTTTCCCTCCAACTATAATGAACTTCAAGTTTTTGAAAAATCCATAATTGTGAATGTTTTACTTCCAATATCCTAAAGTAGCTTATATTGAACCAATCCTCTGTTCATAACAATAACCAATGAAAAATTAAAAATAACTATCTGTGTGTACAAGACAGCAACCAAAAGAAGGAAGAAACTGGGAGAAGAGAACACTAGATGAATTTTCTGGGTTTTGAAACTTTTTGCTTGAGAGAAAATCTCAATCAGTACCCTGTAGAGTACCTAGAAATCAGATAGAAATATGCTAAATCAGAAGATAGAGTTTGGGGCATTTGGAAAATGAAAAGAGAAATACCAAGAAGTTAAGAGCCTCAGAAAAGAGCTCCAAATTCTGCATATAAACTCCATTCAAATCTCTAGCTGAATCCTGAGCTATACATGCAGGGACAGATTCCAAGCACTCCAGCTAAGATTAATAGAACTGATCAAAGACTTCACCTTTGGCCCACCCACAGGAGAGATGAAGTTTGGTGTTTGAGGTCAGTCTAATTAAATGCCTGCTAAAAAAAAATTAATACTCTTCAGAGGAACATAATATAATTTATATATATAAAAGCCTAAGCAACCATTCAACTGTTCAACCATTCGGCTGGTAGCTATGATGCACACTGACCACCAGGGGGCAGACGCTCCCACAGGTAGGTTAGCTTGCTGCTGGGGTTCAGCAGATCGGGACTGGGCAGGATGGGCCGGACACGTCCTGGAGCCCTCCCACAGTCCCTTTCTGGCCCGGATCGTGGACCAGTGGGGTCCCGGATTGCGAGAGGCCTCTAGTCCATATATCATTGACAATGTCCAAAATACAATCCAAAATTACTTGACACAAGACAATGTGGCCCATACTTAAGAGAATAGACAATCAATGGAGACTGATTGATATGACTCAGTTGTTGGAATTAGCAGACAAGGATTTGTCACACACAGTGCTTTGTCATCCATGCCTTTGCACATGCAGCATCCTCTGCCTGGAAAACCCTCTCCCCTTGCTAGATAACTCTCACTCATCTAATCTCGGGTATTAACTGCTCCCAGTGTAGCACATTATTCCTGATCACTCAGAAATGTGTGGTCTTATTGTCTGGCTACTCGCCTTCCTCTTCCTTCAGTTTTCTTAAGGGAAGAGAGTGGATCATTTTTACCTATAGCAACAATGTGCAGCAGAGGTTTTATAAATTTAGACCGAATGAATGAAGCAATGAATAAAGTAACTGAGAGTGATATTAAAAGTTTGAATACTATTAACTCATGTTTAGCACTTTTGTACCATGCTCACACAGTCTTGAAACTGGGTGAGCCCTTTTTTCTCTTTCTGTGTCTGATGTAGGTTATTTCTGTGGTAAGGATGGTATAGACACATAAGAATAGAAATGTGCTCACATCCTGCATATTTCCAAGCTCAGAAACCTTCTGGCCAGTCTTCTCCCTGATCTCCACTTTCCCCAATATGGATCTTTTTCCTTCTTAATATTAATTCCAAACATGCCTACTAACCTTTTCCCTTAACATAATTTTAGCTAACTTCTATGATGCCAGGCAGGCACAGTGCTAAGCATTTACCAAATACTAATTCATTTAATTCTCCTAACCATTCTATGAGGAAACCATTACTATTATTGCCTTTTACATGTTACAAAACTGAGACTATGAGAGGGTTATTTACAAGGTTAGCAATTGGCAGACTCCATTGCCCACCATACTAAACAAACAGAAAGACTGAGAGAAGCAAATTTTCCTCCCATTTTTGACACTCCCTAAGTATCTCACTTCTAATTTAAAGAGGTATTTTGAATGACGATAGTGTCTCTACCCATCACGAAAATCTTCCAACACCGTATGAAGAATTGGTCAACCAACCTAAAGATAACCTAAGCACATGCTGCCTCCCCATTCTGTTTGAGGTACTCTTGCCTTTCAAGGGGCTAGAGTGAAAATCCCAAATGCTAACTATTGGGAGTGGAGGCATCTGTCTGCTGCTGACTGGGACTGGTGAGGAGGGGGACAAGCTGGAGGAATATGGTGAAACACTGCACAAAAGCACGTCATCAAACGTATAGTATATTTGCTGGACCTATTGGTATTGGGAAAATAGCTGGAGGGCTGATGTAACATAGTTCCCCAGAGATCAAGATTCACTGAAAAGTCACTGGAGCACTAATGGGATTAATGGGCAGAAAACACTTCTTTGAGGTCTCACCCTGTCCTGTTTTATCCAAAGCTATTTCTTCATTAGCCATACACCCCTGCAATGTATGCTGTTCCATTATTTCTTTTTGCTCTATGAGTATTTATTAAAATTTGGCTTTCTGGTTCTCCTTTACCTTCTAGAATTCTTTCTGACTCTGAGAGTCAATGTTGAAACTCAGTTAAACATAAATTATCAAGATAAGACATAGGAGATATGGAAGTGCTAAGTCTCACGCACTACTGGTGAAAAGTCATTATTTTGATGAAACACTTTTCTGTTTCTTAAAGACACTGTGCTAGAAACCTTTACAAATACTTGAACTTCAGGCTGATGACATCACACACACACACACACACACACACACGCACGCCTGGATAAACGTTTACAAATACTTGAACTTCAGGCTGATGACAACACACACACACACACACACACACACACACACGCACGCCTGGACTCTGTCCAAAAGTTATTTGAAAGGTAACACTCATTCAACATACATTCATTTCCCTTAACCAGAAAAGAATCATCTAACATTCTATCTCTTCATTAATACTCTCCAAAGCCAGGTTGTGTTCATCATGTCATCATGTCATTTCTGCAGTTGGTGAGATTGAGATATCCAGGGTTTGTAAGTGACCTTCCCAGCATCTCAGAGCAAGGTAGTGACAAAATTTTGATTCAGATGCAAAATCTTTGTTTAGTCTCCATTGCTTAGCTCACTGGGCCACCCTCCAACTTTAATACTTGAGAAGCTTCATTTACCTATGCCCAGAGCAGCTGGGGGGCAAAGGGAGGGAGAAGGAGAGAAAGCAAATATAGTAGTGGGTCTCTTGCTTTTGGTAGTTCAGCAACAAATTAGAGAGTCTCTTCTTAGCAAATCACCTCAAGAAGGTAATGCCTTATTAAAACAGTTTCTTATCATTGAATTTGTTCCATTTTTCACAATTTGGTTAAAAAGTAAAGGTTTACATTTGATTTATTTGCAATTGCCAGAAGAAAAAGTAGCCTGTTTGAACCACTCAGCAGAAATCTGAGACTCAGAGACTCAAGCCATGTTTCTATAAGTCTCTCCCAATTCCATAAACTATGGAACTCTATTAAAATGCTATCATGTGCAGAATTAGTACTGCCAAGGTTCTCAGTTGAACTGAAATGATTTTCTTCAAATCATTACACTGATTATTAAAATGATAAAAGTATTATCTTAAAATATAACCAATAGTTTACATAATCAGAAAATGCTCACTGGATGATGAGAAGGCCTACCCTTTAGTTTCCCAATTACAATAATAATTGCCACCTCTATTTATTGAGCATTTACACTGTGTGTGCACCATACATGCTTCCCCTCACTTATTCCTCGATCACCTAGTGAAACTGGTATTATTAATTCCATATTTCTGATGATAAAAGTGGTGTTTAATGCAGTAACTTGCTCAAGATTACACACTAGTAAGTGGTGGGATTAGGACTTAAACCAGGTTTGTTTGACTCCAAGTCTCTGCTTCTAAACACTACTTGGTATTCCCTCATTCTCCCCTGTGACCTTCCGCTGAGACATGAAGGTAATTTTTTTTATTTTACATGCAGACAAATCATAGGTGCAGTTGGTAAGCCAAAAAAAAAGTGGTTAACGGGTGCAAATGGGAGTACACATAGACAGGTAGAAACAATGAGAATCTTTCTCGATTAACCTATAATTAGTCCTAGAACTTTAGATTTGGAATGGACCTTAGAGATCATCCAGTTCAACTCTCATTTTACAGATAAGAACAGAAACACAGAGATGTGAAGGGCTTTGTCCTGGGTAACAAAACCAGGTCTTTGTATTAGAGATTTCTACTTTTTCTATAACTCTGTTTCACCAAATGAATCTGTCAGCATTCTCTTATACCCCGCACATCCAGGCACTCTAAGAGCAATCAGAAGGCAGGGATGTTTAATAAAGCACCAACTTGGGTGACAAACAACAGGGTCTCATGAATTCTGAAATGGAGACTCCACAGAGGAGGCAGGCCTAGCAGGCAAGTAGGATTCAGATAAACAAAGAGAAGGAAGAGGGATGGTCCAGGCTCAGGGGATGGAAGGAGAAGCTGAGTAGCCTGGTCAAATATGCATGGTAGTAGACAACTTGGCTTTTCAATTACTCAAACAAACCTAAAGACAAAGATGCTATACTTTTGATGTCTGCTACACACAGTGATATGAATATCTTGCTACAGCTGCTTACAGGCCTGAGCCTGAGAAGCCAGCCTCGCCTGCAGGTGGCTCCAGTTATGCTTTAAATCAGCCACTAACAGCTTTGCTTTGTACTAGGGCCATGACCCTGACAAGCCATCATCATCACTGGAATGAATGCCTTCGAGGCCAAGAGAAATGCACGGAGCCGCCAGAGTCGTTGCAACATCGATCTGAAATCCAGGGGGAGTGGGGAGAAGGGCCTGACTCAGCGATGGTGAACTCACTTGCCAAACTCTTCTGGCACCTGGACCAGGCTTGAAGACATTTCTGGATCCCATTTTTCTGTAAACCTTCACCACAAGCTGAAAGCCATTTTCCTTTCCTTCTTAGAAAACAGAAAAGGCTATGCATGATGCCTCCTCCCATCAGGAGGTAGTAAGTAAAGGGACCTGTCTGGTTATGAGGCAGTGTGGAAGAAGCACTATGGATAACAGAAAGGAGCATGGGTCTCAGAGTCCAGAGACTTGCGTCCCCTCAGCCATAATCTTGCGTATGAACTTGGTATGGTGCTTGAGCCATTACAGTATCAGTGCCCTTATCTTTAAAGTGAGCAATTCATACCACCTACCTCACAAAGCTGTCATGAGGTTCAAATAACATGAGGAAATTAACTAAATTCTGAAGCATTCTGCAAATTTCAGTGGTCACATTTTTAGGTAGGAAATGCATATCCCATGAGTTTTCCGGATGCTCAAGAAGGCCACTTGCTTTGTGTAGATTCTCAGTGGTCTACAAAAACACACTGACAGACATTTCATCTCAGCAAAGTTCTGGGTTTACATGCAGCATGGACATCAACTCTGGGAATGGCAAAACCACTACTAATAATAAGTTACCCTTTGGGAAGCCCTCCCATGGGCCAGGCAGTGTGCTAGGGGTTCTATATTCATCATCTCTAATTCTCCTTGTAAGGAAGGCAATTTCTCCCTGTCCAGTCCTCTATTACTCTGTTATTAATTAAGGGCACTTGTATCCCTCTTTCCATCCCATTTCTAGGTCTCCTTATAGATGAGTAGCTGTTCTAATTAGCTATGCCCAGGGATATTCAATGGGCAGGGTTGATGTCCATCAAAAGCATGTCCTCCTCATTCACTCATTCATTTTTAAGGATGCTAAAGAAAGGACCATACCCCTCTGTGAACTTTCCTTGTTCATTTCTTCCAACTTCCTCTTCCATTCCCAGCCTCCATGTAGAAAGCAAACTGAGTGGGGGCTGGTCCCTCAACAGAGGTGAAATCATTACCCTCAATCCCCTGGACAAATGGGCCGTGATCTGCTGCTCAGAGCCAGCTGGTCTGGACTCAGTGGGAGGACGCAAGGGTCCTCAATGGGGGGTGGTTATCAGGTGCTGGCCGAGCACTTCCAGAAAGTGGTCATGTCTCTCATTTGGTAGATCTTCTTGAAAGACCATAGGAAAGGGGAAAGGTGAATGGAAGGATTTGAACCAAAACTGAACCCCTGAACCCCTAGCACTCACAGCAAAATGGCAAAATAGGCATTTTACAGATGAGAAGACTTAGGCTTACTATTAAATAAACTGTCCACAACCTTACAAGCTCATAGGAAACACAAAATTAAAACACATCAAAACAAACAGAGAACAAGTACCAAAGTCTGTGATAGCAGTTCTAAGTGCCACACAAGGTCAGGGTGTATGTATCGAATGCCTCTGCTTCCAAACCTCACTCCTTCAAAGCAAAACAAAAACCAAAATCCCCCAAACCACTTCCACCCCTAGTCACCAACAAGGTAAAGGGGCTGGCAAAGTTTCATGTATAACCTCCAGCTTGGCTCTCTTTAGTCTGGGCTCAAAAGCCAGACCTGCTAGGGGCCAGAGCATGCCACTGTCTGCCAAACAGCATCCTGGCATATCTCCACTCGCACCTCTATTCCCCAGCGTGGAGCACTTTGGCGCTGCCCCAAAAAGTGCAAGTGACTTCTGCAAGGCAAGAAAGTAGGCCATGATCTCCATCATTGTTCACGGCTTGAGGTTCCTGTTCTCTCTGGATTCATTTGCCTCTAGGAGCACTTGTCTCTGCTGACAAGAGGCGCCTGATTTGCAGGGAGACGGCATTTAAATTGCAGGAAGAGTTGACAAGCTAAGCAGCAGCACTGGCCTTCAGGCCAGCCATCAGCAAAGTGCTGAAGCAGGTCAGTGAGGCTGATCTTTGGGTCCCTCACACCAATCCTTGCACCTCCTCCTCTGCCCTCAGCCCAGCTCCCAACAAATCCCTACAAATGAGTAAGGTAACATTCAGTGTCCTCATCTCTTCACTCCCAAAGACCCTTTCATCTTCCACCACACCAACACATCCTTTAGCAAGGGTTTACCAACAGAATAAACTGTACTGATAATTATTATCTCCCCCTGTCATTCCTATATTTATCAAAGACAGCTGGCTACTAATCAGAGCATCTAATCAGCAGGGGGAAACTAGAGCTACAATACCAAGTCGGTCTCTTTCAACTAAGAGCAAAGAACCTTGACATTTTAGTTACTCTTTATAGCCTCATCTTGAACAAATGGGCAGTTTCCATTAGGTGTTTTGAAATATTAAAAAGAGCTCTCTGGCCACCATCATGCCTTTTATGAGGCATTGGAGTGGGGAACTCCAGGTTGGAAATTACCATGATAATGGTTCATAGCATTTTTTAGAGGCATTTGTAATTTCTTAAATTCCAAATATACTTCAAGACAAAGTATTGAATCTCAAGAAATAAGATTTCAGAAAGCAAAAGACTAAATATTGGGGGTCTGGAGGGCTGAAGCAGAGCCTCCCTAATGGCCCCACTCTGCCCAAGCTAAGGGATGCTCTGGGGATGCAGTAAGGTGGATATTTGGTCCACCATGAGGAGGAGAGGCAGGAGAGAGGAAGCAGGCACATGTCAGAACCACCATGGTAATCCACTGAGCACTCCCCATGTGTCAGGCACTGTGCTAAGCAAATAAGCCACAGACTGTGCCCTCCAGGAATTGTGGCTACAGCACGCTCTTCCCTTTAGAAGAAAAAGCAAAAAGTATCATTCCTGACAACCTACCACTGGAGAGCATGAAGAAAGCATTACTGAGACCACATTAGAGCCACAGCCAGAAATCTAAGGAGCGAGTGTATCAGACAGGTGCTCACTACTTCCTTAAACTTAGGGTCCCAGCAGGAAGATCCGGAACAGGAGCAAAGAAGAAGGACAAATGCTAAAAAAAAAGAAACTGCCTCAATGCCTAGCACCTAACAGATGCTCAAAAACAGATTTGTTGAACAAATAAATGGACAGCATAGGACTCTCATTTTATTTTTATGTGAGCTAATTCCAAAGGAAATAGCCACTTATCCACAATAAGCTATTTATTTTTTCCAATTTTTATTTTTATCTGTTATGAATCCACATAATTTAAGGAATCAAATAGTTCTAAAAGGCTCATTACAATCAATTAATCAATCAAATCTATAGTTCTCTTCCTTATCCTCCATTTCCCCTTCCCTAACAACAACCACTTTCGATTCCTTTAGTTGTTTCTTTAGGTATTTCATTCCATATTTTAAAATAATATGCTTATATAGCTTCTTGCTGATTTTTAACTTTTTTTTCACTACGGAAAGTGAAGATTTAAGACTTTTAACTCTCATATCCTCCTCAATATCTATATCATAATTTAATTTAGATCAAAATTCTATGTCCATATCATGATGACTAAAGGGTTCCCTTTCCACATTCTATTGCCTCTCTCCTATATCGGACCCCCTGTTTCCTGAATTCCATGTTTTCTTTGGTTTCCTTCCTCCTATGGTGAAGAAATTCCTCCAGTAGCTTCCTCAGAGAAGGTGCATAAAAGCAAAGTGATTTGTTTTGTGTGTGTGTGTGTGTGTGTGTGTGTGTGTGTGTGTGTGTTATTTTTTTTTGTGGGGTGTGGGTGTTGTTGGGACTTTTACAGACCTGAAGATGTCTTTGTTCTAACTTGTTGCTTGAGTGATAGTTTGGACGGATATGAAATTCTCAACTGGAAATCATGTTCCTTCAGAATTTTGAGGGCACTGGTCCATTGTCTTCTAGCTTCCCATGTTAAAACACCTGAAACCAGGCTGATTCCTGATTCTTTGTAATATATTTTTTTTCTTTCTAGAAACTTGTAAAATCATCCAATTGTCTCCATTGTTCTGAAATTTCATAATAATGTACCCTTGGTATAGGCCTATCTCACCCATTTGTGTGCACTAAGTGAGCCCTTTCAACCTAGAAACTAATAGCATCTAGTTCTAGGAATTGTACCAGAGTTCTCTCTGATGATTTCCTCCCCATTGTTTTTTCAGTTTTCTTTTTCTGGAACTCCTAATATTCAAATGTTGGACTTACACTGGTCTAATTGTCATATTTTTTTATCTAATTTCCATCTGCAATTTCGCCAACTTTCCTAAAGACTCATCGATTTTGTTTTTCAACCATTCAGAGCCCTCAGCTATCACATTTTTTATTTCCAATAGTTCTTTTTTGTTTCTTTAATGTTCCCTTTATATAGAAATCAGCTTCTGTTTCAGGGATGTAGTATCTTCTCATATTCTCTAAAGACAGGAAAGAATGGTGGTGGTATGTTTTAGTTTTGTTTTCTTCACCTTGCATATTCCATTTTAAATATGTACCCTTTGCTTGTTTGCTTTGATTTCTATTTTCATTTTAAGGGGCTTCCTCAAATATAAAGGTATCCTTAATTGACTGATCATATTTTAGAGTGAAACAACAAAAAGACAACAGAACACTCTGAGAAGTAAGTGGGACTTGTCAAGTCGGCTTCCCTATAGAGATCTATGGCTGGATTGTTCTGTTTGGTAGACCATGGTGTATCTTCAGGGCTTTCTCCCTTAGGTTAGTCTACTCTGCACGAATGATGTTCAAATCTGCTACCTAGAGAGATAGGCCTACCAGCCAGCACTGTGAGAGCCATGTGGGGAGATAGCTCAGAAGTCTTAGTCACTATATTCACTCTTAGTATCCCCCGTAATTGAGCCAGCCTGGCCCCACTCCAAAGAGCTTCTACTTCACTCTCAGTAGAGAACAACCTTCCAGTCTTCAACTGAAGTGGGAAAAGTATTGGCTGCTAGAATTGGAATGGGTATCTGGGATCTAAATATATTTTAAACACACTGTGACCCAATTCTCCAGGTTTTTAGCCCCATTTTCACCACCACTTCCAAACATGACTGATACCACTAATTCCCAAACTTTGGGGGGGTTGTGAGCTGAAAGTTTGTCTCAATTTTCCCCATTGCAGTATAGGATTCAGCAAATTGTATATGCAAAGTCAGTTACTATTTGCCCATCTGCTTTCCAGCTTTCCAACTACCTTTGCTGTCTTTCCCTGTGACACTGGGTTACATGGAGTCAGGGCCTCTCAGGTGAGTTCAGGATTCAACTCCAACCTTAAGCAACCACTGTGGCCAAGGAAGGCACTACTTCTTTGGGGGTGAAATTGACATTAACACTGCTTTAAGAGGGGTGCTTCTGAAATCGTGTGTGCCATACAACTGTGATGAGTCTATGTAGAAAAACCTGGTAGAAAAACTGTGCACTGAACACCTGATTAATTTAGTGGAGGTGGATCATAACCAGAAACTAGAGGAACAGGTAGGCCTCTAGAAAGGCCTGTAAAGCAGTGGGGTGTAGTTGCATGGTTGTTAAGGACCATGGCAAATACTCTCAGGCCAAATACGTCATCCAAAAATATTTCAAATGCAAAAAATGAATAAATAAAAACGAAGCCCTTGTGTGTGTGTGTGTGTGTGTGTGTGTGTGTGTGTGTGTGTGTGGTTGCTGCTGTCATCTTTTCCGTTCATTTTTGTCTTTATGGTTTATACATTTTTAAAGACTCTTTTACCATCATTTTAGTGTGGTTTTGGAAGAGAGCATTAATCTGCCATATTTATCCGTAATTTCTAAACTGCTATGGGTGTATATTTTTCTGATTTCCACATCACCTTATTCTACTTTTGTAAAATACAGTATACATTCAGAAAAATGCATAAAACGTATTTTTTTACAGATTAGTGGATAATTACAAAGCAAACTCCCATGTATCTACCATCCAGATCAAGAACCACACACTGCCAGCACCCAGAAGCCCTTTCCCATATGTCCCTCCTCCCATCATGCCCCATCCCTCCTCCCAGTCAACATCACTTCCTAGACTTTTGCTATAACCATTTCCTGACTTTTCTTTATGGTTTTAGCACTTATGTATATGCACCTTAAAAGATAGTTTTGTTCCACCTGGCTTTAGCCATACATGAATGGAATCCTACCAAACATACTCTTTTGTATTGCTTCTTTCACTCAATCTATGTTTGTCAGATCCATTCTTATTATGTTTAGGCTATTGATTTTTTCTGCATCTTTACCCTTTATTGAAAAACACTTTATAACATTAGTGATAAAAATGAGAGGTGTTAGGGAGCTGTGGAGAAAGAGGAGTTAATAATTTCTCAAAGTTTAAGGTTCAGACTATTTATTAAGTGTGGGACATAATTAGACTTTTCAAAGCAGGTATAAAGCTCCCCTAAAATGGCTTTTTAGGGATGTCTGGCTCATCCTCCCACCTCTGGGTAGGTGAAAACTAGTCTACGTGCCCTTTTTTTCATTGGGAGACACCCTGGTTTTGACTTGGTGATGTCTTCTCAGAGTTGGTCAGTATCTTCTTTTGGCAATCCAATATATTCCCATAGTGCTTTTAAGTCAGGACACATGAATCTCTATGACTAATATTTATATGAGGAAAATAGACTAAAGTCAGAAATTCCTTAACAAGCAATCCAGTTATTCTAGTCAGTTCTAAGAAGGCCAAAAAATGGTAAGAAAATGGCAATTAAAACTCATTTAGAATAGAATTTTTAAAATCTCCTTAAAGATCCTTTAGGATAATCCTATTTTTTCAGAGACGGAAACTGAAGCCCAAGTGAAATAAAATTATTTGTCTAAGTCGCAAAGCTCGTTGGCCTTTTTAGCTTTCTAAGCTGCAGTGTCTTCATCTGTGGAGGTGCTATACATGACCTCTAAGGCCTGTTGTCCACAGGTAAATCAATTCCGCACCAAGGGACCTGTCAACAGAGAAAATGTATCTTCATGCTCTATGTCCTCCATGCAAAATGAGGCCCATTACACATCAGGGGTGTGACCGTGTGTGTGTGCGTGCATGCACGTGTGTGTGTGTGTGTTTAAGTGATTGCAAGCAAAGAGAATTATGTCTGCATTCGGAGCATTTTGCCCTAGTTTGTTTGGCTCAGTGGATAGAGCATCAGCATGCGGACTGAAGAGTCCCGGGTTCAATTCTGGTCAATGGCACATGCCTGGGTTGCGGGCTTGATCCTCAGTAGGGGACGTGCAGGAGGAAGCCAATCAATGATTCTCTCTCATCATTGATGTTTCTATCTCTCTTTCCCTCTCCCTTCCTCTCTGAAATCAATAAAGATATATTTTGGGGGGAAAAAGGAGCATCTCCCCACAATGCCATAGGATTCACCAGCCAAAAGATCTTTCATTCCCCCTATAACTCAATAAACAGGGAGATCACACCTACACCACAGGTCGGCAGGATGGGCTTCTTTAGTAACAGAGCTGCCTCAGGAAACAAGTCCGGGGGAACACCCACCTCGGGGAACTTTGTCAACATAAATACAGCCATCATGAAGCACCCACCTGCCCTCTGTCCTGTGGGAGCCTTAGTCTCATTGGCAAGCCAAGGCTGACACCTGAAATTGTGAGAAAACAGTACAAAGCAGTGTGCTAAACTCTGATCAGACAGTCTGTGCCTTTGGAATTGAGAGAAGGAAGGACACGGCCTGAGTAGAAATCCTAAGAGGAGGGACCTTCTGGGCTTTAGTTTCTGCCCGTATAGAAAATTCCTTGGTGAGCCCTCAGTGACTTCTATCCTGGGGTCCTGAATTCTCTTCTCAGCAATTCCCACATCATTAGAGCTGCAGTTGGAAACACCATGGACTCCAAACGCAAACACAGGACTCTATGCTGGGAAACCTGAGTCCCAATCCTGAGTGCTTAACAGGCCCACGCCGGCCTCGGCCTCAGTGAGAAGTCTCCCTTCCTCTAGCCCCTCACTGTCCCTATTTCTAAGTGGGCACCAAGATGCTAAATACAGCCGGCCATGACTGTGTGGATGAGGCAGGGGGCAGGAACACTCTAGCGTACATAGGAAGGAAGGAGCTCCATACATCTGAGGTGGTGTCCTTTAGACAATACAACAGATTTGGTTTTCTGATCGACCCCCTCGGTCTCACTGCCAGACCACCCCGAGTCTCAGAATAACCTTTTCAAGCCTATCAGCCCTCCTGGCCGGTCTCAGCAACACATGGCTACAGTGGGATGTAAGGTTTCTCGGTTTGTTTTCTAAGAAGCCTATCACTGGGGGCAGTTGACAAAGCCCTTTTTTGTCAGGAAAAAAACACCAAGATTTTTAAATAGAGAACCTAATGGAAAAAAATCCTCTCAGAAGGCCTACTGTTGATTTTCACATAGGAAATGCCCCGGTCAGAGAAGAGGCCTCGAGAGTATCACTGGGGAGAAAGATGAAATCTTACATTTTTCTTGAATTTAGAAGAACTTCTGCCCAGTATTTTGGAAGTTAGGGAACAGAGTGGGGGCAAGGGAAAAGAAACGTCTGAGGACAACTGAAAGCATAATTATAACAGCAGAGCTCGGAGGGATTCTGTGATCATTTGGCTTTTCTGAGATAGGTAATATTTAATATTTTTCCAAGTACATTCCTACTGTCTTATTCATGATTCATGCCAGTGTGCCTCCAAATGAAGAAGGCAAACACCATTCTCTTCATCTCCCTGTAAGGAAAATTAAAAGATGAAATGATGGAAAATTAGCATAGGGCTGCTACCTCCAACTGGAGAAAAACAGCAGAAATACAGTTTGGAGTCTATATTCCCAATGAGCACAGTCCCGGGTTCCTTCCCACCAGAAAGGAATTCATCTCTCTCTCTCTCTCCACCTTAGTCAAAAGTGCCTCCAGCCACAGAAAGACAAATGCTGTACAATTCCACTTCTATGAGGTACCTGCAATAATCATATCAGAAAGTAGAATGGTGGTTGTCAGACCTAAGGGAATGGGTGTGAGGGGGGAATGGAGAGTTAGTGTTTATTGATTACAAAGTCTCAATTTGAAAAAATGAACAAGTTCTGGAGATGGGTGGTGGTGACGGCTGCACGACGCGCTGAATGTACTTACTGCCACTGAATGTATTGCATGTACTTTAAATGATTAAAATGGTAAATTCTGTTATGTATGTTTTACCCCAGTTAAAAAAGAAGGCTCCATCCTAAAATAAAGAGGGAGTTATGCAAATAGAATGCTCACATATGAGGGTGCTGTGTCTCATTAGTCTCAAGAAGAAGGGCCAGTTCCTCAGACAAGTTACAAAAGGATATTTCAGGACAAAGAGACACCGGCAGGATTAAAGGGGGAACCAAGTACTCCATCAACTCCTTGGACATTAACATTCATTACTGAGGTAAGATCAGAAATGAGGCTCTCTCCTAGCCTTCATTCTGCTAATCTGTGCCATGCTGATCATGATGGGCAGCCGAATGCGTCAAATTGCCTTCTTTTGCTGGAACTAAACTCCCTGAGCCTTCACCTATCACCCAATATTAATTGTCTTCACCACTTCCAATCTGTAAGAGTATCCAAAGGTGGGTAACAGCCCTAGCATTACCCAGTGCAAGGCTTGCAATCTTTCCCAGAGAGCACACCAGCCTCTATGAGATGGGAACAAGGAAGGGAAGAATAGAAACAATGGGCTTCCACATTCTGGTTCTGAATCCTGCCTTTTTCATGGCACTTCAACTTGACTGTCTTCTATAACTGCTATCTTAAGTTTTATTTAGAACCCCAATAAGGAAGGTATAACTTAAAATATGAATTAATCTGTAGTTGTCAGAGACTAAAATAACAGAAATTAGACATGAGAGTCATTAACTCTCACCTGGAAGTCCAGGTTGCTATGAGGGCTCTCCTCCATTGGTCGTCAACAGTGCAAGCGCCTTCTGCACGCTTGCTCCACCGTCCCTGAGATGTGACTTTGGTCAGCAGGATCTGATATGGCTCATCACTGTGACTGCATTTATGCCAGCAGGAAGGAGGGGAGGGAAAAGGGTGGGCACACCTTTCCCTTTAAAAGTAAAACCTGGAAGCTACACACACACTTATGCTGACATCCCATTGGCTAAAACTTAGCCCCACAGCCTCACTAACCACAGGCAGGCTGCAAACTGTAGTTCCTTGTTCCAGAAAGTCATGAACCCAGCTGAAAATTATATTACTATAAAAGATAGAGAGAATAGATATGGGTGAATATGAGTCCTTTTTTTTAAATCCTCACCTAAGGACAAGTTTTTTATTAATTTGAGAGAGAGAGGAAGGGTGAGAGAGAAACATCAATGTCAGACTCGGGGATCAAACCCACAACCTAGGTCCATGTCCTGATTGGGAATCGAAGCCACAACCTTTGGTGTATGATACAACACTCCAGCCAACCGAACCACCTGGCCAGGGCTATGGGTCCTTTTTTATCACTAATGGTGTCTGTGTCCTGTTTTGTATGAATAACCCCAACCATAATATGCATACCTAATGTGGTCAATTGTGATGTACAACTGTACATCAGCTGTTATCCTCAAGCTAACTGACCAGGGTTATCAATGAAAGATTGAGTTCCAAACATCTCTAGTTGAGGCATGCACTAGAAACATGAGGGTTTAAAATCTGCCCACACAGTCCCCCGCTGGTTGCCACACCACTGCTTAGTTCAGATCTGTCTGAGGCATGCTATGTCCTGGGGCAGTACAGGCTCAGGATATACTGGCAGGTAACAGCTATTGAAATGGACCTCTGCCCAATCTTTGGTTCATCCACTCATGTATCAGAAGGGATTCCTGCGAGTCCACTGGACTGTGTATTTGAAATTGAGGAAAACAAGCTTAGTATGTTTCCCCAAGTGGCCTGGTGTCATAGTTATTTTTCTGTAGCAATGTCATCATGATGGAGGCCAACACAAGGTATAAACCTCCCTTCTCCACCAACACAAAGCCATTTCTGCAAACCTGGCTCTGTGCCCAGCTTCACAGCACGTTCTATGACAAGTGCTTGTTCTCTGGCTGGGATGTATTGAGCCTCCTGGCCAGATCCCTTGGCCTGGATACTGAAAGGGGTGTGATAGGGACAGAGTCCAAAGCCAGTGAGTCTTATGCAGAGTCGCTCCTGAAAAGGAAAAGACGATTTGGGGTCCTGCTACTCCAAACCTATGCAAATGCCTTATAAATGATGAGCACAGCTTTAAGTTTATAAAATGGGTCCTCAGTCAGACACCCACCCCTGCTATCCCAAACTCCATTTTCTAGCTAACACCTGTCAGCCAGCAGTGCATACAAATAACACTGGCTATGAAAAAGGTGACTTCAATCTTATTTAGACCTGAGAAAAAAATCTTACTTAGCCTCAGTTTCCTCACCTTGTAAAGTCAGGATTAGATTAGCTGATCTTCACGTTTTCTTTTCGTTCCAATGATCCATAGACCTTGGTTCCTCAAACAGCTACTTTTAGTTGTATCTACAGGAATCCCATATCACTTGTAGAGGCTGTTGTGAACAATGCACATGAGTTCAATGGAACTCAATGAAATCTGTGACCGTTACTCACACTTCTCATAACTGTCAGAGACAGAGCAACAGTGAACTCAGCCATAGGAGCCAACCAACACAAAGGAAAGCACGTGGGACACAAAGCCGCGGGCTGCCTCAGGCCCTCGGCACCTGCCAGGGATAACATTAACACTGTGCTTCCCATATCATCTTCCTAAGAGGCATACCCACAGTGCTTTGAAAGGGATTGCTATTAGATCAAGAAAACAGAAGAGGCAGAGACAGGTCGCCTTTGAGAAGAAGAGAAGCAAAGGAAACTGAAAAATCAAACTTGCGGGTTACATTTTAATTCTGTGTCATTGTCTTCAACACACCAATGTAAACAAGTATCCCTACATGCCAACCCATACACGTTTTTCACCAAACGCCCTTCTTTCCATCAGAACTCACAGAGGGAATGAGGTTGGCCTCGCTATTTTAAAGCCTGACTTTTAGAAGGGAGGGGATGTACCACTGTCACCAGTGCTGCTGTGTGACCTGCAGGCCCTCTTTGGAAATCTGAGGGCAGGCACCGCGATGGAACAGGCTCTTCTTCCTCGTTGGTGGGCATTTCTCAATGCCCTCTGCTCTGTTCCCCGGGAGAGGGGACATTAAGGTGGGAGGCTACCTTGTTCCTTTGCATTCTGTTGGTCAGTCAGTTAATAGACTCATGCCTTCTTCCATGCAGTGGTTCTTCTAGAGACCAAGGCCAAGGCCTTCCTTATTCCAGCTGGACCCTAACTCATCTCAACCTGCATACCCAAGTCAGCCAGACCTGGTACTAAGTGCCAGCTTCTCGGCAGTACGGAAAGGCCGTGGGCTAATGCAGAGGCACTGGCCCCTTTATGGGGGTTGTTCCTCTCACCACCCAGACTCTGTCACATCTCAGCTCTCTGCTGCTCATTCTCCTGTTGGATCCCTGGCTCCCACCATGTGATCTCTGTGCCCAATACCCCATCACCAGCTGTCATATCCTCAATCTTTATCCTTGCTTCCTGCTGACTGCCCAGTTGTGACTCATAAAGCCAGTCTGGTTCCCTAAACTCTGCCTGCTATCCAGATTGCCCAGGCACTGGCTGCACCCCAGGCCCAGCCTCCCAGCTTTCCCAGCAGCCTGCTTTGGGATTTGCCCAGCCTGGACCCACACATGCCCTCTGAGTGTGGGGTTTCCTTATTTGGGCATTGGCTCTCCTAAGTCCGGGTCCACTTGCTGCCCTCAGCTGACACAAACCTCTCTCGCTGCACTTAAGGCCACCATCTCTTAGTCAAGGGCAGTCCTGAACCAAAAAACCCTTTGGTATGTCAGACAGTTAATAGTCAGGAAAATTAACATACTGTTGAAGACCAAAAAAGACAGTAGCCTTCTCTCTACCACTGTAAGACTTCCTACAGCTGGGATTTTCCTAGTCTCCTGCTTTCCAAAGCACCATCAATAGGGATAATTCTTACAACTAAAATATTAAATGGGCCCTGGGCTTTTTAATGAGTCTAAGAGAAGGGACTATGACCTTTCCCATGATATCTTGTCAGGTCTGTCTCTCTTTCCTTCGGCTTTGAGCCTGGAATGGATGCAGACTCAGCCTGATTCTTCATAGTGGCCCGGCACGAGTCTCAACATGTGCGTTTATCTGAGGGTTTCCAAAGGGTCACAAGAACAAAGCACAAAATCCCAAGACTGGTCAAAGCTGCCCTTTCTTTCTCGGCCTCAGATGTTCAAATGCCCTTTGTGAGTTCTCAGCTCCAGCAAACTCATCAGTTTCCTTATTAATTCCACATAAGCCCCAAATGGCATCTTGAAAGATGTCTTCTGCTGCTCAGGTGACCCCAAGCCTACATCTTCCCAGAGGCAAAACATCATTACCCAGATGACTCTGGGAAAATAAAATCCTGTATGAAATCTCTACTAAAAAGGCCAGAAAAAAAAGAAATTTCAGGGTTGGTCCAAACAGGATGCAAAACAATGAGTGCCACGGACACCCACTGCCTGCCCACAGGATGGCTTCTAGCAGTGTGCACGAGGAAGCACACGTCCAGGCCCGCCTCCAACCACTCGCTCACTCCTGTGGTCTCTGACACCAGGCCCTCCCCTCTCCTCCGGGCGCCTTTGACACCATATCTGGGGTAGACATACTTGCAAACATTTAGTACACTGGAAAGAACAAGTGCTTAGAGCTACACGGAACTGGGCTCAAACCCTAGCCCCCATTTTCTAGCTGTGAGACCTTAGCTAGGTTACCTTGCCTCTAAACCTGCCCTCTCATTTGCAAACAAGAGCTGAAGACTCTAGAATTGCAGAATTGTTGTGAAGGTTAAAGTTCCTGGCACATGGCACATGCTCTAGAATTATCTAGTAATCATTATTAGTATGATTAAAGGTGAATGGCAGCTAAGTAGGAGATGTGAACCAGAACTCCTGGACTGTAGTGCATTCCCAAATACCAGGAGCTATGGCCTGGCCATGGAAAGAGTTTGATTAAATAGACAAATGTGGACAGCAGACAATAACGTGGAATCTTTAAATAGTGGCTGGAAGACAGGTTCAGATAGATACTTCCTTGCCCATAAGTGGGATCAATATCTCCATGGCAGGTCTTTTCAATGCAATCTTTTAATATGAAAAGCAGAGTCAGCATTTCCAAAGAGAACTGTCAGGAGGAGGGAGTTTATTTCACAGAAGATTTATGAGAGATTTCTGCGTTTGTGTAGATGATTGGTTTGCTGCAGAGAGATATATTTAGGCTTTTCCCCTCCTCCTTCTCTATTCTAAAGTCCCTTCAGAGATTTCTTTATGACTTTATAATGCTAATTCCTTCAAAAATATTTGAAAGATTTGACAGCTTTTTATGAGTACATGTCTGTATATATATGCACATGAACATACAAACAATAAAAAGCCCTCGAAGTTGCATAAACATATTCCTGTTTCCAGCATCCTCCTAACTATTACCAGATGCACTGACGGTGAAGTGCTCTCCACTGGGACCCCACACAGCTGACAGTGGTAATCCAAGGATTATGAATCAAGAACATGCAAACCCAGTGTTAAGGGGTAACTTTCTCAAAATGATTCGCCTGGGAGAAAGCCTGCTGCCTGTTACCAAAAGAAGTCTCCCAAAAGGTTTGAGAGAGTAGAAAGAGGTCTCCTTTCACTTTATAACTCACATTTCCTCTCCTTCCAACTTGGTCATAGTATTTGCATGACTTCCTTTTACATATTATTGTCCTAACAACATACTTTCTCTCCACTTCCCTCTTCATCTTCCCTGTTCCTCCAATTAATCCCAAACTTCTCTTGATCTTTTCTCTCTTCATTGCCTCACTGCTCTGCCTTCTCTATCAGTAAATGAGTTATTAGAAATTATCTAACATGTGTCATAAAGAAGCAACAGGTCCCAGAGAAGTATTTCATAGCAGATCATTTTGGTGAAGCCTCAACAGCAGTAAAGCTTTGCCCATATTTGGCATTTCACTCCCCAAGGCCGCCTGAGGAAGCTGTCAATGATCCTCACACTATATTAATGTCACACACAAACTTGCTTTCTGGAAGGGAGACTGGCCTGGCAACAGGAGAATAATTATCAACCCCTGCAGCACAGTTTCTAACTTGCCCTCCACTATGGTCGGCCCCATTTCTTGACATTTAAAGTGCTCAACTCCTTTCTTTGCAGCTTCTAAACACTAAACAAGCAAATCTCAACATTTTCCGGTTGCCACCTGTCTCAGTGACTTTTTTGATTTCTCTAAGGCCAGCCACATCCTTAAAGCACTGAATTGTGTAGATATAGAGATAGGCATAAGGAAAGAGCTAGGGACAGAGATATGCCTTACAGTGAAATGAATTTGCTTTGATAATTGAAGGGGCTGAAGTGTTCTTCAAGGGGATTTGTCTGTCCCTCTCTCATTTGCCCTCATAGGAGACCCAGGCTCCTCCCTGCTTCCATCCCTCTCCTCCTCCCCCACATCTAGCCCTTCTTAGGTCATATTAACCCTTAAACATTTACCTTGAATGATTCAGGGCCTGAAATGTCAAAGGCAAATGACTACAAAACCCCTTCTGTGAAAGAGAGGAAATGCCGAAGAGGGCTCTGTGAGTTGGCTTTTACGCTGATCTTCCTAAAGGGCAGGTAAACAAAATGAGGTATTGAGAGGAGACAGTGATCTCTTCATGCTGAATGGAAAAACAAATAATCCAATGCTATCAAAAAGAGAAACATGGTATGTCTCTGCAGATGGTTCTGCTTTTGTCTTAATCCTGCCCTTCCTCCCGGTCAAGGTTTCCTGCTTCTCAGTCTCCCTTCCTGATGGCCTCCACCAGGCTGTGCTCTCCTCTGGCTCTACAGTCTTGGCGCTCTCCTCACCTGGGCCCAGTACTAGGAATTGCATACCACACACATCCTGATTCCCCGGCCAAACTGTACTGCTACTCAATGTCTTTATCTTGTTAATGATGACAGTAAGAAGGTGACTCTGATGCTGATGCTGATAACGGCCACCCTCAAACACCACTTTCCAAACGCAACCTTTCCTAAGGGTGACCAGAATCACAGGGAAATTCGCAAGCCCCCTCTCCCTTCTCTCAACTGCTAGTACAGGATTCTCTAACTGGTTCTTGTCACTGATCCGATTCTAAACTCAAGGGCAGGACCCATTCTCTGGTCTCTTCTTGAAGCTCCCGTCCCCCCTCCACCCCCCTCACCCAGAAATACAAAGGCAAGATGGATACCCAGCTCAGTGACACACAGCAAGTGTTGATAAGGCCCATCTCCTGCAGTCACCACCCCTGGTGTGGAATTAGGCACTCAATAACAAGAGTAACAATACTTTCCATTTTTGAATAATGTCGCACAATTTTCAAAGAGCTTTAAAACCATTACCTCTAATGAGATAATGCTCCCACAAAAAGCCTGTGAGTTAAGTAGGTATAATTAGCCCCAAGTAACAGATGGAAACTGAGGCTCAGAAAGATTAGGCAACTTGCCCAAGGGCAGAGAGCCAGGTTAGCATTTCTAGTCCCAGGTTAGCACTTTCTCTAAGGCAGTGGTTCTCAACCTTCCTAATGCCGCGACCCTTTAATACAGTTCCTCATGTTGTGGTGACCCCCAACCATAAAATTATTTTCGTTGCTACTTCATAACTGTAATTTTGCTACTGTTATGAATCGTAATGTAAATATCTGATATGCAGGATGTATTTTCATTGTTACAAATTAAACATAATTAAAGCATAGTGATTAATCACAAAAACAATATGTAATTATATATGTGTTTTCCGATGGTCGTAGGCGACCCCTGTGAAAGGGTCGTTCGACCCCCAAATGGGTCGCGACCCACAGGTTGAGAACCGCTGTCTAAGGCTACAGGGCCTCTCCAGACTCCTGAAATGCTAGGCCCGAACTGCCAGGATAATTCAGCAAGAAAGACAAACACCAGGAAAATGCATGCCTTCCACAAACCCCAGATTAATCTAGTGTTTCCCCCACATTCAATAACTGAATGCCCCTTGCCCAGGGCCTGGTGCATCGAAGGCACTCAATGAATGAGAGCTGAATGAGCAAAGGATGAAAAATAAAAGAACAAGCAAACAAGTGCATAAACCTACAACAAGAGGTGTACTGTCACTAGAAATGTAACCAAGAGTAGGTTTTATATCTAAGGGAGAAAAGCTGATTTCAATTTATAGAATTTCAATTTATAGAATTACAAATGTTTGATATAAAACAGTTCTAACTATAAGCAAAGGTCCACCAGAATAAACACAGAATTTTATTAGTTAGCTCCAAAAGGCCAAATCCAAGAATCCTACATTGGAGAAAAGGAAAAGAAAAAACATTATTTGATTCAGGCAGAAAACTCTCCTGATCCCAAAAGGATAAAATGACTATAACAAAAAAAAAATTTTTTTTTCAAAAATAAACAAGCTTTATTAGAAATGGCTAGATACAGAGAGAAAAAGTGACTTTGGCAACCCAGAATTTCAAATCATCCTGTTGACAGCGGCAGCAGAGGCTCAGCATCTTCCCATAGTGAAAACACCCTTTAAATGCGAAAACTTTTTTTTGCATGCTGATTGAGTTCCTGTGGAATAGTCTCCCCAGTGCAGTGCTGCCCTCCGGATTCTAAGGTGGCAGAGAGCTAGAAACTGCTCAGGTCTTTTCCCTGGAATATGCTTCCTTTCCTTCTGGAATCTTCCCCTCGTACCTATGACAGATATGACCTTGCTTCAAACAACCACAATCTCTTCCTCCATAGAGATTTATATTTCCTCTTCACTATTCATCCCTTTAATTAAGCAAGTCTCAAGTTTTATAATCTAGAAACCACTTTAGCATGATGGAAAATTCCACAACCCACCCTAAAATATTTTTAATCATAATTTAGGAGAAATGCATCTTTATGATACAGCCCTTTTTTCCATACAATAAAGTGATCAATATTAGTTCCAGTTTTATTTTTTCAATAGCTTAAGGAAAATATTAATTGAAAACAAATATAGTCACACCCAAACATAAACATTTTAGAGGGCTATTATACTTGAATAATTTGTTATTTAATTAGATGCTGAATACCTGTCTTCCTTGAATAGAATGACGTCCCATGAGGACAGGAAATGTACTTGTGTCTTAGCACTGCTTTGTCTTATACACAGCAGGTGCTCAATCTCTATTGATGAATGAATGCAGATCACCCCAAGAACATTCTGAGATTGAACTTTGAGAACTCATGTTTCTATGTCAAAATTGTACCTCTTGCATGGAATTGTATCTCCTATTTTCTTACCTGGAATCCCTTCACTCCTACCATGGGTCTAGCCAATTCCTCCACAATCTTCTAAGCTTCACTCAAGCCCAATTTCTTCCCCAAAAACCTTTCCTTGCACTCCCCACTAATTAAGTCCCTTTTGGACTTATACTAGTCATATTACCACTGATCCTACAGATTAACCCCTAATTTTTCTGTGTCTTAGTTCTGCTTTCTCAATGCCCACACTGAGCCAACTACAGGTGACAGAGTAGGACTCGGTTCATCTTTGTTGGATGGACCAACCAACTAGCCTATAGTGGTTATTTTCTTCAAACACTGCTAATACCAGTGATTATAGATTTAAAGATACAACTTATAACATATAGATAGCATGTCCCATTGTGGAGGGTGAGGGGAGGAAAGTATTTTCTTGATTTGCCTTCTTTCTGATCAATTACTAAAAATAATTTTTTTCACTGATTATGCTATTATTTCCTCCCTTTGGAATGTGGACTTTGGTGCTGTCAATAGCTTATATTCTCCTGGGTTCATGAGAGGACTTCATATAACAGCATTGGAATTTAGAGATCATCTCACCACCCATCCTTCAGATGAGGAAACCAAGGCCAGCCAGCTGAAGCCACTTGCCAAAGCAGTAGAGGAGAGCCCAAGAGCATGAGCTCTGGGCTCTTAACTATCTGGTGTAATCACCCAGGCAAGTCATCCACTTTTCTGGCCTGTTTGTTTCTTTGTCACAGGGGATAAAAGTACCTGCACCTCCTACAGCGGTGGAGGGCTGAATGAGGTGATGCATGTAGGGCACAGAGCTGTGCATTAGAAGCGCTCATACACATCAGGAATCATCACAAGGGCACATGGCCAGGTGGTGGCTGTGCCTGAACCAGCACAGGGATTGCCCACCTTAGGGCTCACTCCCCACACCTGAGTCATGTGCTAACCTGGCAGCACTTCCCAGCCAAGGGACTAATGGACAGGAGTGGACACTCCTCTAACATTACTTCTCCAAATCTTGGACTTCTGGTTCATGAGATCCTCACATGGACTGGTGATCAGTTTATGTGAGGCTGCCTGTGCCCTCCTGACTAATGACAGCCAAGTGCATTCCAGATATATGGAAATCAAGGCCATCCAGAATGCAGCAGTCCTTTTCCTCTGAGAGCAAAATGCTGTGAGGGCCAGACACCCTGGGGCAGCCTGCTGAGTACACTGACAGGCCCAAACCTCCCCAACCCACAGGAGACAAGGGCTTTCACACTACCCTCCTGGAAAGGCCAAAAAGGTCCCCCTTGTGAATCTGGATGTAGAGACGTTGCTAGGTAACTAAGGCTGGATCACTGAGACCACACTGCACAGAAATGTCAGGAAAGCTGCCTACAGAGGAGTCTGCCTCCATGTCCTGGAAGCATTCTGACAGGTTCCTATGACATGTTTCTGTGACTCAGTACCTTCCAGGGCTTTCTTCTCTTGGTAAGACTGACCCAGTCCCGCTGGCAACACATCCATCACTGTTGAGATGCTAATGAATAGGCAGTAACCCTCACCTTTTTTTGTTGACCCCCTAACACTCTTCCAAATACTTCCTGCTCTTTTGGAGGCCTTTATGAGCTAACAGGACCTGCCACCCCCATGCTTCGAATGAAACCCGAACGCCTCAGCATGGCCTATGGGATCCAGGCCCTGTCCACCTCTCCACTCATCTCAATATCTCCTTAGCTTGCTCTGTCCATACCCACCAGAACCACCTCCAGGGGCTTTGGCATAGGCTCCCTCCATAGGCTCCCTCATAAGCCTTCTAGTGTCCCTTATCATCATCACATATCAGTTCAGGGACCACATCTCGCAGAGACCCACCCTGCCTACCACCCTCCCCCGAAATCTGTCTCATTAGCCTCGAATACATTCCTCTTCGTAGTGCTGATAATACTCTGAAATTATTTATTGATTTGCCTCGTTGTTTACTGACTGGCCTCACAGAAAGTAAGCTCCTTGAGGGCAGAAACCTTGTCAGTTTCTGCACACTCCGTGTTTCCAGCCCTAGCCTAGAACACAGCAGGCACTCAGGAGTCAAATGTCTATTGATCAGGCAAAGCACCACAAATGTGAAAAATCCAAAAGGATTATGAAAAATGAACAGAGGTCAGAGTAGTAAGGATGCTGCCAAAGGTCATCTCACTGGGATGCAAGGCTCCTGACTTCCTCTGGTGTTTCAGACCAGTGGTTGCCAACCTTTCAGACCTCACAGACCACTAGTGGTCCGCGGGCCACTGGTTGGTGACCGCTGTTTCAGACACACTACCCCTCTCCAGAACCCCCATCCACAAACAGATTCTCTTACTCACAAATTCACACAGTTATTTAATCAGCAAATGTTCACTGAGTGCATTATCTGTTTCAGCAACTGGCCTCGGAACAGAGTCCACATCAAGGTACTGGGAGCCCCTTGTCTACATCCCCAAGAAATTGCCGGCAGCAGTGAACAGACCCCCTGCTGGGGGCTCTCAGGATTCCTCTGCCGCCAAAGCTGATGTCCACCAGGCAGCTCTGCTATAACAGGGCAGCAGGAGCCCGCCCTGCCTGCACCCATGCCTTCACTGCACAGCCAGGCACTCAGCTGACAAGGGTTATGCTCCTATCGCTCCTATCGGCGGAGGCACTGTGCTGGGTGCTGGACAGACGTTGAGCCCTGCTCACATACAGCTTTCTGCTAGTGAGCTCTGTGGGTTGAAATGCGTCCCCCAAAAAGGTCTGTTCAAGTCCCAACCCTGTACCTCTAAATGTGACTCTATTTGGAAAAAGGGTCTTTGCAGATGCCATTGAGTAAAGATGAGGTTACAATGGATTAGGGAGGGCCCCAGTGCAATGATTGGTGTCCTTATAAGAGGAGGCTATTGGGACACAGAGAGACAGACACCTGGAGGAGAAGGTGATGGGCAGGTGGGCAGCAGCTGGAGGGATGTGTCTGGAAGTCAGTGGATGCGAGCACTGCCAGCAACACCAGAAGCTGGGAGAAAGGGTGCTACAGACACTGCCTCAGAGCACCCAGAGGACCACCCCTGCCGACACCTCGATATGGACTTCTGACCTCCTGGCTGTGAGAGAAAATTCTGTTGCTTTAAGCCACCAAGTCTGTGGTCATTTGTTATGGCAGTCGTACCAAACGAGCACTGTCAGAGTCACATGCAGGCAAGCGGGAGGTTCACAGGGCTGAGACAGGGGATATCTAGAATGCCATAGAAACATGGAGGGCAGAAAAAGCTTCCTACAAAAAGTGATTCTAATCTGTGCCTGGAGGATGAATCATACTCAGCCAGGAGAACAAATATATGACGTTGCTTTCTGGGGGTCAGGGAAGGCTTCCAGAGAGCAATAACGAGGCCGAGACACTGACAACCAGTTGCATTTAGCTGGGCAAAGTGGAAGAAACGGTGAGCCAGAAGGAAACAATGTGGGCAGAAGCCCCAAAGTGAAGGGGCAAAGACCTGCCCAGCCCAGCGATTCTGGAGTGTAAGCACAAGAGAGAAGTGGAGAGAGGCGGTACATGGGTTTTCCACTGCTGCATGACAAATGAACACAAACTCAGTGGCTTGAAGCAAAGCCTTTGTTAGTTCACTGTCGGTCAGAGGCCAGCTGCTATTCACCGTGTGCCAACTTTGGGAATGCTCCTCCAATGGATGGGGAAAGTGGGAGCCACCCCCAGCTGGTGGATAACTCACCACTGCCTAGGCCCTAGGTCATTCTCTCACCCACCCTCTCTTGTTAGACTGGCGAGGGTGGGACTCAGAGTCGTATCTTGCTCTTCCATGCCTCTCTCCGTGAGGGCCATTGCCATAAACCCTGTCTGACTGCATGATCCGAACACAACTGTATTTCAAACAGTGTACATACCCAGCCTTCAACCATAATATCCACCCCTGCCGCCTGGCCTCCCCCACACGGCCAGAATCTGAGGTCTGTGCTCCCTGGTCCTGTGACAACCTAACCCCACCATAAGTCCTACAGCACTATGGTCAGATCTGCCAAAGCCCCATACAGCTCATGAGGTCTGCTCATGGACACAACATCCTTCCTGACTCTCAATGTCTGACCCTGATCCTAAGGGCTCAGACACACTGGGGAGAGAGCCTTTCCCAGGCCACATTTCAGCTACACTCAGCTGCGCCAGAGTTAAACTAGACAGAAGGAAAAAACAACCTGCTCCCTGAACTGGTCAGTTCCAGGCCTTCCCAAAGTCAAGGGCAGGACGGCTGTCCCCTCGCCTGGCTTTCCCAGGCTCCAGCAGCTCAGCTCAGCTCTCAGCAGCAAGCAGGGTATGGCCACACCACTCACCATCTAGCTCAGAAAGGTCAGGAACTAAATTTGGAGCTTGGATTTTAGTTCTTTTGCATCTCTGTTATCTTGAGAGGAGGCTGAGAGAGAAGGTTCACAGAGAAAGGAACATGCCAGAAAAAAAGGAGTAAACAAATCAGAGACAGAATATATCTGTCTACTTTTAACAACAGTAATAACAGTTATTGTGATGATGCAGCTACATTTATATGGCACTCTGTGCTTTCCAGAGCATTTATAAACATCCTCTCATTTGAACCTTTCTATGACTGTGAGATGGAACATATCTTCATTTCAGTCAAGAAACCTAATGTCTGGGGAAGCGGAGTGACAAGGCCAGGCCACGAGTCAGTGGCTGATTGGGTGCTGGCACCCAGAACCGTGGTCCCGGCCCAGGCTCTCTTGCTGCCCATCACGCCACCCTGTGGTCTAGGCTAGGGCTCTACAATGTCTTCATGTAGCGTAGCAGCTAAAGGCACAGACATGGAACAGACGCCATGAGGCCTTACACCGAGAAAGGGATGTGGCTCTCGTCCAAGGCTGAGTTCCCCCACATCTGATGCTTCTGCCCCTGCCACTTGACTGTATTGACTAGGGTCCCAAAAGAGCCCCCAGTTCAAATGCAGACCCAGCTAGCTCCCAGGACCTGCCTCTAATGACTCAGTCCCAAGAAGGCTCCTACAGGCTACAAGGCTGTCTCAGGAAGTTAGGCTGATTCTGGGTCCCCCACCCCAAACAAAGGTTATCATCTATTTAGGAGGAGACCTGGGCCTAGTTCAGGGGTGGGCAAACTTTTTGACTCGAGTTATTTAGGAGGAGACCTGGGCCTATTTGGTCAAAGATATTAGTTAATATGAATCACTGGTCCCTGGGAGAATAAGGGCCTCAAAACCAAGTCTCCCACTCAGGCAGTGATGGATGGAAATGAGCCTCTTCCTCACCCACCTCCCACACTTCCCAAATGGCCTTAGCGAGGGGCTCTGGGGCTACAACCCTAAGACTTTCACAAACACAAATATTCTGAGACCTTCATCCCCTAACTTCTTTGTGGCTTCTCCTTTGGTGGCCCTTGGCAAGGAGATCATTACATGTTAAATACACATTAATTGAAATCCCAATAATTAAAGGGCCATATTCTAAACAAAATATTCCTCCCTTATACACCTTAGAAGGGTCACATAGCATAGCAGTTAAGGACACAGACTGAGGAGCCACACACCTGGGCTGGAATACTGGTTCTACCCTTCATAGCTGAGTGGCCTAGGGCAAGTCAACTCACTTCTTTGTGCCTCATTTTTCTCATCTTTAAAATGGGATGATTATAGTAATAATTCAGGACTCCTGGGTTATTGAGAGGACTAAATGAGTTAACACTGTGACACACTTAGAGCAGTACCAACAATGTAAGTATAGGCGACATGAGGGCGGCTGTTAATGCTGCTATTATCATTAGTTGGAAGGCACTAATCTAATTACTTCAATCATAGCAAAACCAGTAAGAACAAAGGGAATAAAGAGAAGGAAGGCTTCTGAGAAGCCAAAATCAATGTCATAAAATCCATAAATTAAAGCTAATGCACTTTATTCATAAGTGTGTCTCCTCAATCAGAATCTATTTACTCTTTCTTCTTTTTAGAATCTGTTTACTCTTGCTTTGCACATAATTATAATGGATTTGGTCACCTGGTTTCCAAGCCCACAGGAAAGAGGGAGCAGCAAATTAAAAGGGTCAGTACTGGCACAGGTAGACCACCCCCAACCCCAGAGGTGGTGTATGACAATCGTGTCCAAACAGTGTACCTGGACCATCTGGAGGTGTCTCCGCCCTCCCAATGGCCTCCCAGTATTACAGAAGTTTCGATGACTGAAATTTCTAATGACTGTGCACTCCAAGAAAAAGGATGAAATGTGTTCAGAATTTTTATTTTATGTGATTCAGGGATTTGTATTTTATATTCTAGAAAGATTTTCTTCAAATATACTCAAATTAAAAGGCATTTGGACATGAAAGGGTTTCCATTACAAGGAGTGTGACTATATATGAAACATTTCCCTCCAAAATTAGTACAGATGGGTACAAAGGGAGCAAGGGGAAGTCTAAATCACCATATTTAGACTTCAAAGCATTGTCTCCTCTTGCCCACCTGCTGGCAAAGGCGGAGCAAACAATCTCTTCTCTGAAATATTTAATGAGGAAACACTGAGTCAAACCAATGCCCCAGGCCCTCATAGATTTATGCTGATTAGATGAAGCACAACTCTCACCAGGGAGTTTGCCTTCCCTTCTGGAACACCAGCTCCTGCGGGAACTGGTGGGCCTTGCTGGCCTCCTTTGCTACACTGGCCTTGCAACCTCTCCTGTCATGCTCCCAGCTCTGTCCTCTGTCCTACGGCATCAGTCCTTGGGGCACAAGTTTTCTCCTCTGTCTGTGGCTGTAGCCCACTGTATGTCTGGAACACTAGCTCCTGCAGGACCTGGTGGGCCTTGCCTTGCAACCTCTCCTGTCATACTCCCAGCTCTGTCCTCTGTCCTACTGCATCAGTCCTTGGGGTGCAAGTTTTCTCCTCTGTCTGTGGCTGTAGCCCACTGTATTATTATAGCATATTTACCACAGTGTGTTCCAACGAACACCATTCCTCAAGCTGCCTGGGACAGGGAGGGCTGGAAAGGTGGCACACACCCTGCCTGGTCCAGAGAGCCCAGGCACTTTCACACACAGGAGGCAAAAAAAAAAAAGTATTTTATTTAATACCTGTGACAGTGTGCTTAATTCTTTAAAACATTTTTTAGCCCTAACTGGTTTGGCTCAGTGGATAGAGCGTCGGCCTGCGGACTGAAGGGTCCCAGGTTCGATTCCAGTCAAGGGCATGTACCTTGGTTGCGGGCACATCCCCAGTAGGGGGTATGCAGAAGGCAGCTGATCGATGTTTCTCTCTCATCAATGTTTCAAACTCTCTATCCCTCTCCCTTCCTCTCTGAAAAAAAATCAGTAAAAAATCAATAAAATATATATTTAAAACATTTTTTACATCTACCTCATTCTATGCTATATATGCCAGAGAACAAAGCCAATAGCCCAAGAAATGGCCCATACAATCCTGAGTTCAAATTACAGCTCTGTCACTCACTCACCAAGTCACTTTACTTCTCTGGGCTACTGTAGCCTCATCTGAAATACAAGCTCACTACCTGGCAGGGTTCACTCACTCACCCATTAATTCACGCAACACATATGTACAAGAGCCTGGCATGTGCCAGTGACTGCTCAAGACCCTGCAACACAGCAGTGAACGAGAGGGGTAAGTTCTCTACCCTCAAGTAAACAAATAAAGAGATCATATAATTTATTGTCGTGGGCATTAGAAATATTGTAGGCAAGGCACTGGCACCTGGGAGTCACTCAATAAAGGTAATTATTATGACTAAGCAAGTTTTATTACTCCCACTTGCCAGAAGAAACACAGAAAGGTTAAGTGACTGACCTCAGACCACATATTTCCAGTCTTGCTTCCTAGGTCAGCCCCTGCCACCCCGGCTTCAGAATGGCTAAGTCATACCCATGTCCAGGTCCCACTCGGGCAGTTCAATCAGAACCCCAGAGGGGAGATTTACTCACTTTTCCCAATAGAAGGTTTCAACCTAATTCTCTCATCTAAAGACACACTCTACTGCTGCCTCCCCCTCCCCCTCTTCCCCCCACTCACCACCCAGCAGAGAGAATTAGCATATGATACAATAGCCATGTGGCTTATTATCTGCAATTATCTGTTAGTGTATTTTATAACCCTAGTATTTCTGCACTGTGTGTGCCTGGTGCATTAAGGATAACACATACAAGAGAGTAATAATAAATCTCCTTTTGTTATGATCATTATTGTTGATGCATGAGAGCCCCACAAAGACTTCATGCTCTTAGGCAAACCTGATTATAAAAGAAATCACTGCTCACGGCAGGAAGATTAGGGACACCCCAACTGGCATTTTTATACACTTGTCAAGTAGAGGCTCTGACTTGGGCCTCATATCCTTCTCAGAGCCTGGTAGGAAGGCCTCAGACTCATCTCAGAACTCCTGGTGGTCTAAATTCAGGACCCCATGGGAGCGTCTTCAATCCAGCACTGCCTGGGAGTGGGGGAACCTTCGCAGTGCCCAGCTCCCTGCACTATGAGCAGGATTGTTCCACCTGTGGGGGAGGGGGTGGGGTCCCCACAGGCCACTCAGGGTTCTCCCTTTGCACTCATCTTTCGCCACAAATGCATGTCTGCTTCCCCCACCGCTGTGTAGTAGCGTGACAACAACGCTGAGGTGTGCACAGACACACCAGTCTTCCTGGATTAGTGGCCAGAAACATGAGCTTTGGGGTCTCTTCTCCCACCCTTCCAAGGCAAAAGCCAGCTTGAAGTGCCACTGATCCTGACTTAACCTTAGGAACCAGGCAGAGGGGCTGGTCTTTGAGTTCTGAAAGAACACATATTTGCCTGTGCCAGGCATTTTTCTAAGCATTTTACCTCTGTCAACTCATTTAATCCTCGCAACCTGACTACCATGCCACTCTTATTTACTACCCCAATTTCACAGCAAAAAAAGGGGGGGAAACCGGACACCCCACCTCCTTCCTAACTTAGCTTGAGCCCCTGATGAACTCATTACACTTGAGCTCTCTCCTTTCACATGCCTAAGGAGAAGAGAAGCCAGCCCCAAAACTAGTCCTTCCCTTCTGTTCTCCACCTCCGCTTAAAGCCTGGCTCTTGCTCAGAAAGTACACAGCACTGTTCTTTGCACAAGGTCAAATGCCAAATATATCCTCTGAATATTTCACTCAAGCCAAGCCTTTGTGGACTTTGGGGTTTGCAGAGAACTGGGAGTTTTCCACACACAATAAGGTTGCTCTGCTTACAGAGGTTGTTCAACAGACATCATACAATTTACCTCCTAGGTACCAGCTATTAGTAGAATGGGTTTACAGTTGCTATATTATAAATGATGTACTGCATAGTAAGTGTCATTGCCAATAACAAGACTGTGAATAATAAAGAAAGAAACACCATGTCACAGGCCAGCTCAGGTTTCATTATGCTTCACTAGCATGAGGAAAAGAACAAAGATGATGGATTTGGGTGCAAAAGCATATGTTAGATGGAGCATAAAACAAACAGACTTTTATGTAAATAATGAGAAAAAGATCTTTAAAAATTCTATACTGAAATATTTTTCACCTCTTGGAAAGAGAAGAAAGCAAGCACTAGAAAAACACATGGGGGGTTATATTAAGTAGGTGGAAGAAAGGAAAGTGCTGTGGGAAAAAGCGTGAGCCAAGGTAAGGACAGATGTGAATTTGCAAGTGTGTGTAATTCCAACATGTGAGTGTGCTTTGCTGCATAGGTTATTCTTGAACTCAATACAGTGGGAAACCTCTGGGCAGGTGACACACCTCATCCTTCTCCTAGAGAGAGCGGTGGGTAGATGAGAGCAGACAGGAGAGT
>NW_005358092.1:2489876-2500777 GCF_000412655.1 Myotis brandtii
TTTTAGTTTTATTCATTTCAAATGGGCCGGATCCGGCCCGTGGGCCGTAGTTTGCCCACGGCTGAACTAGTCCCTCTGTTATATTGTTAAACACTCGGTTCCCCTAGCTTCTAAGGGTCCTCTCTCTCAGATTTCCCCCTCCTACCTCTTAGGCCAGCCCTTCCTCACGCCCTCTACTGGCTCCTCTTCCTCTACCCACTCTGCACACATTGGTGCTTTTGGGGTTTCAGCCATGGAGGTCGCCTCCTCTCACTCTCCACCCCGACACAGGTGCTCCGAGCTAGGTCTGTGACTCCTTCTCATCCATCCTCCTACTCCCCCTAGTCTCTCTCTTTGGCATGAACGTCTCCTGAGCTCCTGACCTGTATCTACTGACTGTTGTACATTTCCATCTGCACGTTCCACGGACTCCTCACTTAACAAATCACAAATTGTACCCCACCTTCCCTTCCCCTCAACTGTGACCTTTCACCTGAAGACATTCTCTTGGCTAATGGCACCTGGTTACTCACATCACCATCCTGGGAGTCAGCTCTCTCCTTTGTCAACAACATCCAACTGGTCACAAGTCCTGTCAAGTTTACCTCCTAAATCCACCACTCCCTCTCCATCCCTGTTGTCACGATCGTCTGGACTTCTGCAGTTTCCTTTTCTCATCACAAACAGTGAGGCCTCCCTCTGGGCCACCTCCCTCAAGCCGCACCCTTTCTAAAGAGCACCCTTTCTAAAATATACCTCTGGACCCAGCACTCTCCTGTTCTGAACATCCCCAGGGTCTCCTCATCACCTGCAATTAAGTTTGACTGTTGGCATGGGCCATCATCTGGCTCTTTTCATTCACTGGAAACCGGTACCCCATCCTTTGGTCATCAAGGGCACAATAACTAGACCTCTGCACATGGGCATACCCCCGCCCCTTTTGGTCTGGAAATCACCTCTTCTTGCAAGATGCAATTCAAATGTATCTTCCCATGTGAAGTCTTCTCTTATTCCCTTCCCAATAGAAAAAAAAAATCAGTGCTTTCTCCCTGACATTCGGACCTCTTATAAGACCATGTTTATTTTCCCTGTTAGATACAAGGTCTGCCTCTTTAAGTCTCCCAAACATCGTCCTGGCTCTTGGCATGGATGTTTGCAAGACATCCTGGCACTTACAACTGGGTACTTATGGTCACTGTCTGCCTTATACTCTTCCCCAGAACCCTGTGAAGGAATGTCCCCTCCATCTAACAGGCTGGGGAACTGAGGTCAAGAAAGACTAAAGAACTTCAGATTAAGATTCAGTTACAAAGGAGAGAAGCCAAGATTTGGACGGAGGCCTGCCCAACTCAAATTCTGCTCTATCCAAGAGACCAGTAGCTCTCAAAACTGACTGATCATTAGCACCCACCCACACCCACCACCACCAATGAGGAATTTTTTAAAAGATTATTCCTAGGTCATGTCCCAGAACTACTAAATTTGAATCAGAGCTACCAAAGCATAGGAGTCCATATGGTTCAAGCTCTCCAGGTGGTTATAATAACCAAGCTGGTTTTAGGCATCACTGTACTGATCTTCAGGCCTCTCTGCTCTAGAAAATACTGGTCTAGGCCTTTGGGAAGAGCTTGGAGTTGGAGACATAAGTCTAGGAACAACTTACCTAGAAAGGGAATATAAAATTGTGGAAGTAGCTGGGCTCACTAAGGGCAGAGTGTAGAAAGAGAAAATAATGGGCCCAGAGAGAACCCTTGTAGAAGTTCCTGTAGAAGCAGGACAGAAACTAGGAGAAACAGAAAAAAAAGTGGTAAGAGATACAGGAGGAGAGTTAATATTAACTATGTACCGAAGCCGAGGGATAAAAGAATTTTGCAAAGAAGCTTTTGATAACGTAAGATGCTCTGGAGAGAAAGAGGGAGTGGAAGGCCCAGACCAAAACACTGGTGTTGATTATGTCTGTGGAGCAGAATAATACCCCAATCTATAAGCTGATGTGGATATTGCTTGGTTGTTTCAGGGGTTTCTAATACTCCTTGACCCCGTGGCCCCCCATCTAGTCAGTGGCCTTCACTGCCACAGGGAAGGTATGACACAGTGGAAGAGCAGAGAACAGGAGCCAGAATGTGACTTTGAAGTTACAGTGTAGGTCAGGGCATTGATGACAGTCTGGAATAGACCACACGAGGAGTCTATTGGGCGACTCCACCAAACAAAGGTCCCAAGATGGCAAACAGGGAAACATCAGCAAGGAAACAAAAATGAGTGAGACCCTGAGTATGTCCTTGCAAAAGGGCGCTTGAAATCTCCCATATTCCCCGTTCCCACAGTCCCAGAAGCAACAGAGAGATCGAGAACTGGAGAGGCACTGTGCTGGGGAACAAGAGACCACACTGCCTGCATGGATCAAAGACCATGAAGGGACAAGGCCATTCTAATAGTGTGGATTGACTGTGCCAAGAGCCCTGCTGCAGGGCCCTAGAGCTGTCCTTGGGACTAAGCTACGACTCCAGGGAAGGGACCGAGAGCCCTGCATTACAGAGATGAGGTTGATGCCACCAGGCCAAATGAAGCCCCAAGTCAGACATTATGTTCAGTTATAGGAAAGTAACAAAAAAGTTACATTTCTTTCCCTGCTGAGTTTGCCAACTGAGATCCATCTCTATTACATTCCAGAGATGGGATGGAAGACAGTGAGCAAGGAGCTGAGGAGTGAGCAAAATTGAACTGGCAGGGATAGCAAATGCAGCTTCTTCCTTAAAAAATAATGTTTTTAATTTGTATACATTTCCATCAAAGGAAGTTCAAGGATAGAGTTAGCAGAATTAGGGCAGAGTGTGTGTGTGTGTGTGTGTGTGTGTGTGTGTGTGTGTGTGTGTGTGTTTCAGATGGAGGAGACTTGAGCATACTTCCTTAATTTAGTAAATCACTGCTTAACCCATGGTTTGAAAGAGGTAGGAGTTGCCTTAGCAACTAGAAGCCCCTTTTCAACCCTCCTGCACTGTCTTCTGTCTTCTGCACCCCCAATTCCAAAAGCAACGTCACTGACAAAGTTCACTGGCTGCCTCCACTACCTCTCTCCCTCCACCTACCTAACCCTTCATTTGGAAGGAATGGAGGAATAGAGAGGCCTGCCGCTGGGAGGCCTTGAGAAGCTTGGGCTTGCATGCTGGTGTTATTCTTTAAAAAAAAACAAACAGCTTTATTGAGGTGTAATTTATATATCATAAAATTCACCCTTTCTAAATACACAACACAATGATTTTTATTTACATTTCTTTCCCTGCTTTAGTTACATGTTACACAGTTGTGCAACCATCTAGTTTTAGAGCACTTCCATCACTCCGGGATGTGATTTTTAAAACTGCGGTCCCTCAGCATTCTCTTACCTGGCAACCTCATTCTAGCTCGAGTAATCCATCACGACCTTTGCTCTCCAGCTGGCCCCTCTGCTTCCGGAGGCAGGGGGTTCATGGATCTGCCAGCCCTGGTTCCCAGCTGGTGCAGCTCCCCAGGTGGCCCTGCTGATCCTCCTGTGAATTCTGTGGTGCAGGCTGTTATGGGGCCATCTCTGGAGCCTGAGACAAAAACCAAACTCCTCTACCTACTTTCAGCACTGCTTTGGCCTAGAGTAGACTCAGAGCTTCACTGGCTTCAGAACAGCACATGGATTCTTTTTTTTTTAAGTTGCAGGTTAAGTGCTCAGCTACAGAGTTTTTGGAGGACCATGGTGGGGGCGGGGGGCAGGGGTCTCGGGGGAGGGCATGCGCACACGGAAAAGAAGTTGTACCATGGATGGAAGGAGTGCCTGCCTTTCCAAGGGCCATTTGGGAAATGCTTTGCTTATATTTATTTTGACACAGTAATGATTTCTCGACTGTTAAGAGAAAGGTCACACCTCAGAAGGCTGCGTGGATTGCAGCTAATGCTCTGCCTGCTGATTCCGGCCGTGTCATCGCTCAGTGCTCGCTGGCCCGCTGTGGAACCTGTCCCCAGCACAGCCCCAGCCAAGCCATACACACAGAGCCTGGCTCACTACGAACACCTTGCCCACTACAGAGTGGGGGCTAACCCTAAAACTGGGAAATGGCAGAGAAGTTTAAAGTGTGCATCAGATTTATTTGCTGAAGGGCTAAAAAAAAGTCAAAGTTGAAAAAGCAAAAGAATTACACTGATCATGTCATCAGCGCCAGCCACAATGGAAAAGAGAACCTTGAAACCCCGCAGCTTCTGTTAGAAACGATCGCATAGGACAGTCCAATCTCACTCATTAAGGGAAGGTGCTGGTGACGTGGGAAGATGGGAATCACAGACGTGAGGTGTCTCTGCCGGGGAAGGAGAGACAGGATTTTCCTGCGCGCCTGTCGCGGAGGCATCCCCATGTGCCCCAGTTTTGCCAGCCGCATTCCAGAGCTCATTTCCTCCCATGCCCAGATGGAGCAAGGGCCTCTGTAATGACTTCATGCTCAGCCAAAAGTAAACACTCCCCATGCTTTTTCCATGGACAAATTCTAACCCCAAACCTCCAGCACTGGCCTCTCAACAGTCCAAATGGAAAGCTGCCTTTCCCAAGAAAATAAAACCCTTTTAGCTAAATAATATATCTTGGCTGCAAAAGCAAACTTCCCTAAAAGCTTCCTAGAAATTATTTATCATGCGATACTACAGACCACCTGACCAAGCCCTACCAATGAACAGAGACACCTAAATACAACAAAAGATCAGAGAATAAAAGTTCACTCCACAAACACCTGCCCTATAACACATGCCGCATGTGGCAGCACGCAGAGGACCTGCTGTGCGTAAACCCGCGTGCACACGCGCACTACCACCTAGCTGGAATATTCTTTCTAAACACAGGCTGTGATAAGACAAGAGCTGCTTCCAATCAAGAGCAGAACAGCCCCAAGACCTCAGCACAGCAGTGCTACGTACACATCGCAGGCACGTCTCCCGCAAACCTCCCTGCTCTCCCACATTCCGACCTGAATCGGAGTGATCAAGTCGGTCCTCCACCAAGGAAGAGAAGCGCGGATTTGGGATGGTGGACTTACCAGGTTGGAATTGGTGGCGTTGGAGTCATCTTCTGGAAAGGGAATATAGATCGCTAAGGCCACACAATTGGCAAAAATAGTCAGTAAAATAATGATTTCAAATGGTCTGAGGAAGGGAGTTAAGGAAGTTAATGTTGCAGAAAGCACAAGTGAAACAAACATACATATATATTCTTAAATGAATCAAAGATTCATAAGAATTTTGTTTAAACAATACATTCCAAGCCCCTTGTATTCTGAAAAGAAACATATGCCTTTTTAAGTACTTCCAATGGGTCCCCGCCAAAATTTTTCCTAATATGTCAAAAGCAGTGGAGGCCTGTCGCGTGCCAGAGTAAACACAGATTTCTAAAAACTTTTTCTCCTTCTTTTATTTATTTAGATTGCATTGGACTTCATTTTCCCTCATGTGCTCAGGTTGCTTTTCAAGAGCAGGGCCTCTCCAGTCAGGACCTGTGATCCCAGGACCCCTCTCCTTGTGGTTTCATGCTGCCACCCGGGGACTCAAGCTTGGGAGGGGAGAGGCAGACAGAGGGGGATTGAAGGCAGACACTAGACTTTAAGATTTTTCATTTGAAATTTGGAGATTTTATTTTTACTCTTTTAATTTGAAGTTCAGAATGCCTTTTTTTTTCTTCTCTCTTATTCTCTGACAACTTCTAGAGAACCTGAAGATGGCCAGGGCCTCGGGACCCCCAAGAGCACGGTAGCATGTGTACTGTGCTTCTAGGGTGGGAACTGCCTTTTCTTTAAGACACAGCTCCATGTAGAACCCTGCAGGGCCTGGCTTCCAGGGAAAAGGCTTACGTCCCAGGTCCTCTCCCCCTTCCCTTGGTATGTGCCAGGATCCAGCAGGACAAGCCAAGACCCACGCACCAGCAGCAGTGCACTCAGGGATCCTGTGCCTGGATTTATTTATCAACATATCAGGGCAGGACACAACCTCGGGAAGAAAATGAGCTCCAGTGATACTACCCCCAAGCCCTGCACCCACAATTAATGGCCACAAGGGGGAGGCTTCAGAGGAAGCTCCTAGCTTATGCTCTTCCAGCCCCACCTCCCCCAACCCCTGACACTGTCAAGTTTTCAGCCTAGTCCCGTGGTCGGTAAACTGCGGCTCTCGAGCCACATGCGGCTCTTTGGCTCCTTGAGTGTGGCTCTTCCTAAGCCTTAGGAGTACCCTAATTACGTTAATAACAATGTACCTACCTATATAGTTTAAGTTTTAAAAATTTGGCTCTCAAAAGAAATTTCAATCGTTGTACTGTTGATATTTGGCTCTGTTGACTAATGAGTTTGCCGACCACTGGCCTAGTTCATGGAGTCTGAGGAAGGAGGAAGGAGAGGATAGGACTTCCCGGGAGAAGGAACCAGCTTCATCTCCCAGCACATGAAACCTGTATTCATCAAGTTAACATATCTTGAAGCAGGAAAAGACTTAAAAATCAGCTAGTCCAAACCTCTGAGGCCCAGAGAGCCTAAGAAACTTTCCCAGACCCCACAGCAGGTCCTGACCAGCCAGGACTAAAACCCAATTCCCTGACCTCTCAGTCCAGCGCTCATTCCCTTGTCATAGATGGCCTCTAACTTCTGTTAACAGGCGACCCCGAGCCGTGAAGGCATCTTAGTGATAATCTAGTCCAGGCTGCCCAGCCAGTGTGCTCGTTATTGATCCCCCTTGGCCATATGGGTGCAACTGGGGATGCATTTACCGAGCATACTTCATAAAGTTGCCATTTTCTGTGCCTTGATGTAAAAAATAAAGCATGCACTGGGCCTGTCCAACCTCCCAGCTTGACAGACAGAGAAAATAAAACAACCTCTCCCAGACCCCAAGCTGGGAAATACCAGAGCCAGGATCAGAACCAGACCTACTGACTCATCTTTTCCAACACGCCTGCTGCTCCTTGAGTTGGCCAAGGAACAAGTGATGATGGTGGTGATGTTGATGATGACAATGGTGATGGCAACAGGAAGGACATAGCTAACATTTATTGGGAACTTACTCTGTACCAGGCACTGTTCTAACTGCTCTACATAAATATCCTGAGTGGAATGCACAATTATTATTCTCATTTCTAAGTGAAAGGTTAAAGGTTAACTTGTCCAAAGTCACAGAGGTCGTGGAAGGATGGCTTCAAACCCAGGAAGCCTGGCTCCAGGGTCTGGGTTTGTAAGGACAACTCTACACTGATCTATCCTGAAGTTACCCTGAAGCATTTAAGGAAGTTAGTTCTTTTAGCCCTCCTACACATTCCTCTTCCCTCCTAGCCTTTCCCCACCTGCTTAGGAGAGTGACATTCAGCCCAAAGGCTGGTCAGTTTGGTTCCCATCATCTAATCCTCTGTGCTCCTTCACTGCCCCCGGGGCAAGGGCACATTAACTCAACTAGGCCAGACCTCACACATCCAGCCCTCAGAATGTCAGCTTGGTCCCAGAGTGGGGGAGGGCTACACTTGGGGTGTTTCTTGCACTGTAAGTTCCACTTCCTGCCCATCCAGTTATCCATCCATCACCTTATGCTAAAAGTACTGGCTACAGCTGGGGAAGATTATGAGTAAAGAAACCGATCAGGCAGATAAGAAAAGCTATTAGCTGTGGAGGACCAGGTAAGCCCTGGAAGTGTTCAGTGACCCAAGACACCCAGATCATTTTTTAAACTGCCTTCTCTTCTTAATGACAGCATCCAATTCCACTCTTTCAAGAGCACTGACTGGCTAGTACACCAGGCCATCTCCTTACCCATCAGCTACCCTTCAAAGGCTATCTGGGAATGCCACCAACCACCTCCCAAGACCGGGTCTACTTCCTCTCCTGTGGATGGAGGACACATACCCTTGGAGAGTGGCTGCAGCACCCCTCTGCCCAAGTATGTGGGGAGCAGTGCAATGAGGTGGCTGAGGCCCGCAGTTGGCATACTGGACCTGACCACTCTTCCCCCACCTACCCTGTATATTACTCTTGCCTCTCCTCTCTCCCCTTCTTCCCAGGCTTTGTATGGCACCAGCACCAGGGACCCATGCATCCCAGGAGGTTAACTAGCACTCACTGAAACGCCTCCTAAGGTAGATTTTCTGAGCGTGCTTCCACATGCGCAGATTCTGAAGCCCTTGCTAATGTTTGGGAGGCGCAACTATGGTTATTGCATTAGAGATGATGAAACTGAAGCTCTGGGGATTCAGGTGGCAAGGCCATGATGGGCTGGGTGTTCAGGCCCCAGATCCAGGTCCCACTGTGTCCCAGTGGGGCTGGATGGCGTCCCCTGAACATACACCCTAGTACCTCTCTTCTGTGCTATGGGGGTGTGGGCTGTAGGAAGTGCATGGATTTGGGAATTGGGGAACCTGGATTTGAAACCCCACTGTCAGTTGCCAGCTGTGTGGTCTGGGAAAGTCCTGCAGCTTCTCCAGGCCCCAGTGCCCCCCATCTCTAGAGAAGCCTGGCATTCAGGGCCCCCAGCCCTCCACCTCTACAATTCTGAGAGAGCAGCTTTGACAGTGGCCTGATGGGGCCAACAAAGCCGAGCCTCCTGCCCAGTCATCTGAGAACCAGATCCACACCTGGCCACTCAGGACAGACTGGCCAGCTGTGGAGCAGCCACTCGGCTTGAACTGCATCTCTTAAAGTTACTTTTTAGTTCAGGGGTTCAAACATTTGTAGAACTAACATTTCTTCCTAAATACAAGCTTTCTTCTCTCCCTGAGTCATCTTCTTTGGCCTTACAACCATACCCAAGACTTTTAAATTTTTCCATAGAAATTCATGAATGAAACCTAACACTCCCATCCTGAACCTTCAGAGCCACAGTAGCCCAGCCTGAATGACTTCTTATTATAAAAATGCCCAACAATACCAGGTCCTAGTCCTGTCTGTCACCAACCATATGACCCTGAGAGTCACTTTCATGGGGCTCAATGTCATCACTAGGGAAAGTCAGGAGTGGACCTACTGATCTTTAAGGTCCTTTCCAGCTCCACCCACAATTCCCACGATGTCAAGGCGCCTGAGACTCTACAGTGAGAGCCCAACCTTTCAAAGAAAGCCGTTTTCTCTCAAAGACCCAGTCACTAGTTTCCATACAGAGTGGTTCCATGCAGTGTTTAACACTGCAGGCCAGAATCTCCACTTTGACTGCACATTAGAATCATCTGGAGAATTTTAAAAATATGCTGGGTGGAGCTCAGGCACCTGTATTTTGTTACAGCTTTCCAGGTGATGCTAAGGTGCAGCCAAGGTTGAGAATCACTGTCCGAGGCCTTGAACCAAAAGCTATAGTCCCTGACCACCACCGTCTTGCATTTCCTAGGCTCCTTCACCCTAGAGCAGCGGTTCTCAACCTGTGGGTCGTGACCCCTTTGGGGGGTCGAACGACCCTTTCACAGGGGTCGCCTAAGACCATCGGAAAACACATATATAATTACATATTGTTTTTGTGATTAATCACTATGCTTTAATTATGTTCAATTTGTAACAATGAAATTGGGGGTCACCACAACATGAGGAACTGTATTAAAGGGCCGCAGCATTAGGAAGGTTGAGAATCACTGCCCTAGAGAGAGGGAGGTCATGAAACTATGCCAGCGCCATGACATGGTAGGAAAAGAAGGCTGTGGAGTAGCAGCATGAAACCACTTAACCTAACACATGGGTCCCTGGGCAAGCTCAGCTAGGTAAGATGATATGTCGTAATCTCGTAGGCTCATTTTCTCAAATGTTGCTTATTATATGAAAAAACATACAAAGAAACAAACACCTGGGGAGCTTGTTATACAAGCAGATTCCAAGTCCTATCCCCAGAGATTCTGATTCATCAAGTCTGGAACTGCACCTGGAACTCTGCATTTTACAGTGCCCCAGTAGATGCAACAGGTCAGATAACACTTACAGGCTCAGCAGGGACAACACAGCCCACTAGCTGGTAGGTATTGGGGGGCTGGCCCTACTGGGGCACACACTCTGCCCAGACCAGGGCACAAAGGATATTTCCATTCGACAATGCTGATGCATGCCCTCCGGATGGGGTTCTTCAGAGTCAGGCAGAGCAGGGCACGAGGTGGGCGTGTGGCAGTGGTGCTGCCCTGCTTCTTGGGCTTCCCATACTGCTGCCGCTTCCGCTGTGTGGAGCTGACTGTGGAGATGGTCGCGTTGCCAGCACTTCCCATCAACTTAGCCTGCCGGGCCGCATCAATGGCTGCCTGCCAGGACAGGGCCGCCCCTGGAGTGGGGATGTGCTCGGGGGCAAGCCCTGCCGCTGCATTGGCATTCATGTTGGCATGAGCTGGGCGTGGGCTCCCATAGTTGGAACCTGCAGGAGAAGAGTAGAGAGGACAACAGTCACCAGGGAGAAAACAGTAGAGCTTGTGATATGCTCTGGATCCCAGATTCACAATTACTTAGAGACCTTATTTCAAACTATTGCAGTTTGGAAGGGGAACATGGAAACACAAGTGTGTGGTGCTGAGAAAATAGAGTCCGGAAATCTGTTCTAGTCCTGGTTCAGCTGTGTGACCTTGCATTTGTCATTCCCCTTCTCTAGTCTCATTGCCTCATTTTGACAGACATGACATAAAGATGTGTATTATAACATATATGGATCTCAGAAACAGTGCGAGAGAAAGGCAGGATACAGAAAAAGGAAAATACACAATGCAATATATGTAAATTAAAATACATTTATATAAGAATAAATAAAATGATATTCATTAAAGAGAATGGCTGATTGTTTAAGGAAGGTGAGGAGGAAAATGGGAGTTGGATATGGAGATAAAAAGAGAAATGAATGAATGAAGTGAATAAGAGAGCTATTGCATGGATCAATGACAAATGCCCAAAGAATTAAAGAGTTTGATTCACTCAAATCTCTGCACCTGA
>NW_005358092.1:2500789-2514805 GCF_000412655.1 Myotis brandtii
ATATATATATATAAATAAAATGAGGGGGCTGGACCAAAGTAAGGTTACATCCAGGTACCTTAAACCCATCAGGACATTGAGAGCTGGTTTAATAGGAGGGGGTAGGGGACTGTGATGGTTTTAAATCATGTCAGCCAATCTTTTGACATCTTCCTCCCATTGAGAAACAGGATCTATATATATATACCCTTCTCCTGAAATGGGGTTGGCTTTTGGTGATTGTTTTGACCAACAATGTACAGCCGAAGTGACGATAACATTGCATCCACCTGACTCTCTCTGGATGCTCACCCTCAGGGAAGCCAAAAACTCTGCAAGGTAGCCTGGTTGCTCTGAGGAAGCCCACCAGCCCTACATAGAGAGACCGCATGCAGAGGAACAGATTCCCAGCCAGCCTCCAGCTGCTCTGGTCACCATCTGACTGCAACTACATGAGAGACCCCAAGCCAGAACCACCCAGCCAGCCCTTCCTGTGACACGTTGGCAGGGTGGGGTAGAAGGGCACTGCAGGAAGGACACCTGAGTAGGAACCAGTGAAGTCCAGAGTAGGGACATCTGCAGTGCTCTGGAGCCTTCAAGACTGTCCCTAAGATACCACACATACTCTGGCCGGCCTGATGCCTCCCCCAGAATCCTCCAAGGTTTGCCAAGTAATCAGCTCAGCCTGGGCCCAAACCTGAATGCCCCAGAACAGAAGCATGACCTTGAGATCTGTCAACTGGCCAGGTGCATCAGGATCAAGAGGGGCTGCAGGGAATGGGGTGCTACTGTGGGCAGAGAGCCGGGCACCTGGATGCCATGTCAGTTGCCTAGAAGACTGGGGCTGGAGCAGGCAGACCAGTTGCACGTACATCACTTCCAGTCCCCCACCATAATCCTCCTCTCTGCTCAGTGCACATAAGGTCCTTCCAGAGAAGCTGCCGAGTCCATAAACAGTTACCCAGTGGAGCCCTTACCTCTCCTCACTGAAACCCACCAGGATTCATATGAAAACTTGGTGCTCTGCCAATCACCTCTCCCCAGCTCTTATCAGGGGCTGATTCATCTACATTTAGCTTTAAGATAACTTTTGCTCCCAGTGTGACCTGCTGTCTGGACCCTATCATCCCTACCACCAGCCCTGTCCACAGGGACCAGTTCAGAGATGAGCACATGACCCAGCTCAGCCAATGAGAACGTATTCACCCAGAGAACATCTATTCTAGAGACAGACTCTAACAACCTCATTGGGCTCCTGCATCCAGCCTGATGCTAGCCTTACCCTGAGCTTTCTGGTTTTAGTACTTAAGTAACTTAGATTAAGCTAATTTGAATTGAGTTTCTGTCCCTGACAACCAAAAAACACCCGGCTAATATGTGTGCTCAGTGCCATAAGCTCAAACGTGGCTGGGGTGTCATTTCTGCCAGATTCCAAAGTCTACGTCCTTTCCATCATCACCCCAGTGACAGTCAGTTTCCACTCTGATGCCAATCACTGTCCAAAATGCTGTACCTAAAGGATTCTAAGACTTTTCTGAGCACAACAGGAGAGTATATCATGATAGATCAGTGATGTCTACAAGGGCACAAAGGGTAGAGAATGGTATTGCAGATGCCACATATTTACCACCCTATATGATACCAAGATGAGCACATCAGGTCTTCTTTAGTGCCAACTGGTCTACTGACTTCTTGTCCCGACAGTTACCTCCTGCACTATTGCCATCTGGTCCCTGTAGCATTAGGGCCTCACTCCCAACCCCTAAGGATAAGAAAATTGTCTCTTTGCTATACTCAATCCATGGCTATATTCTCAACATGACAATGACTCCCTTTGCACAGTATATTCCCTTCACCCTCCGCCTTTCCTCTGCCCCAGCTGCTCCAGGCAGCTGCCATACCCTCAGGGGTAAAGTATGTTAACCAGAATGTCAGAATCATGGAGAACCCAGCACTTCCTAGAAGTCTTGTCTCTCGCATACCTCCCTGCACTTACCTCGTGGAGCTTAAGTATAGAGCTAGGAAGACCCCAATAAGGCTGTGCCTTCTCCTTTCTTATAAGATCCCAGAGGAAAAAATTAGAAGAGAGAATTGAAATTAATAAAGGCACCTGGAGCACGAGAACTGTTTTAACAACCAGCAAGCATGAGTATCTCCATTTAACACATAAGAAAACAAAGGAGCGTATGACTCATTAAAGGTCACAAAGTGAGACAATGGAAGATTTCTGCAGCACACACAGGACTCACAGTTAAATGCTAGACTATCCTCCACCTCCTCAGATCTCATACACACAGTCCACACGCATACCCACGTGCGTGCTCACATATGTGGCCACAAACAAAGCACACACCTCCTACTGGTTTATGGGCCTTGAGGTTGAAGAGGTTGAATTTCTGATCCCAAGAACATCCTTTATATGATCTTCACAGAACAGCATCCACTACATGAACATCCCATTAGTAACCCTGGGGACTTTAGGATGAATGAAAGTGCAAGGTGTCCCTGTTCCTATTTGCTGCATTGGAGTGACTGAGCCTAACCTCATCTCTTGTCTTACTGGGTTCACCAGACTGGGCTGCAATTCTGTGTCCGTTCAATCTGAGATACATCATTTTTCCTGCCTTCTCAGTTTGGCACTGACAATGCTTAATAGACTATTTTATTCCTGGACTGACTTCTCTTCCCTCACCTAAGTAAAAGCAGCCATGTCCCAACCATCATTCTTCCCAGTCCTCCATTCTCTCTTCACACAAGCCCTCAACACTTCACACCTTCCTACTGTCTTCACACTCTAATCTTTGTACTCACCCCCAAGCATTGTAAATCACCCTCTCTCACACCACTTGCCAGTCCCGAAAACCAAGGAGTATTTGGACAACGCTTGGAAAGAAGTCAGGAAGCACCAGCACGAGAGCATATCTATGGCCTTGGAAAGGCTGTGTGTTGGGTGTGGAGACCATGGCTAAATGGCCGTAACTCCAGAGAGCCGAGAGGAGTTCTGAAAGCCACGCCTTGGTAGGCTGCCTTGTGAGCCACCCCTCACCATGGGTGACCTCATTCACATTGTGAACCGTTCCCAGAGCACAAGGACCTCTCTGGAGCACACCATCTGGAGAAAGCACATACGAATAAGCCCGTGGGGAAAAATGGAATTTCAACCTCTCCCCAGCTGGAAGACAAGAAAACAGCCTTCAGTATTTTGGTCCTGGCAGCTCTGAGCATTGCTGTAGCCCTGTGACATGACTAAGGACACTGCCACACAAAGCCACACTCCAGGTGAGGCAGGCGGGGCCCCTCGAGGCTCCTCCACTAGGGCTATACTCCAAGTTCCAGCTTGGCTTCCTCTTCTCCAAGCAATTTCCCTGCCCCCCAGACTGGAGGCTCTATGAGTACCACCAGGTCCACCACAACAAGGGGCACAATTCTACAAGAATCCCAGAAATGAAAAATCTCCATCTCAGACTCAACATTTTTTAATCCAGAGCAGTGCCATGGATGAAAGGCAAGCAGTATTGTGTCCTTGATGGCTTTTGTTAGCACAAAATAAATCACCCAATGCAAAGAGATCAATTTTCAAATTATGAAGCTGATTCAAAGCTCTGAGTGCTGGTTGCCAGCTGAAAAGATGCCACGATTTAAGTCTGCTCTGGCGCCTGCCTTACCATACTATTTCCACTGATGCTCTTGTCCCTGAACGAGCCCCAGGGCAACAGCTCAACAAATCAGGCCACACACAAACAGGTGGGTGCCCACAGCAGTGATCTCTTTCTCATACATAAGAAAATGACACTCATTTGTCAAATAGCCAAGCTTGCCTGAAGACAGCAGCAGCTCCTTCCTTCTGCACACAGTAGCTGCTGCTTCTCCAACTGAATGGAGGCCCAGCCTAGAGCCTGTTCTCTCAACCTTTCCAATTACTTTCTAAGACCCCAGAATAAACTGGTCAGCTGCAGGTCATTCTGCTCTGCAAGGTCCACGGAGGAATCCAAGTCAGGAGGCAGCGGCTTATGCTTCCTTGGTACCCACCCCTCCACCCCTGGGAAAAGGTGTGGTGTTGAGGACCTAGAAGGTGTTCAGTGATAAAAAGGTTCATCCCCCACCCCCTTTAATCCATCTCTATCCATGAACCTGATCCAGGGCCATATCCCAGAAAATGCTCAATATCTGTTGCTAACAAGTGTATTAACAGTGATGACATGATAAAGATGAAGGTGGACAACAGGTAGACTTCAGCAACACTGTTGGAGTCGGCCGGTCTATGCCCTAAAGAATGGGCTTATTCAGGCCCTTCACTTACTTCCTGGGGGTGATAGTGGGGGAGACTATCTGAGGGAAGAGGTTGTGAGCAGGCCACTACCCATTTTTTTGCCCAGAATGTTGCAGTAGCCCCCTGACATTTCTTTCACTTCTCTTGCCTATCCCCAATCCAATCTCTATGCCAGAGTGACCTTTTAGAAATAGAAATCATAAATCAGTACCTGTCATTCTCCTATTTAAATCCCTTCAAAATCTGAACTCTACGTGATTTATGAAGCCTGCATAGGTGGGCCTTGGCCCACTTCTCTGAGCTCATCTCACTCGTCTCTTGGCCTAGTCCCATGCACTCCTGACACACGGGCCTCACTTCACCCCTCAGACATGCTCAGCTCTTGTCTATCACAGTACCTCTGCACAAACCTAACTTGCTCCCTCTGCTCTTTGCTTGGTGATTCCTTCTCACATTTCAGGTTGGTGCTTAAGTGAGTCTTTCTCAAAACCCCCACCCCCGACTCCCCAAACTCAACAAGGATAGCTCAAACAGTGGGTGCCAGTGTGCTTCCCATTTCCCTGCCTCCACACTACTCTTCAATAGAGATCCCACACCCCCGGCATCATAAAGGGAACCCCAGTTAGGCACCTGTGTGGAAAAAGGCACGGAGCTGCAGGCCTGCTTCAACAGCATGGCCTCCCTCTTCAGCCTCAGTCCCTCAGCCATGCACAAAGGAGGTCACTACTAAAGACCAGCCTTTGTACATACAACTACAACCAATGCTGACTTATGAAGAGCAAGAAACAATAGTTCATCCCTGGAAAGGAGAGAACTGTACATGCATTTCTCCTAAAGTCCTATCCTCTCACTTAGCAAAGGAAATGCTTTCACTCAAGCCAGGTGTCACCAAAGATCTTTGCAGAAGCCCATTTAGCTCTTACTGTCTGTCATCTCGTTGTAGTGACAAGAGGCCTGCATTTCCTTTAAGAGTGTGGCAGTCAACCTGAAACAGAAACTATGCTTTCTCTGCCCATTAAAGGCCAAATAACTAGAAAACAGGAGGTCATTAATCTTCCCTACCCAGTACATTACAAAGATAGCCAGGAAACTCAGATAGGGAAGATGCTGGTCTTGGTCTTAGAAGATAACCCAAGGCCCTGACCACTTCAAGCCTAGCAGTGCTCATCCGGAGAAGAATCAGGTCTGGCTCAGCACCATGTGGTAGATGTAGTGGACTGGTGGACTAACGCAATAGCTCTCCCAACCTCCTTCTGCTGTGCCTTCCTGTCCTGCAAAGGCGGGAGAGCTAAAAACTAGTCTCCAGTCTCCCCTGTAGCTGGACTTCCTGATGTGACTATGGGGTTGGCCAATTCAAGAACTGAATTGAAATTAAGTCAGGTGGGGATGGTATCTGTTTCACCACTACAGCCCAGCAAGGCACTGGCATGGCTTCCTGATCCCTGGATCCTACAGCCAGCTCTTGGCACAGCAACTTCCACATTCCCCAGCTTCCTAATTATCCCAGAGTCCCAGTCCTCTCAGCAGGCCAGTTCTGCAGTATTGTTCTGGGAATCACTGCTGGAGGACCAGGCCAGAGCCTGTTCTCCCAACTCTTCCAATTACTTTCTAAGCCCTTATATCCCTGTATTAAGTATCTTTCCTATTAAAATGGCTACACTAGTGTCTGTTGTGGGTCAAAGCCATACAATCCACAGTCACACTGTGTAACAATACGTCTACAATGATGAAAATGTCCTGTAATTCTGGGTTGTCCGATATGGCAGCCACCAGTCATTGTGGCTATTAAGCACTTGAAATGTAGCTAGTTCAATTGAGGAACTACATTTTAACTTTCATTTAATTTACATTAATTTACATTTAAATAGCCACATGTGGCTACCATATTGGACAGCACAGGTCTATATTAAGAGGTAGTCATGATGGAAAGAGCATGATGAGGAATCAGGTGTGAGAAATGGGAAAAAGTACTAACAGAAGCACTTAATTCTAATCTATAAAAAAAAGAAAGAAAGAGAGAGAGAGAGAGAGAGAGAGGAAATGAAAAAAAGTACTAACAGAAGCACTTAATTCTAATCTGTAAAAAAAAAAAAAAAAAAAAAAAAAAAAAAAAAAAAAGAAAGAAAGAAAGAAAGGGAAAAAGAAACTTTAAAAAAAAATAGCAATCAAGAACTGATTCAGATTCTGATGGGTGGGTGGATTTTCTGACCAGAAAATAACCACCTGTGCAAAGACATGTTTTCAAAGCATGAGATTCTAAGACCTAACAAACAACATAGAAACCAAAAGTCATTTTTCAGTAGCTAATGCTCTTGACAAGTGAATGAGAAACTAATTTTCCCAATGGGCAGCTGAGAAAGCTGACATTGTCCCCCAACCCAAGTTGGACTAAGAGAGCCCCAAGACATCCCAGCTGGGCTGTAAGCCCTCTCCCCACAGCAAGCACCCCAAGTGTCTCCTCAGCATTTCAACAACGGTGCTCTCCATCTGCCTCCTCTGTCTCCTATATGAGCTACCTTCACACTCTTTTCAACAGCACTCTCTTACTATCACTGTCTTCCTCATCTCTCATCCTGCTATCAACACAGTTCATGAGAGGTGCAGATGCTCAGAACAGGCCCATGACCATAAGTAGTCAAAGCTGCTCCAAAACAAGGAGACAGTGAAGGACCAAGAACATCTGTGACCATCTCCCTGACTCAATCGATTGGTGCTGTCTTAAATGAAACTGTCTCTTTTCTGTTCTACATCCCACCTCTTTCTGATGACTGGGGCCAAGGCAGAGAACTTGGAGCATTCCAGAAGCCCCATCCAACTGGAAGAGTGATAAATCTACTGGTGCTCCCCTTCTAGTGATCCAGAAAACTAGGCCTTTTTTCTGTTCTTCCTGGGACAGCTAGTCAAAAGGAGGGAAAGAGAGGAAAAGGAATCCTAGGGCAGACTCCCAGAAGAAGTAAACTAGCTTCATCTGCAGAGGACTGGAGGCCAATAAATATTGCCTTGGCCAGAAGACCCTAATCATAAAGCCATTTCCCCCATGGTACTCGGGTCATATTGACATCAGAGAGCAGAAGGAAGAAAAGCAAGATGAACACAAGTGAATAGATACGAACAGCTAAACCATACTTTCCAAACAAAGACAATAAATTGCAAATTAATAATAAAATACTTTTTTCATTTATTTCCAAGCAGGGAGAGGAGGGAAATCTCCTGCTATTTGAACTAAGGCACCTATCAATTACCCACCACCTTGGATGGAAAACCTAAATTACAGAACCTAGTGGAGGATCATTTCAAGTTTATCAAAAGTGAGTATTTCGGCTTTTTAAGTGTAATCACAGAGTAGATTTTGCACTGTAAAAACAGACCCAGCCCTGGCTGAGCTCAGACACTTATCTAGAAAAATGGGAAACCCTCAGGTTGCTGATGTCTGGGGGGCGGCCATAGAGGGGGGACAGGGGCTATGGAAAACAGGAAAGAGTGCCACAGTAGCCTAGCACAGCACTGATGGGACCTAAACCCCACTCCTCTCCTCTGCTTCAGCTGGTAAGTGCCTGAAAGAAGCTACACTCCAACCTTTGGGCCCTTCTCTTATTCTCTCAGTGATTCATAAGCTCCTTGACAGCAGCAACCAGCTTTGCAGCCTCAGAAATCCTAGCAGAGTGGTTGTCCATAGATGTTCAAAACACATTTGCCACATGGATGTTCTTGTGAAGAATTTTCACTCAGCCTTCACAGATTTCTAGTGAAAAGTTTACAGAGATGATATTATTCGACTCTTTTAGATGATGTTTGTCATATGTTAAAGGTGTTTATTATCATATGTTAAGTAGATGTTTCTTCCCCGCTCAGAAACGAAGCCTCCAAAAGCAGGCACCTTTACCTATTTTGTTCACTGCTGTACGCCCAGAGCCCAGACAGCGTGGAGCAGCCAACCTTTCAGACCTTATGGACCACCAGTGGTCTGCGGACCACCGGTTGGCGACTGCTGGTGTAGAGCATGGTGTGTGTGCAATAGAAATGTGTTGAATAAATGAGTAGCTCAAATGTAATTGTACCAGCATAGTAATTATTTAGACTTCTGGCCCACATGATATTGACATTTTATTGCTTTGGCCCCATTTCACTGGTAGGAAAACAGAGACACAGAGTGACAGCACCTTTCCCAATCACCAGAATTAGAACAAGTGAGGTAGTACTATATCGGGAGGACAGTTTTTGGTCTATTCAGTGGCCTCTACCTCCTTCCATCTCACCATCTGGGAGGATGGGGTGACAGGAAGGCTTGGCCAAACCTGACCCTGCCTACTTACTATCACCCACTGAAGTGGGCAGGGCACCTTTGGGAACCAGCAGTAATTCTTCTCACTCCACTTCATGCCTGTGAATGCCCAGGCCTTGTCAAGGGTCTGACTCAGGGGGATGGCAGAGCAGTCCTGCAGCAGAGATTTAACCCAGCTGAGGCCTGGAGCCCAGAGCTCACACATTCAGCCCCTCATAGCCATGACCCTTTCTGTTCTTCAGGAAAGAAGGTCTACCTGTGCCCGGGGCTCCTCCACTCCATCCGGAACCTGCCCAGGCCTCTTTGAACATGAGCTGATGAACTCTGTCAGAAAAGCAATTTAGCACTCCTAATCAGAGTTTTTAAGTACTTCTAACACTTGACCTCCCTTTTCAGAAGCTATCCTAAAGGACTAATTGAAGAATCTGGCAAGCAATGTGCCTACTTGGGTATTCACCACAGTGTGAATTATAGCAATACCAAACTGGAAATCACCTAAGAGCCCATCACTGGGGGACTGGCTAAATAAGTCAATGCACATCCATATGAAAGAATTTTAGGAAGCCATAAAAATTATGATTTTGCAAAACAACACAGAAAAAAATTCCACAACATAATTTTAAGCAACAGAAACAGGGTATACACACACACACACACACACACTAGGACCCCAATTTAGCAAGGGACACTTTTTTTCATAGAAGAAAGACTTAAAAGAAGCACATCAAAATATTACTAGTGTCATGTTTAGGTGACAAGTTAGACTTGTTCCCAGAAAGGCAGATCCATGTACCACACAGGACCACAGACTCAGAATCCAGGCGCACTTTGCAAATTCTGGCTTTGCCGATTACTGGCTGTTTGACTGGACCAGCCAGGACTCTCTGTACCTGAGACAGCCAATTTGTAAAATGGCAATCATTACAGTGGCCACCACACAGTATTGTTGTGACAGTCAAATGAGTTATAAATGTAAAACTCAGAATACTGCTTGACATAACAACTTTATAAAGTACTAGCTATTTTTATTACATTAGCCACATTCTGTGGAATATATAATTCTTTGGTAGTCAGATAACAAATAGTTATCATTTTGTTTTGTTTTTTTAAGTATGCTTGCAAAATTTACTGTGGCCAAACCAGCCTCCGATGCTGACCACCCATGGGGAGGTGATACCCACAGACTCCACCTGGCAACTGGCTGCCCGCCTTCCTCACCTGCCAGGAATCCCCAGCACCACAGAAAAATGAAAGCACCTGCCCAGCCACAGAGAAACAAGCCCCTGGGGACTCAGTACGCACCTCTATGCGGCCCTCTGTGGACCTGAATCTAAACCCTGGACAAAGGATAATTTGCACCCCATCTCTCCAGCTGTGACACAAAAGTAGGTTTAGGGTAAAACTAAATAGTTGATTTGAAAATTATTCGAGACACATGAGCATCTCAAATTTTTAACAACAATTCTATTTACTATCAGCTTGGCCCCCTGAGGATAAACAGGTGTGTGTTCATGAAGTGAAAGACACCAGGCCTGTGAGTCAGGGCCCCAAGCTGCAGCCTTCAGTCTGAGCCAGGCCATCTGCATAACCGAGAGCCTTGGAAGAAGGTCCAGCAGGACTGGACATCAGAGGGAGAGAGTGGCCTTCCTCCACCCGCCCAGCCTCGAAGTATCACAGCCCGGGCCCCTCACCCTGTGACTATCGCTCACACCACCAAGTTCTAACATGTATGTTTCTCTGGGGCTCAATTTACTCATCTGTAGAACAGAAATAATAATGCCTTCCTCACAGGACAATCATAAAGACTCAATGAGATTATGTCTATGAAAGTACTACCTAAACTGAACATACTGCTTAATAAGAATCATTCCTCAGATGCCCACATATAAAGCCTCAGAGCACCAAAGAAGAGTAACTCATTTTCAGTGAAATAAAACTTGAAAGTGTTTGTTTGTTTTAATCTTTTTCCCAGAAGCACACCCTCCATGTTAAGCAATCACCTCTTAAAAGTTCCTATTTCTCACATACAAATATTAATAGTGTTGATTGTGGAAAAGTGAATCTATCCAGAGAATTCAGAATACAGAGAATTACAGAGACCCCTATAAACAGTGCTCATTTCCCACGGGTCCTTTATTAGTGAAAGACTCTGAAATTCTTCCACTGTCATTGGGATTGCACTGTGTGAGGAATGGGTCACACAAATTTACACATGAAAAACATAACATGAGTGCACCCGTACACGGACTATGTGTCCCACTCCTGGACGTCTCTAGTTCTAATTAAGGCAGAACAAAAGAAACACATTAGCTTACTCCTCTACACTCAGAGGCCATTTAATAACGATGCTTTGTATAAAGGATAATGCTTCTTTCATCTAGAAAAGGCAAAGCCATTTATCTCATTAATCCCCGCAAAACCGCTACCAGAGAGCAGGCAGACAAGAAGGTGGAAGGCAAGGAAAAATAAGCAAGTCCCCTGAGGCTGTTGCTTCCTGATAAATATTAAGCTTCAAATAGCTTTGAAGCCACCTCGACTCTTCCCTGAGTTGGTGGGAGGAGAGCCAGGCCAGAAGTCAAGAGAGCTGAAGCCCAGTCCCAGCTCACCACCCATTTGTTCTGCACACTCAGGCAAATCACACTCCTTCTTTGGCTCTCAACTTCCTCTTCTTTAGAATGAAAAGTTTCAACCAAGCACCATTAGAGGTCCTTTGAGCTCAATATTCAGGTCCTATAGAACCCTTTGTTCCAGGCATCTCACTGCTCCCATCACCTTCCCCAACTGGTCACAGCCCCACCAAGTCCTCCATGTCTGGATCTCCTTCCCATGCACCTCAAAGACCAGGGATGATAAAGTGCAGCTGGACATCCACCTTCCGCCACCCACAGGCTAGGTTCTTCACTAGAGAGGCGGCCTGAGAGAATATGTGCTCAGCTACCCTAACTGGCTGCCTCCAATTTGCCTGTGCTTACCAACCTAAGGGGTTGCTGTCCTAGGAAGGGTAGCACAGAGAATAAGCCCCCTCCAGCTGTCATTTCTTTCCTACTTTATTATCCCAGGGTTTTACCAGGACTCCTGAGAGCTCAACATGGTTCACATGGAAGTCCACAAAGCGAGAGAGCATGTCATACCCATTAGGATAGTATTATCAAAAAATCATAAAATAAGTGTTGGCACAGACATGGAGAAATTGTAGCCCTTGTGCATGGCTGGTTGGGAATGTTCAAAATTATTCAACTGCTATGGAAAACTGTATGGTTTTCCTAAAAGAAAGTAAATATAGAATCACCATATGATCCAGCAATTCCTCTTCTGGGTATATATCCAAAAGGACTGAAAGCAAGGACTCACACAAGTATTCTTACACCCATGTTCATAGAAATACTATTCTCAATAGCCAACATGTGGAAACAGCCCAGTGTCCATCGACAGATAAATGAATAAACAAAATGTGGTCTGGACATTCAATTGACTATTATTCAGTCTTAAAAAGGAAAGAAATTCTGACACATGCTACAACATGGATAAACCTTGAAAATATTATGCTCAGTGAAATAAGTCAGTCATAAAACAAATTCTGTATCATTCTACTTATATGAACTACCTAGAGGAGTCATATCCATAGATACAGAGAGTAGAGTGATGTTTGCTAGGACTTGAGGGGAAGGGAGAATGTGGAGTTAGAATTTTAATGAGTACAGAGTTTCATTGGGAATATGAAAAAGTTCTGGAGATGGATTGCAATGTTGATTGCACAACACTATGAATATACTTAGTGCTATTAAACCATATACTTAAAAAAGGGTAAGATGATAGATTTTATGTTATGTAAATTTTACATAATATAAACATATAAAACATTTTAATTTATTTTTTTAAGCCAAAAGGATTGAGTGTTGGATTTAGAGCTTGGAAGAACATTCCAAGAGGAAAGAGATATGGGAAGGGAGGGCTGCCTTGTCAGGAAAAGGAAGTCAGAAGGTGACGGCATTTGGAATGTATGCTAATCAGGAGTGAATTCAGAACAGTCCAGAGCAGCAGGACAGGTCTTTACCCCTACCCAGTGCCTCCCTGCACAGCCCTCTGCACAGGCCCTCAGCACATGATATAGGCCGGAGAAAGATGCAAAGAATCCTATCCTCCTATATAATAAAAGTGTAATATGCAAATTGACCGAAGAGTGGAACGACCAGTTGGCAGGGAGCGGGGGGCCGGCAAGCAGGCGGCACCAGGCCAGCCAAGGAGTGTGCCAGTGGGCAGAGGGAGGGAATGGCGATGGGGGAGGGGGGAGGGCTGCAACCAGCGGCGGCAGAGGGGTGATGGGGGGGCCAGCACTGTCCCCTTATCGCCCATCTGGTCGACTCCCACAGAGGGAGGCCGGGCAGTGGCAGCTGCGGGGTGATGGGGGTGGCGCCTTCCCCTGATCAGCTGGCCCAGTCACCTCCCGCAGAGGGAGGCCAGACTGCAGCTTAAGCCGTCAGTAGGACATCCCCTGAGGACTCCCGGACTGTGAGAGGGTGCAGCCTGGGCTGAGGGGCCCCTCCCCCCAGTGCACAAATTTTTGTGCACCGGGCCTCTAGTTTGGGTCATAAATTGTTTTCAAATATCAAATAAATCACACATGCACATACACAAACATGCCATCACAATGGAGTGAAAACAGACTCTACTGTGTTCTCCAGCACCAATGAATACCAGCAGGTGTCAGATCTATGGCTGGGAGAGATGGGTGAGCAGAACATTAGATTAATCCCTGCCTTTCCATAGTGCCGGTGTCATCCAAAAGCTCTGCTTTGACTTTCGAGCATGATGAGTATGTTAATTATTGAATGTGATGGTGGTTGTGATGGTTTCATGGGTATTTGCATATGCCCATTGTACATATGAAATGTCCACAGCTTACTCTATCAATTATAGCTCAATAAACTTTTTACATTTAAAAAAAAAAAAAAGCTCTGCTTTTGGGCACCAGGTGGATCTCCAGGGCAGGCCATGACTTGTTCATCTCTGCAGCTCTGGTGCCTAGCCCAGTGCTGAACATGCATCAGGTATAAAGGGAAGTGTTCGCTGAAGGAATGCAAGTACTCCTCAGAGTCCTGATAATTTTATGTGAGGAGACAAAGCTCCTGCTTCCCACTACTAATGATAGAGATAAGGCAGAGAGAAACACATGGCCCGCATCCAATGAAACCCAGGCCAGGACTGACTTATCCACCCCTAAACCCTCCAATTATTCTGGCATCTTAAATCCTCAGTGCCTCTTGCACCCAGGAACTTCTTGAGCTCTCTCCCTCCATGTGTGTTTCTTCCCCGTCCTGCTTTTTATTATTATTAAATTTATTGAAGTGACATTGGTTAATAAAATTAGATATGTTTCACCTGGCTGGTGTTGCTCTGTGGTTGAGCATTAACCCATGAACCAGGAGGTCACGGTTCAATTCCCGGTCAGGGCACATGCCCAATTGCAGGCTTGATCCCCAATAGG
>NW_005358092.1:2514851-2523059 GCF_000412655.1 Myotis brandtii
GACATGCAGGAGACAGCCAATCAATGGTTCTCTTTCATCATTGATATTTCTATCTCTCCCTCTCCCTTCCTCTCTTAAATCAATAAAAATATATTTTAAAAAATATTTAAAATTAGGTATGTTTTAAATGTACAATTCTACTGCATTGTGTGTTTAGCACTCAAAGTCAAATCTTCTGTCACCATATATTTGAGCCCCTTTACCCTTTACTTTCCCATCTTTCTTGAGCCAAGCTTCCTTTTCTCTTCTTTCTGCTTGGGTTTTTCTGACACCTTCTAGACCAGTAATATCTGACCCCTCCTGGCTTCTCTACTCCGTCTTTTTCTCCTTGGAAAACTGAGAAAACTGATGAGGAGGACCCTCCTTGTGTGAGGCAGAGACTCAGGGCAGTGACTGACACCTGGGTTGGGGGTCCTCAGAAATCCAAGTTCCCTACTTGGGCCAAGGGCATCCCCAAACTTCAATTGCATCTAAAGCCTAAGCCAAAAATGAGTGGAAGGGGAAAGTTGGCCAAGGCCGTCTTGAAGAGCCCAAAAATAGATGGCAGAGGTCAACAGCATTTTCATTTTTCACCTCAGAATAGAGTTACAACTCACAGAGCAGAAACCAGGGCTGAAAACATGTTGTAAAACTCTACAATTTCTAACTCTGTCACCCTGTTTACCTTACTGTCCTCTGACTATGTCCCCATAGTAATTAGGAGGGTTATAACCTTGAAGACAAATTGGATCTGGTGCTGATCTATAAAAACAGTAAGGAAAGAGTAGGAATCAGAATGTGGGGTGTGGAAATACTGAGTGTTAGGGACAGACCACTAAGGAACTGAGTGGATAATGGCAACCAAGAGAGAGCAGTAGAGTCTGAGGTTAAAAGCACAGATCTAGAGTCATGTGAGACCAAAGCTCATATTCTGTATAGCCACTTAAAGTTCTGAGAGCCTGGGCAAGTCATTTAATATATCTGAGACTTAGGTACCCCGCTGAGCTGTTTCAAAGATTTTTTAAAATTTATAAGCACTTAGCCTGGTGCAGCCTTTTACGAAGTTCTCAGTGGACAGTAGTCATTAATTAGAATTGCTTTAGTTGTTGATGTTATTAAAGTGGGCTGAGTCCCCAGGGCCTACAGCAATGAATGAGAGGAATGGGGACGCCACTGGTCTGAGGCACCACTGGCCTGAGCAGGGCCACGGGGCTTCACACCAGGAAGGGCTCTGCAGGCAACCCAACATAGACCTTTCCCAGTGTGTCAGCAATTCACAACCTTCCCATGGCCACAGCTCCAGCCACTCACACTTCCTGGTCTGCTCTCCCCTACAGGCAAGAAGACCAAGGATGAAGTACAGTAGGGAAGGATACATGGGTCCCCTCACTCTCCCACTAAAAAACTGTGTGACTCTGGGAAAGTTCACCCCCACCCCTCTGTTCCTCAGTGACCTAACCTATAAAATGAGGGCGTTCACCAAATGATATCTAAGGTCCTATATCAGTGATGGAGAACCTTTTGAGCTCGGCGTGTCAGCATTTTGAAAAACCCTAACTTAACTCTGGTGCCGTGTCACATATAGAAATTTTTTGATATCTGCAACCATAGTACAACAAAGATTTATATTTTTGATATTTATTTTATATATTTAAATGCCATTTAATAAAGAAAAATCAACCAAAAAAATGAGTTCGCATATCACCTCTGACACGCATGTCATACGTTTGCCATCACTGTCCTATATACTGTTTTGATAGTCACTGATTCTAGAATTCACATGTGGGTGGCAGAAGAGTTTACCATTTGGAACATGCTGGCAAAAGAAACAGGCTTCCAAGATGGATCCTCAGAGCCCCCCACCCCATCCCTGAATTCCCTCCTTTAATGATAATAAATACTTGAATCTGAAAAGCATCTACCTACTAAGGCAGTCACTGAAATAGGGCCATGATCCTGAGTCTCAACAAACACAGCTAATGCACAAGGATCGCTATGACTCCTTGAAAGAGGGACATGCATTGTTTGTACCTCCACAGTGCCCAACCCCTGCAATGCCTATGGATCTACTGAGCTAATCTTCCTGGCCCTCTCCAATGCACTCAAGATTTGCAGCAGGATGCCGCTGGAATTACAACTACCTGCTTATTAGCTCCCCTTGAATGTCTGACTAACTTTGCAGCCTTCCTATAAGTGGTTTTCCTAATCTGTGAAATGGGGCTAATCATAACTAGTTAACAATGAATAAAAGCATGCATAGGGAATCTTTGGGGGGACCCAAAGCATATTTCTAAAGATGGCAGCTACCTAGTTCTCATACACGTAGAGAAGGTTATTGGGGCGTTTGCTTTGGTCTGCTCGATGCACTCAGTATTCCACTGAAGAAAAGTGTCCTTTCAGTATACGACATAGATGGATTAAACATAGTTTTGTTACTGGTAGTCCCCTGGCAGCCTGCAACTGCAGACCCTGTTTGCTGAGCATCATAAGAAAAAGGCAGTGGTTTTGTTTTATTTTGTTTTAATATATTTTTATTGACTTCAGAGAGAGGAAAGGAGAGGGAGAGAGAGATAGAAACATCAAAGAGGTAGAAACATCTATTGGCTGTCTCCTGCACATCACCTACCGAGGATCAAGCATGCAATCTGGGCATGTGTCCTGATCCAGGAATCAAACCAGCAACTTCCTGGTGCATGGGACTACACGAAACCACTGAGACACACCGGCCAGGCGGCAGTCTTTTTTTTTTTTTTTTTAAACAAACTACAGGCTTAAGGCTCTCATTCAGAATGACAAAGGCCATTTTCAGTTCAGATCATCAGTGATAATATAATCATGTAAAGCAGTGGTTCTCAAACTTCCTAATGCCGCGACCCTTTAATACAGTTCCTCATGTTGTGGTGACCCCAACCATAAAATTATTTTCGTTGCTACTTCATAACTGTAATTTTGCTACTGTTATGAATCGTAATGTAAATATCTGATATGCAGGATGTATTTTCATTGTTACAAATTGAACATAATTAAAGCATAGTGATTAATCACAAAAACAATATGTAATTATATATGTGTTTTCCGATGGTCGTAGGTGACCCCTGTGAAAGGGTCGTTCCACCCCCAAAGGGGTCACGACCCACAGGTTGAGAACTGCTGATGTAAAGGGATCAGTGATTGGGGAAGGAAGAACAGCTGCTGCCTGCCCAGGATAAGATGCCTGGGAAAGCAAATCCCTCACATGACCATGGAGTCACTCTCAAGCACACACTCACACATGCACATACATACAAATATACATGTACAAATACATGTGTGTCCCCAGTGTGTGACAGAACATCATCACCCTCCTCTGTGCTGCTCATGGCCTTTATCACTGCTTTCCTTCTATCTACATAAGTGTTCTAGTGCCTCTTCCCCTGCTCAGACATAACCCTAGAGCAGAGCCTCTGTCTCAGTGCACTCTGCAGCCCCCACAGTGCCAAGCACTGGTGCGTGGTCAAGAATATCTGGGTGTGTGTCTCATGTGGCCCACTGGTGCAGGAGCTGTGGGGAACACAGGCGTGTAAGATACTCTCCCTGCCTCAACAAACCATCAGCCTCCTCAGGAAGGAGAGGCCACAGCTGCACATTCACCCACACAAACTTGCATACACGCACTCCAGCAACACTGGCCCATCCAGGGACCTTGCTCTTTCAGAGTCTGTAACTAAATTTGGACCTGAAACCAGAGCAGCCAATGTGAAACTGGCCCAGAGATTAGCTCCAGTCTTGCCTCTGCCAGAGCACATGTTTTTGAGCTGTCACACTCTCCAGACTGCGGCTCAGTGCTCAGTAACTGAGACTCCTCCCGCCCCATCAGCCATGGCTCCCACACTCCACATCCAAGGGCAACAGTTTTAGGTGAAGGAAAGAGTCCAGGAGATACAAAGTGCCATAGTAAAAAGAAGATGAGTTTCCGAATTTGACAAATCTTACTTTGACTCTCAACTCCCACTTTTTAGCTGTGTGACCTTTGCTAGTCAAGTTTGATCATCAGCTTGCTTAACAGTAAAATGGGTATAATATTATAAAGAAAATAGGATTCATTAATACCAATTAATGCTCCCTAGTATTGAAGCCAACACTCTCTCTTAGGTTGGCAATTATAAAGAGTGAGGTGAGACACAAGGCGTTAGATCCCCTGCCGGCCACCAGAGATGGCGCTTGTCCTCCAGCCACTAGTCCCAGCCTGCTGCAGAACACAGCCGGACCACCTGCCTCAAAGAGAACAAACAACACCGAATGACATCTTGCCCCTCAAGGCCATGTCCAGAGTTGGCAAGACTCTCTCACTTCCTTGAAGACAACAGCCCAGACCAGTCACCACACAGATGGGGTTACACAACATCCGGGCTATTGGGAGATACAGATTCCATCTGGCTGGCAGTTTACAAATATTTGACCTTATCAGGCTTGAATTAGAAAAGAAGGATAATTGAAGTTTCATATGAAATTACTGTGCCTGTTATGTATGACCCAATTAGGCTTACATGGCATTTAGCATTTTCATTTGTTTCAAGGATACTTTATGTGGGGGCTGCAGAAAAGGGGCAGGAAATAAAGCTATGCCCTGTGCCCTTCATTTCTGCTATCTCTGGCTCCCTTTAATTAACTGGCACACAGGAGCCATTTTCACAAAGCCTCACATACCTGTCCTCTTGCCCCCTTCAGGACAGCATTGGTCTCTCCATGAGCTGATGGAAGAAAGCAGCATGAGAAAATGAAAGGACAAATGAGAGCTGGGTTAGGAAGGGGAACAGACTCAGCCATGGCAGAGCTGGACGGGCCCTAGAAACCCAAGCATCTCCTTCCATAAGTGAGGACACTCAGGCTCAGAGAAAGCAAGCTGCATGCCCTAGTTTCTACAGCCAAGTCCAGGTCAAGCCAAAACTTGAGCCCAAGCCTCCAGGTTCCTATATGTGTTTCTACTAGCCCAGGTTAAAATCTGAAGCTGGAAAACACAGAAAAAGTAACTGAGCTACAAAAACTGTTCTAACCACTGCTTTTATCTAGCAGAGGCCCTGTTTTGTAGGCTGAATAATGACACCACCACCCCCAAGATGTCCGTGTCCTAATCCCTGGAAATGGTGAACAAGGGTCCTTATCTATATAAAAGCCTAAGTGACTGTTACAACCAAATGACCAGAACGACCCGTCAACCAGTCGCTATGATGCACACTGACCACCAGGGGGCACACACTCAACATTGGAGCTGCACCCTGGTGGTCAGTGCGCTACAACAGCCAACCTCCCGTGGTCCCTCCTCCATCCCTCCCTCCAGCCAGCAGGCCCCGATCAGCCCGGCCCCAATCGGCCCTGCCCCAATCAGGACTGGGCAAGATGGCCCCAATTGGCCCTGATCACCAGCCAGGCCTAGGGACCCCACCCATGCACAAATTCATGCACCAGGCCTCTAGTAAGAGAGAAGCAGGAGAGGAAGAGAAAATGCCACATAGCTGGCTCTGCAGAGAGAGGAAGTGGCCATGAGCAAAGGAATGTAGGCAGCCTCTAGAATCTAGAGAAGGCAAACATATTCTTCCCATACAGCCTCCAGAAGGAATACAGCCCTGTGGACCCACTTTAGACCTCTGATCTCTAGAACTATATATATTTCTAAGCCTCCAAATTTCTGGTAATTTGCTATAGCAGCAATAAGAAACTAATACACCCAGCATTTTATATGAGGTACAAAAAGTAGAATAAAATAGAAAAGTGGTTACCAGGGGTGGAGAAAGGGGAGAAAGGAGAGTTGTTGTTTAATAGGCACAGTTTCCATTTTTCAAGATAAAGAAGTGCTGAAGAGCTGTTTCACAGCAATGTGAATATACTTAACACTACTGAACTCTTCACTTAAAGGTGGTGAAGATGGCAAATTTCGTTATGTGTTTTTACCACAATAAAACAAACAAAAACAATAAAAGTATCTGAGTGTATGAGCCAACTGGGGCTCCAATGTATGAGCCAAAAGCAGACCATCCAGCCTCTTTTTTATTCTCTTTTTCAGAATCACAGAATGGGAAAAGATTTTGAGCTTGCTCATCCACCTCCTGCCACCCAGCAGGTCACTTCTAAGGCACCTGGAATGGGTTCACCCACTCACAATATTTTCCCGGAAAGCACATGACTTAACTTCTCTAAGGAACCCACCCCCAGATCCAAAAATTCTGGATTCATGAATTCTTTCTTCATTACCTAAAAATCCCACACTAAAATGTGAAGTACTTTCTTCTTTTTTAGTGTAATGAAAGAATATCTACTCTAGCACCATCACTTTTAAAACCATTTTTAAACCAACTTTCTATATGTCTATAATAATAAAAGCATAATATGCTAATTAGACTGGACAGCCAAACGACCCTCTGGACATCATTCTGGACGTCCTTCCGGACAAAGCCGCTGCAGTGGGGGTCGAGGCAGAGGCAGTTAGGGGCAATCAAGCAGGCAGGTGAGCAGTTAGGGGCGATTAGGCAGGTAAGCAGAATGGTTAGGGGCAATCAGGCAAGCAGGCAGAGGGGTTAGGGGCAATCAGGCAGGCAGGCAGAGTTGTTAGGGGTGATCAGACAGGCAGGCAAGTAGTTAGGGGCGATGAGGCAGGCTGCAGAGTGATTAGGGGCAGTCAGGCAGGTGAGCGGTTAGGAGCCAGTGGTCCCGGATTACGAGAGGGATGTCCAACTGCCAGTTTAGGCCTGATCCCACAGTAAACCAGCAGTGGGACATCCCCCAAGGGGTACCGGATTGCAAGAGGGTGCAGGCTGGGCTGAGGGACTACCCCCCCACCACAACTCTGTGCACGAACTTTGTGCACTAGGCCTCTAGTATATATATAAAGACTGACTCTTCCCTTCAGACTTGTCCCCTTCAAGATGCACAGCACTGATTTTTTTTTTTTTTTGGCTTTCCAAAGCTGTATTTCCCAGTGCCTTATATTTTATGGCTCTTACTGCAACTCTACATTCTCTAACTAGAAGTAGAGTTCCAATCCAAACCCAGTACTACTCATAGGAAGGACTTCAAAGCACTGGACATGTTGAAAGGATTCTCCTCTGTCATGTTGGTACTTGGACTAAGATTGGCTCTCATCCAAGGAGCACACATTCGATGGCAGGCAGGTACCAAGGATGAGATGGTCCAGTCCCAGACACATGAGCAAGGCAAGGATTGCTAGGAAAACTGGAGAGATGAGTCAAATCCAGCCAAAAGCAAGTGAAGTGGAGTTAGGTAACAAGTGACAAGAAGATTTGAGCAAGGAGCAAAAACTCAGGTTGGGAGATAGAAGATCAAAGAGCTTGGAGCACAGAAAAAGCCCTGGATGAGAAGGGCTTTGGAATCCAGCCTGGGACACACAAGGTCAGAACCGAAGACTGAGTGCAAAGGCAGAAACTGCTAATGCTCACAATTATCTGTTCCCTTTCTCCTCCTGGGGTCACAGCCAGCCCACATTTTCCAGCCACCCTGGCAGTTGGACATGGTCTTATGACTAAGCTCTGGTCAATGAAATGTGAACAGAAGTGACTGGTGCTACATCCAGTTCTGGCCTGGGAGAACCTCCCACACAGTGTTTCTGCTCTCCCATCTGCAATCCTCTCTCTTTCTCCAGGCATCAGCCGAATGGAGAGGACTCTGAAGATCTAAGAGTGCTCAGCCACAGAATGAAAGCAACCTGAGCCTCCTGTGGAAGGCCACTTGATGAGGAATACCTGCATTGCGACAACTGAAAAGTAAACTTTAATTGTGTCAAACCAGTGAGATTTGGGGCTGCTTGTTATGGTTGACAGCCTTCCCTTACTAATACAGGGTCCGAGAAACAAACATGCATTAAGCAGTAAAAAGGGAGTTTAACACTCCTAGAATGGATGAGAAATCAGATGATTTGGAACACCTGTGGAGAAAAAACCTAATCGATACCAAAGTACCTCTTTTATTTTTTAAACTAGAGGCCTGGTGCATGAAATTCGATGAGAAATCAGATGATTTGGAACACCTGTGGAGAAAAAACCTAATCAATACCAAAGTACCTCTTTTATTTTTTAAGCTAGAGGCCTGGTGCATGAAATTCATGCACTGGTGGCGGGGGAGGGTGTCCCTCGACCAGCCTCCACCCTCTCCAATCTGGGACCTCAGGGGATGTCCGACTGCCAGTTTAGGCCTGATCCGTGTGGCCCTGCCTGCCTGCCTGATTGCCCCTAATCGCTT
>NW_005358092.1:2523161-2540049 GCF_000412655.1 Myotis brandtii
CCCCCAACTTCCCTCCCCTGCAGGCCTGGTCCCCCCCAAACTGCCCTCCCCTGCTGACCTGGTCACCCCTAACTGCAACTGCTCCCCCTTACCGGCCTGGTTGCCCACAACTGCCCCCCCGCTGGCCTGGTGCCCCCAACTGCCTCCCCGCTGGCCTGGTCATCCCTCACAGCCCCCCTGCCGGTCTGCTGTTCAGTTATTTGGTCGTCCCTCACTAATCCCCCTGCTGGCCTGGTCATAGGCAGCCATCTTGTGAGGGAGTGAGGGATAATTTGCATATTACCTCTTTATTATATAGGATAAGCAGATTATAGTGTGAAGGATGGATTATGAAATATTAAGGAAGAAAAATTTCTAAGGCCAACTAACAAAATTAGCTATGGAATGGGAAGAAAACAAAGACACTGACAATGGTTCCCAGGCATCTGAATTAATGAACATGGTAGTGCCATCACTGAAATAGTGATCACAGAAAGACAAAAAGGTTTTAGGGGGCAGAAAACAATAAATTAATTTTGAGACACTTGAAATATTCTAAAGATATCCAGCAGAAAAATAAAAATGTGAACTTGAGACAAATATGTGGAAAAAGTAAATTTGAAAGTTATAATCATACCAATGGCGGGTTCAATAATGGGCATGGTTGACATTGCCTATAAAGAAAGATAAGTGGAGCCCTAGTTGGTTTGCTCAGTGGATATAGCATTGGCCTGTGGGTTCCAGGTTTGATCCCGGCCAAGGGCACAAGCCCGGGTTGCGGGTTTGATCCTCCCCAGTAGGGGGCATGCAGAAGGCAGCTAATCAATGATTCCCTCTCATCATTGATGTTTCTATCACTCTCCCTTCCTCTCTGAAATCAGTGATGTCACTACTATGTTGGTTAATTTTTAAGAATAAAAATATATGTCTTAAAAACAGAAAAATAAGTAGAAGAGTCACAAACAGAATTCACATCACCAGGGTGGATAATAAACACACTTAGGTGGACCTGTAGCTGCTGATAGATAGATGCATTGATGATTGATGCACGTAGAGATGCATTGATTTTTGGTTTACAGATATATCTAAACTTGGAAGGTCTCTACTGTTGTGAACCAGGGTTCTGTCTTTGGCTCCAGTTTTTTTAAGACTGAATCAAAAATCTGGATGAAGACAAATTTGTCAAATATGCTGCTGACACAAATCTAGGAGGAATTGTTAATAAGTTGGAAGGTTGCATCAGGATTCTAATGACCTCAATATGCTGAAACTCTGGTCCAAACTGACAAGATAAAATATAATAGCCATGAATCTAAAGTATTGCACTTAGATGAAAAAATATCACTGCCTAAACATAATGTAGGAGGAACCCTGGCTTATCAGCAATTTATATGACAAAGACCCCAGAGGATTTAGTAGACTGCAACTCAATATGAGTCAACAGTACAGCACAGCTGCCAAAAAGGCAAATGCAATCTTTACTCCCTTAATCTGCATTCAGAGCCCAGACTAAGGGAAGCAGCAGGCTGAGCATTCAGCATAGGTTAGTCTGCAGATAAAGCTTGTGTCCCTCTAAGCAGCAGGCTCCAAGACGGACACTGGAAAAGTGGCAGGTGACTGGAAGAGGGTGAAGAATGAAGAATGAAGACATAGGAGAACTGGGTAAAGAATGTGGGGCCCTGGCCAGGTGGCTCAGTTGGTTGGAGCATCGACCCGTACACGAAAAAGGTTGTGGCTTCAATTCCCAGTCAGGGCACATACCTAGGTGCAGATTTGATCCCAATCGGTGCGTATGGGAAGCAACCAATTAATGTTTCTCTCCCACATCAATGTTTCTCTCTCTCTCTCTCTCTCTCTCTCTCTCTCCCCCTCCCTCCTCCCTCTCTCTCTCGAAAATCAATTTAAAAAATAACATATCCTCAGGCAGGGATTTTTAAAAAGTGGGGACAAGAACCCTGCAAAACATGTTTAAAAATGGCTTGCTTCAAAAATCTGGATGGCTAAATCATATGGAGTAAAAATGCATTTTGTTTGCTTCAGATAGAAGGAGTAAGATTAATGGGCAGAAGTTATAGGATGTCAGATTTCAACTTTATCTTATTGCAGAAGATAAAGGCTATTCAAAACTGGAATGGAATGGCTGTTCTGTGAAGTTAGTGAGGCCCCCTTTCCTAGAATTATTAAAGTAGAAATGTGATGCCTAACTGGTGGGAATGCTAAAGAGAGTTCTTCATTGGGTGGGAGGTTGGGCTGCAATGGTTCCTAAGCTTTTTGATTTCAAGGACCAGTACATCTGTTTTTAATTTACTATGTGAAATTATTTTCAAAAATCAACTACCATCTACTATCATTACCATATCACAAAATATGACATTTAGCACTAAAGAGCATGGCAGACATCTTATCAGCATAAAGGACAATTCTTTTATAAAAAAGGTTTTTAACCTTTTATTTTATTGATTTTTTAATATACATTTTATTGATTTTTTACAGAGAGGAAGGGAGAGGGATAAAGAGTTAGAAACATTGATGAGAGAGAAACATCAATGAGCTGCCTCCCGCACACTCCCTACTGGGGATGTGCCCGCAACCAAGGTACATGCCCTTGACCGGAATCGAACCTGGGACCCTTCAGTCTGCAGGCCGACGCTCTATCCACTGAGCCAAACCAGTCAGGGCTCCTCGCCACCAAACCGATGACAAAGAACAATTCTTTATAAAGGATTGGGCAAAAGTAGATTTATAGTTGTGAGTATGCGAAACAGTTTATTCTTGTATTATTATTAGTTATTGTATTATTTTCCATATGAACAACTGTAAAGCTATTTTTGCCCTACCCTGTATTAAATAAACTTAACTTTCTAGATAAAAACATACCATATATTTCTAATTTCATGAGAAAACATTAATCATGATTCAATTTGTCTTGTTCACTTGTATTCCCAGTGCACAGCATTTAGTAGGCACTCAATAAATATTTGCTCAATGAATGACTGAATGGATGCATGTATTTAATATATAAAGCCCTGGCTTCCACACTGAGTCCAACAGCTTCTCTACCTCATCATTAATCAATATTTATTGACAGCGCTCATCATTCTTGGCATTGAAATATGGTACAGCAAGGGCCATTAACTCCTACAATCCATTCTCCAAGCACTAAGAGTAATAATGCCTTATATCTGTACTGTATTTTAAGGTTCACAAAGCATTTTCTCATGTTATCATTTCACTCAACTCTTTTACAACCTTGAATTTATGGCTAAAAAAACTGAGAATCAAAGGCTTTCCCAACGCCACATCTGACATGGTGGAGTCAGGAATTCAGCAACTACAACTGCAAGGTAGATGCTATTCCCATCTGCCTCAAGATGTCTCCCTAAGAAAGGTATAACCTGATCCTCTGGCCACCGTGGGGAAACTGGAATGCTTTGCCTTAACCACAAAACCACAGCACACGGGCCTCAACAACTGGTACAGATGGGACCTACAGTTAGGGCCTTTTGGGGGAATAGCAGAGAAATCAGAGGAACCCACAACCTCCATCAGCAGCAAACCAAGAGCCTTTGTTTGCCTTCAAGATACCATCTGTCCACCAGGCCTGCTAACTCTGGCAGTGTAAACCCCTCTGAGATGGATTTGATGTTAGTCTATCCAAATGCACCAAAAAAAGGAAGTAATGCAGAAAAAAAGACCCTCTAAGTCTAAAGGATGATGACACAGTGTGAGAAGCCAGCAATGGGAAGCTAAATACATTCCGTGTTCCCCTTTCATTCTATATGCATCCCCATTCTATGATGTGGGACTACCTGACTGTTTTAGCCTGAAAGCAATTCAGGAAACCAAACAGTACAATCCATGATTAAACACACCAAGAGGCAAACAACAACAAAGTTATCTCACAGATTTAACCAGTTATTTTGAGATTAGATAAATAGATGATAGATAATAGATTCTCTAGTGTGTGACTAGAACAGAGTCCAGGGTAGCTTAGCAACCCCAGGTGCTGGTTTTCTCACTGGTAATTCATTGATTAAAGAAATCCAAGGTTTGGGATCCACAGTGAGGCATATGGTCAAGGTACTGAAGCAGCAGCAGCAGTAGTGGGCATCCTGAACAGATGGTAAAGGCAGGTGTGTGCAGGGGGGAAGAGAGAGGGCACATGCTATAAATGCTATGATTATTATTGCATTTCCTAGCAACACAGTGCTAGCGATGTTGTCTGTGTACCACACAGAAAATGGGAGAGACAGGCTTGTGAAAACAAAACAAAGATCAAGAGACTGTTCATCTGTGTGACAGAGGGTGAAAACAAAGCCAGGACATCAAGTCTGAATGGACATGTCACACAGGAGACCAAAGAATGCATGAGAGGGGGAAAGTGAGGCATCAGTTTACCGGAAGTCACTTACCCAGAGAAGTAAATAATGAGGGCAGAGCACCACAGAGAAGCAGGGACTGTAAGGTTAGACAGGTTGGAGTGAGAGCAGTGGTTTTATCACTTTTCTAATATTGTGACATGGGCAAAGTGTGGACTGCATTTTAACCTCAGCTCGGTTTGGCTCACCCACATTTCCTGAACACATACTACTGTCGTATATTAATGTGAGTAATAGGAATACAAAGGTTAATATGTCCCCTGCTTTCTGACCTCTCAAAATGGGAACATGACCATTTTAATGTGGTTGCTGTGCGATTAAATGAAATAACATAAATGAAATACCTTGGCACAAATAAGAATTTAGTATACGTTGGTTGTTATTCTAGTGGTAATGATGGATGGCCAAGGATCAACGTCTGGATATTTCTCTCTTTTGTTTTAAATTAGGAAATAATTTAAATAATACTTTCTTATTATTTCTAAAAATATCAGGACCTTAGAATGCATTTAATCCTGATATTTTCACCCACCCCCACCTATCACTAATCTTCGACCTTATTGTTGTTCAATATTTAAAGCCTCCTTATTTTCAAATCACCCTAAATCTTAAAACTTAGTCTTCTAGAAAGAAAGGAAGAGAGGAAGGAAGGAAGGAAGGAAGGAAGGAAGGAAGGAAGGAAGAAAGAAAGAAAATGGAGAGAAGGAAACATCTTTATTAAATGTGTTGCTTGCTGAAAGAGTGCTTTAAAGTGTTCTCAGTCTTTGTTGATATGAAAAAATGTCTTTTCATCCTAACTCTTGCATGGCAATCTAGCTTTGTATAGAATTCTAGTTTGATATTCACTGAGCACTTTGAAGATATTTCATTGCCCACTGTCTACTGTGGTTGATGAAGTCTGCTGTTTGTAGACAGATGATGTCTTTTCTCCCTGCTTGCTTTTAAGGTTTTCTCATTTTCTTTAACAATTTAGCAGTTTTCTACATTGAGTGTCTTGCTGTAGCTATATTTTTAATTACCCTACTCAATACTCAGTGTGCTGCCACAATCTAAAAATCAATATCTTTCTTAAATTTTCGAATATTCTTGGCATTATCTTCTAAAATAATGCTTTTTCACCATTCTCTCTACTATTTCCTAGAACTCCATTTAGACATATACCGTAACTTTTCATTCTGTCCTTCAATTCTCTCAATTGCTCTTTCATAGATTCAATATTTTACCTCTCAGTGCTAAATTCTGGGCAATTTCATCAGGTCTTAACTTCAAATCACAGATTTATCTTCTACTATTTCTTACCTAATGTTTCACCCACTCATTAAGTTATTTATTTCAATGGCTGTGTTTTTCAGTTCTAGAATTATTAGGACCTTTTTTTTCAAATTTCCTTTTTCAGAGAGTACTATCCTTTTATTGTGCTTTCTATTTCTTTTTTATGTCTTTTAACTTTTTAAACAAATAATTTTATAGTCTCCTCAAATTGTCCTGTTACTTTAGTTCTTGGAGCACTAATCGTCACGCCTGCTATATCTATTGGCTCTTCCTCATGGAAGTTTATTTTCTTATGAGGTTTATAATTTTTGCTGTTAGTTCCTCTTCAGCCAGGATTGCTTGTTTTATGAAAGTGTTGAGGGCCCTAAACTGTAGAACTCTGCTTTAGCATTGTTTGTGTTTATTTTTGAGGAGCATATGTGCATTAATTATTCTCCATCTAGGTTTTTTTATTGTGGTAAAAATGCCTACATAATAGTTACCATCCTAACCATTTTAAGTGTACAGTACAGTAGTGCCAACTATATGCACACTGCTATGCAGCAGACCTCTAGGACTTTTCATCTTGCATGACTGAAACTCTAACCGAGTGAACAACCCCCACCTCCTCCCCCAGCCCCTGGCAACCACCACTCTACTTTTTGCTTCTATGGGTTTGACTACTCTAGGTACCTCGTATAAGTGGAACCATGCAGTATTTGACTCTTTGTATCTGGCTTATTTCATTTAGTAAAACGTCCTCAAGGTTTATCCGTGTTGTAATATATGGCAGGATTTCCACCTTTTTAAGGCTGGATAACATTCCATTGTATATGTCTTAGTTGGCTTGGGCTGCCATAACAAAATACAATAGACTCGGTGACTTAAACAAAAGAAATTTATTTTCTCACAATTCTGGAGGCTAGAAGTCCAAAATCAAGGAGCCACCCTGATTGGTTTCTGGAGAGAGCTCTCTTCCTGGCTTGTAGCAGTCCTCACATAGCTCCACTGTCTTTTCTTACAAGGGCACTAATTCCATCATGGGAGCTCCACCATCATGATCTCATCTAAACCCAATCATCCCCCAAAGGTCCCATCTCCAGATACCATCACTTAGGGCTTCAATACAGAAATTGGGGAGGGGGGCACAATTTAATCCTTAACAGAATATGCCACATTTTTATGTCCAAAATATAGTTTTTAATGTCATTTTTAACTCCTAAAGTTCCTGTGAAAGGTGCATAGCATGAAGTCAAACTCCATACCTGTGAGTGGTACAGACATAGAGTCTTTCTCTCTTAAGCCCCAGGACAGACAGCACACTTCCTTACTGTCTTCCAGACCAATAAGCAGGGCTTTTCTCTTCTCCCTTTCTTGTACAGGAAACTCTTTAAAGTTCTGGGCTTTGTGCAAGGGCTCCATTCCAGCTCCTCCAAATCTTTTTTTTTTAAATATATTTTATTGATTTTTTTACAGAGAGGAAGGGAGAGGGATAGAGAGTTAGAAACATCGATGAGAGAGAAACATCAATGAGCTGCCTCCCGCACACTCCCTACTGGGGATGTGCCCGCAACCAAGGTACATGCCCTTGACCGGAATCGAACCTGGGACCCTTCAGTCTGCAGGCCGACGCTCTATCCACTGAGCCAAACCAGTCAGGGCTCCTCCAAATCTTATGAGGCCATAATTCTCATTCATCATGGACTTAGCTATTTTGAACCTATTCTCTCTGTTGTGCAGTTAAAAGTACACATTATCTATGACACAGGACTGTTTTGAGACTTAAATTACACAATTCACATGAAGTTCCTGATATATGAACTAGCCCACACTGGAGAGTCAATGAATCATGGCTATTTTTATTTCTAGAACCCACTAAACCCCTCCAGTCAAAACCACACTCCTTCCTCTTAAAAAAGTAATAAAAATTAAAAAATGATAATATATAACATTATGTACCTAAGACTACCCATACATAAATGTCTCCTCTTTCTCTTGAAAAAGGCAGAAGAAAAGTGAAATAAAAGAGGTATCTGCAATTAATTGCAAAGCCTGAACCCCAATATCACTTTTATATATGACATATCCCCAATATGAAACACTTGCCTAGAAGGTTGAACAAAATTTAAATTTGTTCACATTTAAACAAAATGTGCAAAACTCTCACCAACCTAACACACACACACACACACACACACACACACACACACAGCTATTAGTTGTACCTAAATTAAATTTCCCAATTGATCATAAAAGATACACATCCTAAATCTAAGTCCATTCACCCTTTGAGTGCGGGGCATGTTCGTGTTTTATTGAACATCTGTCAGCCTTGGTGCTAAAACATTAAACTTCAGCTAGTTCACACAGCCTAAACCTAGTTCAGAGTCTGTTCCAGATCAGGATAGGTCGTCTTTCCCCAGCAAGTACTTCTGTCCCTCTCCTCGATTCCATGGGTGGTTGGCTAGATCTGGCACATGGGGAAAAGTTTGCCAATCCCTATTTTAGGGGATTAGCTATAAATGTATTCTTCTATTTTACATAGCATTTACCCAAGTGAAATAAAAATATATGTCCATGTAAGGACCTATATAAGAAAATATATAGTAGCCTGATATATACAGCCTCAAAGTGGAGGCTGTTAGGAATCAGGCTCCATATTTTGATTTCCCTTTCAGTGAAAACTACATACTGTAGCGCACAACCCTGTGTCCTTCAGACACAGCAGCTGCGTGTACCAAGAACAGGTTTCCTGGGCCTTCCTAACAGATATCCCACTTAAGAAGTCCTATTATATAAAGCAGGAGCTCACTTTAAATGAATCATCTTCTAAAAATCAGCCTTGATCCCAATATCAGTGTATTTGACTCTAGAATAAATGTGAATCAAACTTGGAAGAAAGGCCAGAGGCAAATAACTTTATGACTACAAAATATATGGTGCTAGAGCTATAATCTCTGTTGCCCTTTCCTACCTCTTAGAGAAATGTTTTGCCTATTGAATTAAAAATATAGTGGAAGGTCTGCCCAGCCAGTGTGGCTCTGTGGTTGTGTCCACTTATGAACCAGGAGGTTACGGTTTGATTTCCAGTTGGAGCACATGCCCAGGTTGCAGGCTTGATCCCCAATGTAGGGTATGCAGGAGACAGCCAATTGATGACTCTCTCATCATTGATGTTTCTGTCTCTCTCTCCCTCTCCCTCTCCCTTCCTCTCCGAAATCAATAATATGTATACAGTGGAAGGTTTAGAGGCATATCCATGTTGTTGAGTAAATGAGTCCTTCCTCGTTATTGAGTGATATTCCATTCTATGGATGCTCTACAATGTTTCCCCACTCACAATAGAAGAACATTTGGGTGATTTCCAGTTTGAAGCTGTTAGGAATCAGGCTACTATATATTTTCTTATATAGTTTCTTATGTGGACATATATTTTTATTTCTCCTGGGTAAATTCTATGTAAAATAGAAGAATACATTTCTAGCTGATCCCTTAAAAAAGGGATTGGAAAATTTTTGCCCATGTGCCAAATCTAGCCTGCCACTCACGCACATCAGTTATATACTACATGATTTAATTTATCATTTATTCATTCTGGGAAAGGCAAAATGTAAAGAAGCAAAATCAGATCAGTGATTGCCAAAGACCTTGGATGGAGAGAGTACTGAATAAATGAGGTATGAGGGATCTTTATAAATGATTTATAGCATGACTGTTGTGTTACAGGACTGTCTATGTAAAAGGTGAACCTCACCATATGTAAAATATGCATCAAGAAACCTGATGTAAAAAAATATATAGTGGAAGGAAGGAAAGCAGGCAGGAAGGAGTGGGGAGGGAACAGTAAAGGAGGGGAGGAGATGGGAGAGGAGGGGAAGAAGGAAAAGAAATGTGGTGTATCCCCCATGAGCTCCTGCATGGATGTATGCACACTCCTTTATTTACTGTATCCTCTTGGAGTACATTCAAAGCAAGAACATTAAATATGAGTAATATCCAAAGTGAAAACAGCCCCTCTTGACATTGCTCTACAAATGTCTGCCCTAAACGAAACAGTGAATCAGAAAGTTACATCTGCGGGTGGGTTGGGGAGAGAAAACAGAGTCCCACGACATGTGTTAGGAAAAAACTAAAACTAAGGCAAGCCCGTGTGATGATGTTTTTCAAGTCAAGAAAGGCAGACCCAGGCTAGTCTTGTTTTACTGCAGTGCAGATAGCGACAATTCCAAACAGATAAAGAAGACTCTAAAATTGGCTCTATGCATCAGGCTGCCCTGTATCCCTGGGAAAGAGCCATTGTGTCAACTAGATGTCAATCCAAGTATTTTCTTACTGATCCACCTCCCTGGCTTTTATCTCTTGAGCATGTAGATAAACACATATGACAATCCCTAGAGATTATTTCTAAATATACCAATCCCTGTTTATACCAAAATAATTCCCTGCCAAGCACAAGCCCTGGCACAACCACTCCCAGGATAAACCTGAAGCAGAGTGCAAACCAAGACTCTGGGACCCTGGTTCTCGCTGGTCTAAATCTGAGATTGGGACCAGGCCATCATGCTGACACCACCTCCATGATGACACACATTCCTAACCCAAACTTTCCTCCTGCCAGAGGAGGGCTGAGCAGATCCACAGGCTTATTCTGCCAGCATGGGGGCTGCTATTTAAACTATCAAGAAAGATCTCAAAAATCCAACAGCAAACTATCCAAATTAGAAAGGAAACAATATAATCATGGCAGGGCTTTTTAAAAGCAAGGGCTCAGAAAGCAGGCTAAGTTCAAATTTCAGCTCTACCATTTATTAGCTGTGTGGTCTTAGACAAATTACCTAAGCTCAGTTTTCTTTCCTGTAAACTGATTAATAGCAGTTCCTACCTCCTGAGTTGGAGGTGAGGATTAAATGAGATGGTTATGTAATATACTTAGCAAAGTACACACTGAAAGCAATAAGTGAGGGCAGAGATAGTCTGCTTGCACCCATTGAGCAGAAACACTCTAGGGGGAAGGGCCTGATATACAATAGCTTATTATTCTTCAGAAAGGCCCCTTACCATGCCTTGCAATCATCAAAGTGTCTGATTGTAGAAACAAATCCAAATGGAGGTCTGTGCTAGGAAGGACCAGGATGAGAAGATGTTGGCTGTCAAGACACTAAACTGTTTATAACCAAAGGAATGCATTAGATACTCACGCTCGGAGAGCTGATTTATGTTAACTAAATAGCCCCACATCCCTTGGATGTCTCCACTTGAGCTCTCTCCACAGCCAAGCCATTTAAATGCACGGGGATCTGGGTCTCCACTTGGGTGTTGGCAGGTTGAAAGGCACTTCCAAAGCCAACAAGCTCTAGAAAGCCAAATATGGCCAAGACCACGGTAGGTGAACCTCAGGGAGCCCCACCCCCCAGCGAGTGCCAGAAGATGGTGAGGGGTGACTCAGACAGTATCATCTGACAACTTCAGGGTACGAGTGACTATGGGCTATTTTCATTTCCAAACAAAATTTTCCATCCTATAAACCCCAAAGTATTTTATCGAAGCGGTGGGGTCTAATTTATCAACCTGCTGCTAAAAAGGCAACCTCTTAAGCAGAGCAAAGATGCTATTTTGAGTCATTTGCTAAAATACAGTCTCCTGCCCCTGAGAGAGGATATCAACAATAATTAAATTTCCTGGAGATCCCCGAGGAATCACAGAAAGTTCATGGTAAAAAGGAGGAAGGCCAGGGATCAGGGCCAATCCCTCACCTGCTCATGACAAGTTTGGCAAGTCAAATCATCTTGAGCATCAGTTTCCCCGTCCATGCACTAAAAACAAATTTCTCACAGGGATCAAGTGAGAATAACATGAGGTAATAAGAGTGAAATGTATTTTTTGTTTTTTTGGTCACTATAAATTGCTTTTATTCTGGCTATAGCAAGACTTTTTTAAATTTTTTTAATTTTATTAAGTTATTACATATGTGTCCTTATCCCCACATTACTCCCATCCCCCCCACTCATGCCCTCAACCCCCTGTTGTCTGTGTCCATTGGTTAGGCCTATATGCTTGCATATAAGTCCTTTGGTTGATCTCTCCCTCTTACCCCCACTCTCCCCTACCTTCCCTCTGAGGTTTTACTGAAATGTATTTTAAAATATTTAGAAAGACAGTGTGATGAAACTATAAGGTACTATCTAGTGACTCCTTCAGGAAAATTATACAAGAAATTTAGAAGCTATTGGATTTAACTCAACTTTAAATATATGTATATGATGTACCAATCTAGCTGAATAAAAAGTGAAAAGCAGAATTTATAAGAGTTAAGTTTTTTCTTTTTTGTTTCTACATTATACCAAATACACATATCAACTGATTTTTTCCCACTAAATTAGCTGTTTGTTTACATACTGATTGAATCAGCTGGCTGAAATAAAAGACAACCCGGGCATCTGTCCATCTTTACAAGAAATGGCCATCCGGCCAGCATGGCTCAGTGGTTGAGCGTCAACCTATGAACCAGGAGGTCATGGTTTGATTCCCGGTCAGGGCACATGCCTGATTTGTGGACTCGACCCCAGTGGTGAGCATGCAGGAGGCAGCCAATCAATGATTCTCTCTCATCATTGATGTCTCTATCTCTCTCCTCCCTTCCTCTCTGAAATCAATTTTTAAAAATGGTCAAAGTAGTAGGTGTGCTATACATTCCTCACCTCCATCCTAGTCAATAGAAGACATCACTAATCAATCACTGCACTCTTTCCCCTGAGCTTAGGCAATAGTTCAGAATCCTTTCAACATGAAACACTCCATTATCAGTCCTGAATCAGCACAGGACCTGAAACTTACTGTATTTGTCATCTTAGATGTATGGACCCTGAGAAAGAAGATACCTATCAAGAAGGATTCCGGGTGGTTAACTGGGCTCAAATTTAAAAACAGAGTCCAGCAACCATCTCTAAACATGGGGCTCTAACACAAACCACACTTCAGGGAGAAGCCTGCACTGAACTACCTGCCTCCCACTGCTCTGTGTTCCCACCATCTGAGCGAGCCTAACAAAGGAGTTCCTGAAATTATATTTCAACCAACAGGACTGAGATGTTCCCTGTCAAATCAGAGCTGCCTAGCTATATTTCCCATCAGCATCTTCATCAACCAATCAGAGAGGCTCCATTCTGACCAATCAGGGCAGTGCCTTTTGGACTAATCAAACTTCAAGGATTTGGACTCCTCATTTCATAAGGACAAACCAATCGAGGTCCAAGGGTGGGGACTTCTGTCTATATAAGTCAGCTCCCCTCTGGCTTAGGGAGCACATTTTCCCTTTCTACCAAAGATTGAAGATTGCACTTCCCTGGCTGGGCTAGAGCAGGGCCATCTCACAACAGTGCTTCTTCACAGCCATGCTGCTTCATAATTGAGCTGTAACACTATTGAGCTGTTCATAGCTGTGCTGTTCTCATGGTCGTGCTGTATCACAATTGTGCTACTAATAAAGTTTCCTTCTTCGCCACACCCCAAATTGGGGATTCCTGTTGGCACTGAATTGGTGCCAATGACCATCAATCAACAGATGTATCTTTTGCCTGATTTAATTTGAAACCACAAGCTTAGGAAAATCATCCATAGAATGTTTTTAGTCTTACTAATTCTTCCTAAACTTATTTGCTGATGACTGGAATTCCTGGGGAAAAGATCAAGCCTTTCATTTCACAATTAGACAAAAGCCTGAAAATGCAAATACTTCAGAGAAGAAATAAATTTATATAAAAATGTAAATAGTTGATTCTAGCCTCCCTTTGAGCAGGGTCCAGGTGACCCTACTCCTCCTGGAGAAACCATTGTCCTCCCACTCACTCAATGAAGTTGGCCTCCAGGGACATAGAGCCCACACAAGGTATGTCCATGACTGCCAGGATGGGCAGGGACTGTGATGTGCTGCATAGCTCTGTCAGGGATCTGAGCCTTTTATCTGTGGGTGTGCCTTCCCAGAGGGAAGGAAAGGTAAAAGCAAAAAGCCTTGGATCCCTGAAGATGATGTGAGAAAGCTCCACCGCAATGGGAAGGGTACAGAAAGGGGAGATGACAATCAGAGATAAACCTCAGTGCCACAGAGATAGCAACTCAAACCCACAACATCATCTTTCACATACTGATTGACTCCCTTATTCCAAAAGCTGTTCAACTCCTAGCCTAGGGTTTCTTTTTATAAAAATTTGGTCCTTGATGGGATCAGGGTATCAGATCCATAAAAAACTAAACAAGACTTCCAGACCCTGGAGGATTCATTCATTTCTCAAGTGTGGTTGTAACAATGTACCATGTTACCACCACTGAGAAATTCAAATATAGCTCAGCCAGTGGCTCCAATGTAAGCTCCAGGAGGGCAGATGCCGGGCTATTTCATTCATCAGTGCATCTAGGACAGTGATGGTGAACCTATGACACGCGTGTCAGAGGTGACACGCGAACTCATTTTTTTGGTTGATTTTTCTTTGTTAAATGGCATTTAAATATATAAAATAAATATCAAAAATATAAGTCTTTGTTTTACTATGGTTGCAAATATAAAAATATTTCTACATGTGACACAGCACCAGAGTTAAGTTAGGGTTTTTCAAAATGCTGACATGCCCAGCTCAAAAGGTTCGCCATCACTGATCTAGGAGTATGCCTGTCTGGTATCTACTACCTAATACATAGTTGCCAAAAATTGGTTTTGTTTGTTTATGCCCTCTGCCAAGGAGCTATTATAGTGCCAAACTCACAATAAGCACTCACTTAACATTGACTGATTGATTGATGATTGATAGTCTGTCCTATCTTTGGTTCCCTAAGTGAAGGAAGGAGAATGAGTGACCCTGATGTACCTGGTATACACCTAATATACATAATTTATGTAACAGCCACCTAATGTACCAAATATAGTTTTAATTAATATCTAATATATATTTCTAAGTCCAATGATATAAAAAAGGATAATGGACTAATATTCTGAAAGTTTAAAATACTCTAAATGAGTAAATCCAGAAAGATAGACTGGAAACCATTAGGTGCCATAAATTAGAGGTGATAGTTAAAGGAGGTAAACTATTGGACATCATCATGTCATGTCGGTTTGTGAGCATTTCCCCTTATAAATATAGTTTTTACTAAATGACCAGTTCAAAGGATAATGGTTTAACAAACCAGATAAAGGTATATTTACAATAATCCCATCCTTGTAAATGTATCAATACTTTCAAAGCATGTTTACACCCAGGACCTTCTGTATCCTGACAATATCCTTGTGATGGAAATAGAAGTACTGGTATTACTAGTGGTCTATACAGCACAGATGCAAATGTCCAGCTCTGGCAACATGGCAGGCCAAGCTTAGACCACCAAAAAAAGGGGGATTCGTTCTTTTTATGATGCAAAGAAACGCTGAACAATATGAGCTGAGCCCCAGGAAGGAAGAGAGAACTTAAAGCTGAGTAATGAGCTGAGGTATTAACAGCTGGGATGGCTCTGGGGGATGTGGGGTTGAGAGGCCCACAGGTCAGGGGTGGAGTTCTAACCCCTAAACAAAACAGTAGACAGAGCTAGAGGACCCCACAAAACCAAAGGGTTGACTGAGACCCTGGCATAAACCTGAGAATCTAGAACTATTGATTCTCGGTAAAAAGGGGGTCTAAAACCCCTACCCACATGCCCAAAGGAGAGCTAAGAAAATGTGGATCACAAGATGCTGATTGGGACTTTCCTTATCTCAGAATTCCAGCTGAAGCCCCAAACCTGAGAGCAATAAGTGAGAAGTATCCCTCAAACAACAGAGGCACTGGATGCCAGGAATAACAGGCAGCCAAACTGGTCCTTGATCCCTCCCTCCAGCACCCCACCCAGCCTATATAAGAAGAGGACTAGAAACACAGGCATCCTGGAGGTAGTAAGGGGTGGGCTGAGGCACCGTGTGCTTCCCCCAACCCCCTCCCAAATCAAGTGAAGTGGGCACCAAGGAGAGCATCTCCGGACACTGCAGTGGAATAAAGAGAAACCAGCCTCTAAACCCCCACCCCCGCCCCATGCCCACCCTGGAGTACCAGAGCAGAGCGCTATTCTTGGGAAAGCACTGACCATGCTGTTTAGAATCTGGAGGATGCATACAAACAGGTTGGTGCCTGCTTCCTGCCTGGAAAATTCTCCAGATTTGGATCAGCTGTGCTGACAGGACAAGGAAAAAGGGCAACAATGGAAGACAGCCTGCAACTCCAACTTTTAACTAAATACAGCAGCCTCTACTGGGCTGAGCTGGTGATATGCAAGGTCGCTGGATTCAAGCTACTGTGAAAGTATTCCTCCCAAGAGGGCTGCCTCAGCAGAAAGAAGCTATGCAATTCACAAGAAGTCTTGCAGAGACCACATCACCCACATCATGGAACTATGAGGTATAAAGGACCCCAAGGGGACCTTAAAAGAGCCCACAAAGATGCCCAAAGACAGAGCCAGTATTGGGATGGCTACCATAGTAGAGAATGACGGCCAGCCAATGTCAGGCAAAGCAGCACCAAGGAGGAAGACTTCAGCCCCGTTTCCATTAAGCCTCTCTCCTCTTTCCTAATCCTAGACCAGAAGGAGGGAAGGAGTGGCAGGACTAGAAGAAAGAAAAAAGTAGGTCATGACCCTCTTCCCCCAGATAAATCTGAAAGCCATGGGTAAGGCTTGAAGTAACCTATGGACTTCTAATATTTGTAAAATGAGTCCTAATTATTGAAATGAGACTTTTCTAATAACTGAATGTGAGTGGAAAGCTAAAATAGGCCTGAGATGATGTGAACAAGAAAAAGGAAAGGAAGATCCAACAGAGCAGGTCTGAAGGCTGCAATGGTAGAAAAATAAAAATGTTCCCTGTTTGTATGAGTCAGCCCATACTATATACACGTTCCACTTATCTCTGAGATTCTGGGTGTGAAAATTTTTTCTCATGAAATATTAAAGCACCGGTACACTGTGGACACTCCAAGTCAAGAAGCTAATATTAAAAATTGTTTATAGACCAGTGAAGCCACTAAAATTGCCCACTTGGGGCAAATGCAACACCTCTAAAATTCAGGATGCTTAGAACCTAGTCGGACAACAATTTCATAAAGAAGATGGGCTCACACTGAAAAATTTTATGTCACAGAAGGAAGTGATCAACCATCAGTGAAACTCAGCAGAAACAAGAAAAAGAATAACTATTCCTCAAGAGCTGAAACAGATAAAACTATCTAAAATAGACTATCAGTATTATAAATACACACACACACATA
>NW_005358092.1:2540258-2559018 GCF_000412655.1 Myotis brandtii
AGAAACCATAAAGGGAAAAAATACACTATTAAAAAAAACAAATTTTAAAAAGAACGAAATATAACTTTTAGAAATAAAATAGTCATTGAAAATAAAAGCATTTAAAGTTTAAACAGCAGATTAGATACAAAAGAAGAAAAAATGCTGAATAGGAAAATACAGCTGAAGACATTACCCAGAATGTAGCAAAGAAAGATAATGAAATACAGGATAAGAAAAAGCATTTAAGAAAAAGGGTAAAATGAGAAAGACCAGTACATAGTTTAATAACTGAGTTTGAGAAGAATAAAATAGAAAGACTGATGGAGAGGCAATATTTTTAAATGACTAAGAATTTTCCAGAACTGGTGAACAATATGAATCCTTAGATTGAAGTATCCCACCAAGTCTCAAGCAAGATTTTTTTTAAATCTATGTATTAACACGACTTTGTAAAATGGCATAATGCAAAAGACAAAAAGAATATCTTTTTAAAATTCAGAATATTGATTTGGATTTATAGAAGATTTCTCATCAGCAACAGTAGAGTCCAGAAGATAATGGAATATCTTCAAATTACTGAAGGAAGATATTTGCTAACAGAATTATGTATCTGACTAAGCCATCACTGAAGTGGGGTGTGGAGAGGGCGGGAACAATTCAAAACAAAGACTGAGGAAATTTACCACAAAAGACCATTGCTAAAGAAATACCGAATATGTGCTACAGTATTTAGGGGGGGGGGAAACAGAAAGAGGGCACCGGAGCAGCTACCACCGGGTCTGGATCCAACACTATGTGCAACTGACGCCCACCTGCCATGCACTCAAATTTCTTTTGTTTCTAAGTCCAGTGTGGCAACTCTCAAGAACCAGCTGTGAGTCTGCTAAAGGAAGAATGAAGTCCCCAGAATAAGATTACAGTCATTGGTCTGGTGCTGTTGGATGGCCTCAGCCATCAGTATCTAAATCAGTGGTTCTCAACCTTGGCTGCACATTAGAATCACCTGGGAATCTTTTTTTAAAATCCTGATTTCTGGGCCTCATCCTCCGGAAATTCTGTTTCTTTGTTACTAATGTTGTGGCCCCACCCCATAACAAAGAAACAGAATTTCCAGAGGATGAGGCCCAGAAATCAGGATTTTAAAAAGATTCCCAGGTGATTCTAATGTGCAGCCAAGGTTGAGAACCACTGATCTAAATGAAGGACGTGGCAGATAAACTTGCTCTTGTTGATGTCACGGAAGACAAACTGAAGGGAGAGATGATGGGTCTCCAGCATGGCAGCCTTTTCCTTAGAACTGCAAAAGAGACTATAGTGTGACTGCAGAGACCACAGTGAGACTGCAAACTCCAAGCTGTTTATTACCACAGCTGGGGCACATCAACACGAGGGAGAATGCCGTCATAATTTGGTCCAGCATTACATGAACATCTTTATTATTGGGGGGGGGGGGTAATTATCATGATTTATTATAGGAAAAAGATATAGATTCAAATCAGCTAAGGGAAGAAGCGTGTGAAGTGTCTAGCCGTCCTTTACCTGTGTAGCCAGGACAGGATGAATATCTTTAACTTCTTCATTCCTAATGTGAAATACACCCCAACTGCAATTTGCTTGTTGTTTTCAACCCAGTGGGTATCGTGACCTATGTGGCTTGGAAGATAAGTGGCTTTCTAAAAACCCATTTATTGGAAGTGGTTGCAATCTGGATTCAGCCTGGTTTCGTTACCTAATGGGGGAGAGGCTGGGAGTTCACCCATTAAGCTGTCATGGGTGGGTGCTTGGGGAGCATGGACATTCTAGTGACCCTGTGTGGAGTGGAGTGAATGTTGCTGGTGTCTCCCCAAAGGATCTGCACCCTGATTTAGGCAGTGATGCAGATAAGCAACAGTGGGAAGAAGTTCACAAACAGGTGGTTGAAAGTGCCTATGATGTGATCAAACTGAAAGGCTACACACCCTGGGCCACTGGCCCGTCGGTGGCAAATTTGGCAGGAAGTATGATGAAGAATCTTAGGCGGGAGCATCCAATTTCCACCATGATTAAGGGTCTCCACGGAATAAAAGAAGACGTCCTCCTTAGTGCTCCTTCCTCTTGGGGCAGAGTGGAACCTCTGATGTTGTGAAGGTGACTCTGACACCTGAGGAAGAGCCTGTTTGAAGAAGAGAGCAGATAACTTTGGGGGATCCAGAAAGAGCTACAGTTTTCAAGTCTTCTAATGTCCTACCACCTCACTGTCTAGGCTACAGCAGGATTTTAGTTGGAGATTGTGCATATTGTCCCTTATATCTGATCTGTGACTAAAAACATCACTTTCCGAAAGGCAGAAATAGTAATAGTTCATAAAACCCTGCATCTATGTCCTGATGCTGGACCATCCTTATCTTGTGTGAAATAGTTCCACCTCCTCAACGGTGCCACTGCCAATGCTGCATACACTAGTTGCCCTTCAAACTAGATGTGTGTGTCCACTGGATTATATAACTTGTGGTTCCTTTACCAAACATGCCTAGTCCAACATTTTTTCCTCCAATCAATCACATCCTGGGATGCAATGTATAAATTTAATATTGCATGTCATGTGCATAACTGTTTTAAAGGATCTGATTTTGTGTACTGTATGTATCACACTCATGTACATTGCCATGTAATGTAAAAAAGAAAAGTCCACATGTAAACAATGGAGCCAATTATCCAAGTATCATACCAACTAGAACACCATGTAAACCTTTAAAAAAACAGAAGGAAAAGAATGAAAGATGCAATAAAACTTCCTCACAAAGATTTCCTTGGGAGCAGGTGTGTCTTCTTAGTCACGTGTACTGCATATAAGATAAAGCACCCCAATTCAAGTTCCCCTCTCAATAGTTCCCTACACAGGACAACCCTGTGCCTCTGAAACCCAAAGCCTTTTTCTCTGGTACTGTTTGTGAAGTCATGCAGCAGGGTTGTTTTACACACTTTCTGCCCCACTCCCAAGACATCTTTCTCTGAGAAAACTCTTTAAGCATTTGAGCCTCTACTACAATTTACCCATGTAGCTGAAAATACATAAAGGACCAGACACACAAAGCCTTCTTCTGCTGTATTTCAATCAATTCCTTTGCAATGTTCAAGCAATAGTCATTTATAAACGGAGTTGGAAGAATAAACAGATTTTTAATTGGGGGACTGAGGGAAGCAGATCCCCAGACATGCTGAGGTTAAAAGTCCCTCAAAATGCCAAAGCAAAAGGTAGAGGTCATTCTAGGCACAGGTCTCCTTGTGCCCAGATATGCCTGCTCCTGTGACACAAGCTATCTTTCAGGGTTTCAAGTAAGTCACACTCCTCCCCCTCCTCTCTGCTACTTCCCTCTCTCACACACACACATGCACTGTTAGGCCCACAAGTGTTAGAGGAATCTTTCCCTAAGGAGCCTTGGGTTTTGAATTTACATTCATTTCCTTCTGAGCCTGAAAAACACAAGCTAGATGGCATTTATTGCCATTTTATCCTCTCCCTGTCGAACAGACCATGACCTAAATGTAACCATGTAGGAGGCACTGACCTGTGCCTGCCCATGGGCCAAGTGTGCCTGATGTGACTACACACTGTGATACCTGTGGATTGCCGGGAGCCGGTCCATCCTTGCTGCTTGACACAGTCGCTGCAGGGAAGAAACATCTGCACAACACATGTTTCAAGGGACCTAGCATATATGGCATACTGTTCTTAATATGTTTGCTCCCCTTCTTGGCGCTATGTGTTTTAACCAAGGTCACCTCTCTGAGAAAGGTTGTTTCCCCAGGTAGGAATTTTCCCCTGAAGTTAGGGAGGGAATAAAACCCCTTAACTAAGTGCCAGGCGGGTAGTTAATCACTTTAACTACGAACAATCATGCTTAAGCTACATAATCTTTACTCCCTGGAATGGAGATAAGAAACGCCCTAACCTTTGGAATAGAGATTGATAGGATTGGAATCAACTGGTATAAATACAGACGTAACAAGATAAAAGGACACAGAACCTAGCGAGAGAACCTGGCTGAAGAATCTAGAGACAGAACCTAGAGACAGAACCTGGAGAGAACATGGCAAAAGATCCTGGACAGAACCTGGCTACAGATCTTGGCTGGAGAACCTAGCAAGAGAACATGGCAACAGAACCTGGCTGGAGATCCTAACCAGAACTTGGCCAGAGATCGTGGCTAGAGATCCTGGCTAGGCTGCTGATCAACTGAATGCTGCCTCCGTGTCATTCCTTCTTCGCCGACTCCGTTCACACCTTGGGGAAACCCTGGACCTGCTGGGGTTGGACCCCAACAGTGGATGTCTTGAAGAAGAGTCATGGCCGTTTCTCAGGGACACCAGGCCCATTCCATTGCTTCACCAAACCCAAGAACATTTTTCTTCCAGTCATTTTCTTCTTTGGTATCTTCTTTTCTCCTTTTTCATTCTATCAAAGTCAAATGCTACAGAAATGCCTAAGACCAGTTGTCTGGAGAGTGACAGCAGGTGGCACTGAGAAAACCTGTCCATGTGGACCAAGCTCATTCCAAACTGATACACTTGGAGGGAAACAGTGCATTCTGACCAAGTCTCGCTGCAATAAGAAAAAGGGGAAAACCCACAGCTTTCTGACCAGGTCCCTCAAGAGATAGAGCTAGAGTCAGTGCTGCCCTTGAGTTTCACCAGAATAAGGCCAGACGCTGCAGGTAGGTTTTCCAGATGAGGCTAGACAGGGTGAAATGGTGGCCACAGGGTTGGCTATGACGATCCCCACAGACTGTCACAACACACTGTTCCTGGGCAGGCAACTGGTACTACTTTCCTACCACCCTGCATCAACTCTCCTAACACTTCCATCATCCTCCCCACGCAGGCTTACCATCTTCCTGTTCTCATGCAACCCAAAAAGTCCACCCACCCCTTTGTACATCCATTCAGATCTCAAGGGGCCAACCACTATTCTGATGAATAACCTGTAAACAGGGGCAGGCTAGAACAGTCAGACTTCCAACTCCTACTAAAATTATGAGTCCTGGGAACTTCATTCCTACCAGCCACCCCAAGTCTCCATATCAACTCTAATAGCTTCACTTATCTCCTTATAGAACTAGAGCTCTTTGCCCCCTTGGCCTATGTCACTTTGCCAAACTCAATTCTAGGGAGCCATTCTCAGGAATGCTAACCATTGCTGGCCCCTAACTCATGCCTCCTGACCTCAACTGGATTCCCTCTCAGACTTAGGAACCATCAGTGATTTCTTTGGGATGTCCCTTGCATTTTTCTACTGACTGTTACCTCTTCCTGTCTTTGCAAACTCAAACTCCACTCCAAGCTGCCCTCCTCTCTCTCTCAGAATCCAGCTCTCCCCTCTCTGAGGCCACGAATACCTCTTTTTAAAGTGCTACCTGCCAAATACCACTCTATATTTCTCATCCTCTGCTACCTCATGTCTGTTTCTGAAGATATTATTCCACCTCCCTGCCTGTCCGTGACCCCACTGCCTACTGCCTTCTTCTATCAATATCCTCCTCCAATTTGCCTTTTCCAATCTCTCCTGTGCCAACAAATCCATTCCCTCTTTTTTCATTCACAGTCAAAACTCTTGAAAGAATGGTCCACACGAGCCCTGCCCCATTTCATGCCTACCACACCTCAGCACTGTGCAGTCTGCCTGCACAACAATCGTTCTGACCAGAGTCTACTGATTATACCCAAATCATCCAAGTAATGGGGTTTTCTCACTCCCCACCTTCCCTTTCCACTACTCCATTCAACACTGATAGCAGTGGCCTCTCCCTGCCCTCTGGCCCCGCAGCAGCAAGGCTCTCCTCCCACTTTCCTGACCACTCCTGCTCTATCTCCTCTATTGTATCCCCTTCCTGTCACTTAAGGGCTCTGTCTTCAGCTTCTTCACCATTTCCTTTCATCCATTTCCACAGCTTTAAATATCACCTTTAAAAAACAACTCTAATTCTGCATGTATACTGGGTATCTTCTATTTGCCCTCCAAATCCACCCTCTCCCCTTCCCATCTAGATAACAGCAAAGGACTCTCTTACTCTCTTGCTTTTGTTGAGAAAAATCCCTTCTTCCCTCTCTTGCCTGGACTATGGCAAAAGTCTTAGAACTGTCCCTCTACCTTTGGCTTAGCACCCTCACCTCATCCTCTGCCCTGCTACCTGACCGGCCTCTGATCACACCAGTCCCTCACTCACTTTCAATGGCCCTCCACTGCCTACCAAATGGGTTGCAAACTCCTCAGCCCAATATAAAGTCTCTCTACGTTACCCCTTTCCTGCCATTCCAACCTTCTCTCCCACTTCTCCTGCACATTGACCTGTGCTCTAAGGAAACTCACTATTCCTTTAAAATCCAATGCATATGCCTATCAACACATTATTGACTGTACCTTCTTCATGTTGGGAATGTCCACCCTTCCTCACTGCCTTATTTCTGTCCATCCTTTCAAGGTTCAGCTATGTGACCACCTTCATATATGCTTTCTCCATTTATTCCATGTGACTATACCACCCTCCTTTAAACCTGTGAGCCTCCCATCTTTACCTCCTGTAACATCAAGCATGCTCTAACTTTTATTACAGTGTGGGATCTAGGTGTCTGTGTATGTGAGTGTATATCTTACCTCCTATTAGATTATACACTTCCTAAAGGAAAAAATAATTGAGGTGTTGCAACCTTGAATCCAGGTCTCCTGGAATCCAGAGATCCTGTGAGCAAACTGCCTGCTTAGAGCAGATGCTCAGTAACTTTCTGTGGATGACTAACCATCCCAATTCTGGGAGGGAAACAAACAATTTAAGATTATTTCACCACAACTGGCATGAGATACCCCATTTTCAGAGACATTTCACAGTCAATTTATCCTGGGAAAAGACTTCTTATCTCCTGGTCTTTCAGACAGCTAGACAAAGGTCAACATTTTGCCTTTCAAATAATTGAAAAACAGAGCCACAAGATCCTATCCACTGCAGTCCAAATATGAAACCTGAGTCACTGCAATCCCATAGGATGTGGAGTCAGACCCCCAGGATGTCTTGGACAGCCAGACATGGCAACAGAGGCTTTGACCTTAGGGAAACACTATGCAACGTTTCAGCTCCAGACAGTGGCCAACATACCCCTGTGAGCAGGACCAGGGAGGAGGTGTGAAGGCAGAGTCGACAAAGGAGGGATTTACCAATAGCTGGATTAGATTAAGTGTATCAGCCTTCGAAGTGCCTGACCTGCATTTCTTTCTTAGCATACTGAACTGTATTAATCTAAGAAAGAACATACATACACACACACACACACACACACACACACACACACACCAGGTAAATTCACCCATCAGGGAACTGGGTATGGGTGAAAAGATGCATAGGCTCATACAGGTTCAGCATTTATGAGGCTTTGAAATCTGTACGTAAGTCAGGACACAACGCCCTAACAGATGATAGAGTCAGGCTACAAAAAGAAGTTGAACCAGAGTCAAGAGATGGTGGTTCTAGCATATTCTGTCGCCAAAAGGCTGTTCAACTTTAACACAGTTCCTTTAAGGAATAAATGGAAAAGCATATGTGAGGCCACCAAGGATAAACATACAATAAAGTCTAATATACAATATTCACTCAAAAAAATCTGACTAGGTTTTTTCCCCCCCTTCCCTAACCAGGCACGTTGTTCAGATTCTCTAAGTCTAGGTTTCTTCATCTGAATAAATGGGAATAATAAAACTTGTCCCACTATTTTAACAGATTTTTTTAAGAATGGATAAAATAGTAGACATGAAAAGGATTTAAAAGGTATTTGGAACAGTCAAAATATAAGGTGATGTTATTACTTTTAGGTAAAACAATTACAAAAAAAATAGCCACCCCAAGATTGGAAAGGGGCTTTGTGAGTCACAAACGGGGCCAACACAAACCCCACCAAGGGTTACGATTCCGCCTGCTCAGCCACGCTTCTCTCGTCCTCTCCTCCCTCTTTTCCTGATTCTCTCCATTGGCTGCTTCTTTTCTTTCTACATTTTGTCTCTCCTTTCCCTCCCTTTAAATGTCTGAGAAGCAGGCAAGGGCCCTGGGCTCTCCCTCAAAGCAGCTCCAAACCTGGGAGACAGGGACCCCTCACCAACCAGGCCATGCAGCCCTCCACCAGCACAGACACACAGCAGCCACTGAGGGGAACCGGACCGAACCACACGGCAGGGAGCAAGTCTCTGCCAGGGTCTTGACGAGTGCCGGACTGGACACCTCTGTCCACAGGCATGGGTGCTCCTGGACTAGTCAGACAGGCAGATGGAGAGACAGAAACAGACAGACTAAATAGCTTTGTCCTGTCAAACACCCATTTCCTGCCACGTTACAAAGTCCAGTTGGCACAGAGGTGAACACTGAACTGGATCTAGAGAACTTCATTATTTTTGGAACGGAGGCAGCATCAGTCACTCCTGAACAAAAGGCAGCTGTTAAATTGTTAAACACCTAATTAAAGTCAAACTGATAGAGGCACTGGGAGCCCAAAGAAAATAAGAGACCCTCATTACTGACATAGTAAAATTTCCTGATACTATGGTCTCAGCTACATAGGATTCAAACTTGGGGAGCCACACAAGGATATGGGCTCTTATAACTAAAAAGCCCTAATTCAGACCCAGAAATTCCATTACTAGATATATACCCAAAAGAATTGAAACCAAGGACCCAAACAGATACTTGAATGCTAATGTGTACAGCAGCATTATTCACAACAGCCAAAAGGTGAAACAGCCCAAGTGTCCATCGACTGATGAATGAATAAACAAAATGTAGTCTATACTTAGAGTAGAATATTATTCAGCCAGGAAAAGGAATGGAGTTCTGATACATGCCATAACATGAATGGCTCTTGAAAACATTATGCTCAGTGAAATAAGCCAGACACAAAAGGACAAATACTGTGTGATTCTACTTCTATGAAATATCTAGGATAGGAAAACTCAGTAACAGAAAGTAGATTAGAGGTAACTAGAGGCTGGAGAGAGGGAAGAATGGGAAGTTACTGCTTAGTGGTTATAGAGTTTTTATTTGGAGCAATGAAAGAGTTTTGTAAATAGATAGTAGCGATAATTGTCCAACATTGTGAATATCATTAATGCCACTGAACTGTATATAATTATGAATGGTTAAAATGGAAAATTTTGTTTATTTACCACAATAAAATAATGTTTAAAGGGTCATAATTCACATCATCTCCAACTATCAATAGATATGACTTTGCTGAAATAGTTAAAATAAATCTTAAAACCACATTTCATGTAACTGAAAGAAAGTGTTTAATCTCACCTACAAATGACACCAAGGTCCCTAACTAATCTCATATGCTTCCTTTTAACTCTATCATTTATCACGTAGATTGTCACAACATACCCAAACCTGAGAGGCATGAAATGTGCTGCCAACAGTTATAATATACAGGTGAGCTGCAATTGTAGAATTATTATCACTGCCAATAATACATGAAAATCCATAGAAATAGAAAGTAAATTCATGGTTGTCAGAGGCTGGAGGGAGAGGGAATGGAGAGTGGCTGCCAGTGAACAGAGGGTTTCTTTAGGGGGTGATGAAAATGTGCAGGAATTAGACAGTGGTGATGATTGCATAACTCTGTAAAAATACTAAAAACCAATGAACTATACACTATAAAGGGTGAATTTTATGGTATATGAATTATATCTCCAGAGATGTTATTTAAAAATCAATATAACTAAATAACTAAATAAATAGGGCTTGCAGCCCAGGGAGCTCAGCTTGCAATGACGGTCCTCTGAACTCATGGGAATCTTGTTTGTGCTGGAAAGTGTCTATTTCCCCAGAGGAAATTCCTGAGAAGACACTGCAAGAATGGATGGTGAAGCAAGGCCACCCCACAAAGTGGTCATCTCAAAGCCCAGGCCCACAGGTCTAGGTCTTCTGGTAAGGTCTACCAAGGAATCAGAACCAAAGAGGACCCAGGCAGAAACTATGAGATGAATGACTAGCCAGGGAAAGGGACTGCAAGGAGAGACACCTAAAGTGACCACCTAGCAGCCAGAACAGAAAAACAAGCATTCAGTGTTTGTCCACCACACATGACCAGGGGGCTCTGGCAGCAGAGTTCCCACGGAGCGAACCCAAGCAAGGTTCCGTGAGGCTGACTCAAGGTAGTTTCTCCCAAAATGGACAGAGAGTGAGTTCCTCCTCCTCCTCTTCGCCTCATGAGAACAGAAAGAACATATGCTTTGAAAGTCTAAAAGACCTCAGTTTAATTCCAGTTCCAATACTGTCAGGGTGACCTTGGCCATATTACTTAAGGCCTTTGGTTCTCAGTTTCCCCACCTGAAAAATATTTTTAAGGATCACATGATACTAAGTGCATGAAGCACCAAAAACATTGCTGGAGACACCAGGCATTCAATAAGTGGTAGTTATCACTCCTACCCCATTCTATAAATATGAAGACATAGATATTATTCAATATAGTTTATTTTTTTAATAAAAATGAAAACATGATGACTCCGTGGATCATAGGAGAAGGGGCTGGGAGAGGGAGGGGGTTGGTGTGGGGAGCAAGGCACACTTAATTACAAGTTTTCCAGGCCACTCATTGATGACAAGGTTATTTTTGCTTCAGGAAACTAAAAGCTAATCTGTCACTTAAGATGTGAAATTATAGTCCTTTTCTATTCTTATAAGTATCTCAAGATGCTATATGGAACTGTTCCCTCCCTTTATCTATAAACCTCTAGAACTTTCTATATAATAAAAGGCTAATATGCAAATCAACCAAACGGCAGAAAGACCGGTTGCTATGACACACACTGACCACCAGGGGTCAGACACTCAACACAGGAGCTGCCCCCTGGTGGTCAGTGCACTCCCACAGGGGGAGCGTCGCTCAGCCAGAAGCCGGGCTCACAGCTAGCGAGTGCAGCGGCAGTGGCCATAGACTCTCCTGCCTCCACACCAGCACTAAGGATGTCCGACTGCCAGCTTAGGCCCACTCCCCATGGACATCCCCCGAGGACTCCCGGACTGCAAGAGGGCACAGGCCAGGCTGAGGGACCACCCCCCCCGCCAAGTGCATGGATTTCGTGTACAGGGCCTCTAGTTTGCTATATAAAAAAAAATTAGTTTATTATTCAAAGCTGAGGTTTACATTTAAAGCAAAGTTTTATTTTCCAGGCAGTCTGTCCTTCTGTACTGAGGGGTTGTGTTTAGATTTGGGGAATTCATGTTGGAAAGCGGGGAGTTTATTTGCCCAGGTGGTGTCCTTCCTGCTCTCAGTGGCCCTATTTCCTGCCTAGGCTTAAGGCAGGGAGCCTTTGCCTCAGCTGTGAGAAGATGGCAGCGTGGAGTGGGCAGCTGCTGGGCATAAGGAAACCCTGTATTCCAAATGGTCCCACAGTCCTGGGATCCTACTGGCCTGAGGAAGGCTGACAGTTGTCAAGAAAACCTATATGCCAGGACTCTTCACTGATTTTTCACTTCTCCCTTGATTCCTCTGGTATTAGCCAGAGCACCTCAGATTCTGTTTCTCTTCGTTTTACATTTCCATCCTTGAAATTTTGAATGTCAGCCATCCAACAACATGTAAAAAGCTGTTTGAAATGCTTTGAAAGTTGTTCCATGGTGCTGCTTTTTCAAACTCTAGTGCTCTGCTCTTTGATAAGAATAACTGATATTTGCACAGTGATTCACACTTATTTTCCCATTCAGAGCCTCACAGATGCCCCAAGAATTTGACTGGATAAAGACTATTATCTCCATTTTATGGATTAAAAATATGAGACCTGATTCCTTCAAAACTCTCAGAGAAAGAGATCAAGACAGAGACTGTGAGTCCAGTCATAGCCTTATGTATTTCATCTTTTTTTCCTCTCTTTTGCTAACTAGTATCTTTGAAAGGTTGTAGCCCAACATGAATTATTTTGGAAGGAAATATGTGTGTATGTGTATGTGTATGACTGAACATGACACAATGGTTACAAAGTAAATAGAGCTTAATTGAGTAATCAAGACAACATTTCTGCCCACAGGCAATACGGGAAGAACATTCATTTACTGTCCGGATTTTGGCTTGGTTCTCTAAAGGACAGGAGACAAGATTACTTTATTTCCCTTTTAGCTGGCTCAAGCGGGCAGCACCATGTGTAGCCGAGTGTATGAAAAGAAACAGAAACCCCTGTTGGCAAATTGGCAGCTTGAATATTTCATGAAATTATCGCAATACTATGTTTTGAAATGGTGGCATCCCCCGGGGATCTCAAAGGCCACATCTGTAAGCAAAGTCTGGCTCATGCCTCTGTCGTAAAGCTAGAGACCAAAACCGCCTCAAAGGCCCCTCAGTTTCTGGGAGACAATGTGTGAACGTATCAACAAGTGAGCCCATGAACACTTCAAGGGTGATGGGAATGTCAGAGGCAGGTCCTAGATGAATTCCCTTCCATGTGCTGAATTTAGACCACAACTCCTTATTTCAATGTCCCCTGGGAAGAAACAAGAATCGTCCTAGGAGACCAACCCTGAAAAGGAAGCAAGGAGAAGCCTTTGTTCTTCCAACTCAGAAAAATTCATGGCAGCCTGTCCTCGGGCCAGCTGCGACCTAAATGTCTCCACGGGTTTCATCCTGTAGTTAATCTATGTCTCCGTGCCTTGGCCAACAGCAGAGCTGGCCAGTCCACAAAGAACGCCCAACAGCTCGTCAAGGGAAGTCCTATAACACAGTCTGCTCTCATCACCCCACTCTCCCTAAGGGGCTGAAACAAGCCTAGATTGGGGCAGAAAGGAAGGGAGCAAATAAAAAAGGCTTGGAGGCATATCCATTTGCAGACAAAATAGCGAACTGAATTATTCTGGAGTTCCTTATGGACATGTATGAACTTTACAGTCGAAAAAATTATTTTTAAACCCTTCCAATGATAGATACCCCTACCTACTCCCCATGCTGTTTCCAAATCCAACATCTCAGAAGTTATTTTAGCCAGTACAAAAGTAGGTTTGGGGGGGGAGGGCAGGGAGGACATGGAAAGGTTAAGAGGTTTACTAAGCAGAAACACTAAGCAATGCTCTCCTCCTGGGTTTAACATACACCAAGGGTGGTCAAAAAAAGCAGGTGGGAAAAGAGAATGAAGAATTTTTCTGTCACATCCCTGCCTGAGTGACTGACTCTCTAGGAGCCTCTGTTTTCTCAACTGGAAACAGAGTTTGCCCCTATAGGTCCTTTTACCCATAAGATGTTCTGATCCTAGAAAGTAAATTCCCAAAGAGACATTGCATTTATTCTATGTCTGTCTGACAAACCTTCAAAGCACGTGAGTCCACCCCATCTCTCTCTCTCTCACACACACACACACACACACACTCACACACACATACATGGGACAGCACAAGAAGGCCATTTTAAAGTGAGTATGTTCTAGAGAGCATGGTTTGGAGGATTTTTAGAAGAGGGGGGAACTGAGAGGTCTTGGCTTCTTGCCAGTTAACCGTCCCCATTCCTCATCCTCTGTTCAAAGCCAGATTAACTATTCCTTTACTTCCCTTGATCTCTGGAGAAGAGCCTATTTTCAACCTCTATTTGACTCCTGAGCTCCAAGCCCAAACTGCTCTCCTTATGTCCTTTAAATTCCATTTAAATTTAACTCAGTTCCATAAGTGGTAACTGTGCTCCCCAAATTACCCCACAGACACCCCCTGTCAGCTGGGCCTCTTCCTGTGTTGCTCCATCTCCCACCGGCCCTGCTCCCTGAAGTCCCAGGCATTTCACAGCTCTGCTCCTCAAGGCGGCCCTCCTGGGCTCCACCCACACAGTGCACAAGGCTGGAACTGCAGCAAGGCTCTCAGGGTCCCAAGGTTCCTGGGAACCTGAGACTCCACTCCAGTTCCATTCTGGCCACAAGCAGCTGCCTCCAAGCGCTCCTAAAGCCTGGCAGGAAACAGCAAGGAAGTCTGCTGACATGTGACGTTGGGCCAGGGAGGCCTGGTCTTGAACAAATAAGCTGCCATCCAGAAATTAAGATGCAGAAGACCTCTTCCACAGGACCTAGGTTTTAGGTTCAAACAATCACATTGATTACTTCGGCCCTCCATTTTGCTTTTTCCGTGATAGGTTCCATTAAAGTCTCTGCACCTACCTTTCAAACAGCAGTGAAAAGCATCCCATTTTTGCGAAGGGATCCTGTCACATTTTTTATCGAGTATCTAACCTTGAGGTACATATAAACAGGTATTTACTAAATTATTTTAATAATGACAGTCATGGCTTGGAGTGTTGTTTCATTATCGGAATGTTTAACACTCAGGTCGCTAAATATTAGCACCTGATATTTTGCAGAACCATCCCCGTGCCTTTTTTGTCAGTCTTCTGCTCTCCTCCACTGTGCCCATCATTCACTTAGGCAACAATGAGGATGGACTCTAAAAACAGACTAAATCAGTGTGATTATTTTGCTAATTAGTCTCGCCATTAAGTCTCCAGGTGTTTCCCAATCTATCAGCTTTCTTTAGTCCACATTAGGAAATAAAATTGTCCCCTGATTTTGAATGCTGAGCACTGATTCCAGAGTCCCGGAAGGAATGGTTGGGAGGACGCTGGCTGACCTGTGACTACCAAATAACAAACAGCTGTAACACCAGGCAGGGAGAATTACTGTAAAAGGAAGAAAGTGCTGTCAGCCTCTCTTAACACGGTGACAGGGGGTTTCTCAGACCTCATAGAACTTGCCACAACAACTAAGAAAGCCAAGTGAAGAAAGAGATAGAAAAGAAAACACCAGGAGCTGGAAAACATCACTGAAAATGAGAACAAATCTCAGTTATTTCCTAAGCTAGGTCTCCGGAGCTGTTCTGCCATTACCCCAGCAGGAGACCAGCCAGACTCATAAACAGAAATCAGCTGTGAAGTATACCCAGTTGTTTTTGTTTTTTTCCTTAATAAAGTTAGGGAAATGTTTTCTTATCTTTGAGCTGACAAGTTTTATAACCCTATAGGTTAGGGTTTCCAGATCCCAATTTTTAGCTCGCCTCATGCTCCACTAGCCCCTCTGATTAAACCATCCATGGTAAATTAGGGAGAAAATTAATACACAGCCATAACAAATTCAGCTAATCACCCAAAAGGCGCCCTCAAGGCTCTGTAGGATGCTGTCTGTGCTAAAGGTAAACAGAAGTCTGAGGTAAGAGTGTGCAATAGAGTGAGAGAAATCCAAAGTGGGTTTTCAGGGCCAGAGGGTGGCAAAGTCACCAAGGGACTCATCATACTGATATGTGTGTGTGGTGGCATGAGGACACACACTGGTCTTTGGAGTTCTCTGTACCGGGGGAGGTATGGGCATGATGAAAGAGGCACTGCAGACAGGAAATTCTCTCCAAACCCTTCTGACATCTTCCCCACCAAACCCAACAGGAGTGCCCCTGTGCTGACTCCTAAGCCCTGGAGCGCCACCTACTGGGTGAGGCAGAAACTACAGCCCCTTTAGGTCTTGCTGGGTGTGCATTCATTGGTTCATGCAGGCGAGCATTCATTCAGACATGTATTAAGGGCCTAAAATGAGCCAGGGCCTGTACTAGGAAGTGGGGATGAAAAGATGGGAAGGGCCTCAAAAGCCCCATTCAGTATGCTCCTTGGACTCCTTCAGTCTAGGCCTTATACACAGAAGAACCCACCTCGGGCAGTCACCTCAAAGAGAAACTGAAGGAAGAGTCCTAAGTCATCACCAAGACTCAGAGATGGCTCCAGGGGCTACTGGGTCACCATTGCATTTGCAGAGTACTATACCTGCAGAGGAGCATCTACCTGTAGAGAACAATTCTCCACTTAATATGAGGTAGAAATGTCCAGTCTTAGGAGACTGCAATACCAATATTCTTCTGCAACACACTGGGTCCCCAAAGTGCACTAGGCTCTTGTGTAATTTACAATAGCTTTTCCCTATTGTGTTTGTGTGTGTGTGTGTGTGTGTGCAGTACGCACTGAACACTGTTAGCATGTGCTCTATTGAAATGATGAACTGATTCTTATAGTCTTATATGTAGTATTCTGATATGCTGCAAAATATCTGAGCAATACTAGGAACAATATTTTGAACTTCAGTCGTCCTTTTTCTCCAGTTTCCTTCATGCAGTATCCAGAGAAAGAGAAGCTAATGTCATGCTTTCTTTAACCTGCACAAGCTGAGGTGCAAGCAACATTGTCCTTTGACCATTTATTTGTAAAGAGAGTTAACTATGATCATTATTATTCCTTTATTATAATTACTATTCTGCTGTGTTGCTGAGTAGTTAAAAAGAAAGCACACTGTGTCTTCCACTCCCAGAACATGTTTCTCCCCTCTTCCCTGCCTCCAGCAGATAAGGGACATACCAATGTTTTATTTGTTAAATGTTTGACGATTAAGAAACTCATTTGCTAGCTGTAGACCAAAATGGAAAATCAGCCCAGAAAAGTGGAAGGCTAGGGTGGGACCAAGCAGAGAGGGCACTAGGGGTGAGGCCTACATGAGCCATTTCCAGCCTGAAACCCAGGGCCAGAAGCCAGCCCTTCAGGGAACTTCCAGACTGTTCCCATGCATGACCACCACCTCCATGCCTGGACTCTACACACACACACACACACACACACACACACACACACTAAAGAGAGAGAAGCTGGGAGAGAAAGGGCTGATGTGGTCAGTGCCTTTGAGCCTGTCAGGAAGAGGAGCCCCGCCACTGGCAACTTTTTCGGTTCTCTCTTCTTTGGTTCCTCATCATCACTGCTCTGAGGTAATCATTTGGTTTCTCCTCTCTCTCCTGAAATTCTAACCCCCAATTATGTTTCATTGCCCCTTTGGTTATTAAGTCACAACAACCCCTTCCTTGTAAATATTCATGCTCTTCTGAGTCTGCTTCTCCCCACCTTTGTCACCCTTCTCCTTTCTCCCCCCAAAACACCTGGGCCATGCCAAAGAGGCAGAGAGAGGGGGTGGGAAATGGAGGGAGACAGGGATCCTGGTGCTCCTTCACCTGAAAGCCGCATCCAGGAATGGAGGCAAAATCACTCCTGTGAATTATATAATCACTGCAGCTTCTAGGGAGAGAACTGGAATCCAGGTTGCCATAGTGTTCGTAGGCATGTTGCTGGAAAGGCAGAGCTCCGGGCCCTGCCTGCTCGCTCCCTTCCCCTCCATCTTCGCACAAACCTCTCCAGGGTCAGCTCCTACTTTTAATGTCTGCTCCCTGCATGTGTGTGTGAGGAGGGGGCTGCTGGGGGACAAAGGGGCAAAAGAAAGGAAAAGGGCTAAGAAGGGGTTTATCCTGCACTAAGAGGAGCACTTGTGAACTATTTAAGGTTATCATTATGTGAATAATAATCATTACCACAGTACACTGCCATTGTTAGTGAGTAAGAACAATACTACTGAGCTCTCCTCTCCAAGGCTGCTTAAACTGAGCTGAGAACTTGGAGGGGAGAATACCACCCCTGCTCTTCACAAATATCACCCTTTCCTTTGTGTCTCCCATTCCCTCCCTCCTAATCCATCCACTACTCCAAGAGCTAGGAAAGGGACAGGGGAACAGGTGGGGGTTGGGACATGGGGTAGAGAAACCAAGGGACAGAGCTGCCTTTGTGACCCCAAAGCCCCAGCTTACACTAGGACCCATGACTCTTGACAAAATTCTTCCTCCCAAAAGAGGCCAAAATCCCCACACTGCCACCCAAACTCGATAGCAGAGGGACAATTAGCTCCCAAATCAGTTTCGGGATGGACGATGGATAGAGACCAGGCAGGTAGGGTGCCTGGCAGCCTCTGGCTCTAAAGCAGGGATGGGGAACCTTTTTTTCTGCCAAGGGCCATTGGATATTTATAACATCATTCAGGGGCCACACAAAATTATCAACTTAAAAATTAGTCTGCTATATTTGGCCAAACATTTAATTAACTCACTTCTAAAGCCTTGGCAGGGCCAGACCAAATGATTTCGCGGGCCTTATAAGGCTGGCCCGACGTTCCCCACCCCTGCTCTAAGGGTAGGGGCACTGTCCCCAAATGGTGGAAATGGGGGCAAAAGAAAGAAGGAGGCTGGCAAAAAGAAACATGGAGACAGCCCCTCGCCCAGGCTGGTCCTCAGAGGATCACTTGAAGTACCCCAATAAGTAACAGGACCAACAGCGACAGGTATTCGGGAGGAAGAGGTGGAAAGGAAGAGTGTAAACAGGGAGGCTTGGGAAACTGGAAGAGAAAAAGGAGCGGCAACACCCAAAGAGACAGAGAAAGCCTTGGAAAACAGTCAGGGAGAGAGCTGGAGGCTGCCACCCTGCAGCCAGACCACCCCTCTACGCTCCACCGTGACCTTAATTGCTGAGTGATGCCAAAAATAATAACTTGTTAATAAGGGGGGCGGGGGAGAAAGTTTCCAGGAAGTGGGGAGTTACTTAAAAGCCTTTCTCCCCTCACAGGGGGAGCTGGTGACACTTGATGCCCATGATGGAGATGCTTGGAGAACACTGGGCAACAGTGTGGAGCCCTGTGAGCTGGGCACACCTTTTAATTATGTCCTTAAGACATGAAAAAGCAAAGCCCACACACCTCCCGACTCTTACCGCTTCCATCCTCAGGTGCTAGCCTATATGTGGGTGCGAATAACAACACACGGGGCGTGGGCACCCTCGGGGTCAATGACAGTGGCGAGGCGGGTGGGTGTAGGTGAGCGGTGGGGGTGAGGCGCAGACTCACATCTGCATCCGCGGCTCCCTGAGCGCGCTGCCCAGAGCAGGGGCCCCTAGAAGCCAG
>NW_005358092.1:2559385-2560058 GCF_000412655.1 Myotis brandtii
CGGGGAGGTCCGGAGCCCGCGCCAGGGCCTTGGCCAGGCGGTGGGGCCAGCCTTACCTTGGTGGTTTTCCTCTGGGATGTACATCCTCGTGTTTTCATTGACCATCCACCAAAAATTGTTTTAAAAGCGAAGAAGCCACAAAGAGGCAGAAATGTCAAAACACCCTCAGCGGGTCTGGATTAATCCCTCCTCCGAGGCTGGCGGCTTTCGTGCAAAATTCAAGGAAGCTGTGGAGCTGCGGTGTTTCTTCTTCCCTTCTGATGATTACCTGATTCCCATTATTGCATCAAACACCAAAAACTGCTCCTTTCCACTACTGCCTCCTTGAGTGAAATTGTAATGCATCCTCAGTACATCCGGGCCCCTTCCAAGAATTTAGCCCCGCACCTCTGGCGGCTTCACCGTTTGAAAAAATCAACCAAGGGAGGCGGCGCGAGAAGAGGCAGAGAGGAGGGGCGAGGGCAGCGATGGACCCCAGACCAGGAGGGCCCGAGGGGCAGAAGAGTCTCGCTGCTCAGGCCAGACCCGAGGCCCCGGCTCGGCTCCGCTGTGTCAAGAAGCTCCCGCAACTCCGGAGGCGCGGAGGCAGGAAGAGGCTCCGCCGCTCCGGGCCGCTCCGCGCCGAGCGCCGTTCTGGCAGGAGCTGTTTCTGCAGAGGCAGAGAGAGGGAGAC
>NW_005358092.1:2560382-2598677 GCF_000412655.1 Myotis brandtii
CCGGTCTTGCTCCCCGCCACCTCCAGCCACCCGCCCCAGTTATCCTGGGCAGCACAAGCGCATCCCTGAGCGGCCATCCACGACGGGAAGGCCTCTGTGAGCGGAATTCCAACAGGGGGGACTACAATCTGCCCAACTACCAGTCTCTTTGCATATCGGGCCACTGAACAAAACTGCAAAATGAGCCGTGATTCCGTGATTCTGTCTGATCAATTATAATCAGAGAGGTTGTAGAAGTGACATATGAGGAGGAGAGGATGAGGGGAGGGTAGAGAGAAAGGGCGGGAGGGCGGAGCCACCTAGACAAGGCCATGGTGCCCAGATGTGTCAACAGATTAATGGACCCAGGTTCTCTAATTCCTTGGAGGCAGTGGAGCACGTGCTCTAGGCCAAAGTGGTCGGCAAACTCATTAGTCAACAGAGCCAAATATCAACAGTATAACGAATGAAATTTCTTTTGAGAGCCAAATTTTTTAAACTTAAACTGTATAGGTAGGTACATTGTTATTAACTTAATTAGGGTACTCCTAAGGCTTAGGAAGAGCCACACTCAAGGGGCCAAAAAGCCGCATGTGGCTCGAGAGCCGCAGTTTGTCGACCACGGCATCCTTACCTGCTTCTCTTAATTATTTTTGCCACTCTGGCAGGAATCTACTGAGCCCTCTCCTTCCAAAGAAGTGAACATTTCTCTCCACCTCTCATTTCTGCCACAGCAAGTTCCATGGCACCCCCTGCAGGCCCCGGCTCCTCTAGAGAGGGTTTCCTAAGGCCAGGCCGGGCAGCCTACAACTCCCTCTTGGGAGCACCTCCATCTTCCTGCCCTCTGACCTCCCCACCTCCCGTCCACACTCATTCCCTGGATGATCCTCTCCATCTCCATGAATTAAAGCAGCTGTCTATATTGAGTTTGTATCTCCAGCCCAGACCTCTCTTCCTGAATGCCAGGGTACACAGCCAACCTCAGGCTCCACTTGGGTGTCTAATACACAGCTCAGACCTAACATATCCAAACACCAAATCCCTTTTTCTTTGCAAAACCTGCACCTCACACTGCCTTCCCCATCAAATTTGATGGGGCCAAACGCCTGGAATCATTCTTGACTCCTTTCATCCTCCCACATGTAATCCTTCAGGAAATCCTCTTGGTTCTACCTTCAGATAAATCCTCTTCTCCATGTCTCCCCTGCTGCCCACAGATCTGAACCAATATTGTCCTTCATTTGGGTTTATGCACAAGCTGCTCTCCCTGGACTTACCCACCCCCATGCCCACCCCTCCTGTGGTTTGTTCTCAATACAACTGAATAATCCATTTAAAATGCCACATCACAGCACTGCTCTGCTCAAAGCCCTCCAATGGTTCCCCATTCACTTAGGAAAAGCCAAGGTCCTTAGAGCAGCCTGCAAGGACCCACATAAACAGCCGTGCACAACTTCTCTTGTCTTTTCCTCTCCTATTGCTCTCCCACTTGTTTCAACCACACTGGCCTCCTTGCTGTTCCCCAAAGACTCCAGGAATCAATCAATCAATCTCTCTCTCTCTCTCTCTCTCTCTCTCTCTCTCTCGTCTTGAGCCCTTTCCTCTAGCTGTCCCCATTGCCCAGAACACTGTTTCCTCAGATAGTTGCCTGGTGAACTCCCTTACTTTCTTCAAGACTTTACCCAAATTTCATTTTCTCCATAGGCCTCACTCTGACCACCCTGTTTAGGACTGCAACATGCCCATCCTGCCCCCAGCACTTCCAATCTCACCCTGTCTCTATTTTTTACATGGCATTTAATTCCTGTCTAACATACAATATAACCTAATTATTCATTAATTGTATTCTTTATTGTCTGTATTCCCCACTAAAATGTAAACCCATGAGGGCAGGGATCTCTGTCCATTTTGTTCACCAGTGTGTCCCAAGTGCATTAAACAAAGTCTGGCAAATAGTATGCACTTAATAAATATGTATTGAATAATGAGTGAGTGAGATGGTTTCAGGAGTGCTGCAATTCACTGCATCAAAATGCTCCCCTATGTCCCCTGCTTGATATGTGAAACCTCACCACTCCAGCATCATGCCCTCTGGCCAAGGGCTTTGGCCACAGTTTAAAATGCAAATAAATGTCTCTGTGAGAGGCATTAAGCTTGTCAGTCATCTTCATTCTACTGTGAACAGCAGTTTAGATTTTGTTGGTTATAAGAGAAATCTGGCCTCTTTACCATTCTGGTGGCTTCATACTTAATTTTCAACCTAATAGAAAAAATAGAATGACACAAATCCAAATGCCCTCTCCATTTAGCTTTAGGATGCATTATAGGCCTGTATTTCAGAGGCCCATGTACTTGATTGTTTCAATTAACATTACAATTGGTTTGCATCACCTTTATCCACTGTAGGACAGGAATAATAATAATAATAACTAACACTATTGAGTGCTCTGTGCTATGACAGGTGCTTTATAGGCATTACTCACTTAATCCTCATTGCAATCCTATAAGGTAGGAAGTATTATTATTAATCTTATTTTACATATGGGAAACTGAGAGTCAGAGACTCGAGTTACATGTCCAGGGTAACCCAGATGATAAACTGTGGAACCTGCACTTAGGCTGGGAGTGTCAGCCTCCAAACTCTCATTCATACCATGATCCCCCTTCTTGGAGGGAATGACCGACCGAGAGTGAGCTGGGTTGGGGGCAGGGAATGAACAGTTTAAAATGACTGCAAAATGTGCTGCAGAGAATTCACAAAGAGCCAGATAACTGAGAACAGAGTGCATGTGTTGGCGGGGAAGGGGGAGGGGGGCACATGCTGGATTTATAGCCAGCTTTTTCTAAAGGTAGGCACTGTATAAATCTAGCAAGTAAATATTACCTTCATGCTTCTTTAATTTCATTTTTCACTTCTCTTCTCAGCTGTGAAATGTGTTCTTTCCTTTCCAGAAAAAGGTATTTCCTAAATATTTGGTCTTGCAATGTAAGCCCATATCTCGGCTTCTAACTTTGGAACACAGCCCTTGGTGCTCTCTTTCAAGGTAACAAATTGTCAACATGACAAACAGAAACCATTCTGGATTCTGAATTGGGGATTTGGGAAGTGGTGGGACTGAGGAAGAGAAGTCTTTCTTTCTCTTTTATTGCCTGATGCAATTCTCCAGCTGAAGGTACTCTCTATTCTCTCCTTTTCCCATAGTTCTTTATTTGTGCCAGTCTATTGTTATATTTCTGCAGAGTATTATATTTCTATATGAATGTGCCCTTTCTCTGCCCCCACTGCATTTTAAATGTCTTAAGGAAGAGAACCGTGTTCACTTTCCTTTGTGCATAGCATAATGTTTTGTACACATGGACACTCGATGTATGTTGAGCACATGATTCACTCTAGAAAAGATTCCTTAATGTGACCACAAATGTTTCCTTTGGAAGCAATTAACATTGAATTTGTTAATTATAAGTGTACTTGTAAGAGTGAAAAGCTTGGAAACAATCTAAATATCCAAAAAAATATTGGCTAAATAATAACATAGATTATTCACATATAAAAAGTTATTTACTCCTGTTGTTCTAAATAACGGCCTGCTGAGGGGAAGTACTATTATCCTCACTTACAGGTGAGGAAACTGAAGCACAGAAGGGTCAACTCACTTGCCCAAGCTTTCACAGCTAGTAAAGGTTGGAAGACTTGGGATTTGAACCCCAGCAGTCTATCTTCAGAGTCTATGCTATTAATCACTTCATAAATAAACTAGGGTGCATTCAAACAATGAAATCCTTACATGGATGTGAACAATATTCTATATAATAAAAGCCCAGCGACCAAAACGGCAGAACAACCAGAATGACCAGAGACCAGAATGACCATGGTCCCTCGCCCCAGCTGGCCTCGCCCCTCCAGGGGGGACCCCCACCCTGATCCGGGGCCCTCATCAGGGCAGGTCGGCCAGAACCCACCCATGCACTGGGCCTCTATCCTATCCTATATAATGAAAGGGTAATATGCAAATGGACCCTAATGGTGGAACTACCAGAACGACCACTCGACCAGTCACTATGAGGCACACTGACCACCTCTCGGTTTCTTTCCCCGGCTGGCAGGCTTCTATCGCAAAATGGCAAGTGGGGAACTGGGGGTGTGTGGCGGGGATGCGGATGGCGCCAGGCCAAGGGCCCTGCCCCACCAGTCGCTCCACACACAGAGGGCAACCTGCAGCAGGGGCAGGGCAGGCAAGCGGCAGGAACAGCCAACCTCTCGGTCCCTTCCCCTGGCCATCAGGCTCCAATTGCCCGATGGCGAACAGGGAACCGGGGGTGGGTGATGGTGGGGGGCGGGGCCGGCTGTGGGCCACCAGAGAAGATGGACCTGATCGCAGGCCAGGCCTAGGGAACATACCCATGCACGAATTTCATGCACCAGGCCTCTAGTTAAGGAATAATATTAATGACATGAAAAAATACTATTTACATTAAAATAAAAACAGGTTCTTTTATACAAAAATTACATAAAATATCATGTATGCTATGATTCTATTTTTCTTTTTTTAATATGTTTTTATTGATTTTTTTTTTTGAGTGAGAAGGAAGGAGAGGGAGAGAGAGAGAGACATATCCATGTGAGAGAAAAACATTGATCAGTTGCCTCCTGGAACCAAACCTAGGCATGTGCCCTGATCAGGAATCTAACCGGCGATCTTTCGGTGTACAGGCAATGGTCAACCACCTGAGCCACACCAGCCCAAGTGATTCAATTTTCTTTAAAGACACATGTATATTTGAACTAGGATATAGCCTACAAAGGGTTCACACCAAAATGTTGACAATGGCTTTTTTTGGGAAATGGGATTGCAGGTATATTTTTCTTCTTTTTTCATGTCTGGCCCAAGGCTTTGAAAGCCAGGTTGCCAGGCATGGTCTTCCTTGTATGTTTTTATTAGTAAATAGTTAGTGCCTGGCACTAGGTGCTTCAGTATGTATTTGTTGAATTCATACCATTTGCCATCATTTAATAACACTTAGTGAATATCATTTACAATGGCATGAATTTCAACTGCCATTAAGAGCCTGGTTCTTCCTGCTACAAGCTGTGATAACTTGTCACTTGACTTTACCTCTTAATGCCCAGTTTCTATAAAATGAAGCTAACAATGGTACCTACCTCCCTAGGGTGGTTGTGAGAATTAAATTATCCAGGGAAAGTATGTGAAATGAAAAAATGTGCTCATTTAATGTTAGCCGTTATCATCCTTCAATCCCATAAGAAAGATTTATCAAGTATCTTCTCTGTGTCTTAAATTCACTACAGTCCTGCCAAAGAGACTTACCACTCCCATTAAAAGGTAGCTAAGAGGTTAGTTTTTTTGCCCAAGTTTGCTTGGTCAGAAAGTGATAGGTTAAAATACCAACGGCATATTTCACAGATCTAGAACGAACTCTCCAAAAATTCATCTGGAATAAAAAAAAGACCCCGAATAGCTGCAGCGATCCTGAGAAAGAACAAAGTAGGTGGGGTCTCAATACCAGATATCAAGCTGTATTACAAAGCCACTGTTCTCAAAACTGCCTGGTACTGGCACAAGAACAGACATATAGATCAATGGAATGGAATAGATAGCCCAGAAATCGGCCCAAACCAATATGCTCAATTAATATTTGACAAAGGAGGCAAGAACATACAATGGAGTCAAGATAGTCTCTTCAATAAATGGTGTTGGGAAAATTGGACAGATACATGCAAGAAAATGAAACTAGACCACCAACTTACACCATACACAAGAATAAACTCAAAATGGATAAAGGACTTAAATGTACGACAGGAAACCATAAAAATTCTAGAAGAATCCAAAGGCAACAAAATCTCAGACATATGCCAAAGCAATTTCTTCACTGATACAGCTCCTAGGGCACTTGAAACTAAAGAGAAAATGAACAAATGGGACTACATCAAAATAAAAAGCTTCTGCACAGCAAAAGAAACCATCAACAAAACAACAAGAAAACCCACTGCATGGGAAAACATATTTGCCAACGTCATATCTGATAAGGGCCTAATCTCCAAAATTTATAGGGAACTCATACAACTTAACAAAAAGAAGATAAACAATCCAATCAAAAAATGGGCAAAGGATCTAAATAGACACCTTTCAAAAGAGGACATTCAGAAAGCCAAGAGACATATGAAAACATGCTCAAAGTCACTAATCATCCGAGAGATGCAAATCAAAACAACAATGAGGTACCATCTCACACCTGTCAGAATGGCTATCATCAACAAATCAACAAACGACAAGTGCTGGAGAGGATGTGGAGAAAAAGGAACACTTGTGCACTGCTGGTGGGAATGCAGACTGGTGCAGCCACTATGGAAGACAGTATGGAGTTTCCTCAAAAAACTGGAAATGGAACTCCCATTTGACCCTGTGATCCCACTTCTAGGAATATATCCCAAGAAACCAGAAACACCAATCAGAAAGGATATATGCACCCATATGTTCATAGCAGCACAATTCACCATAGCTAAGATCTGGAAACAGCCTAAGTGCCCATCAGTAGATGAATGGATTAGAAAACTGTGGTACATCTACACGATGGAATACTATGCTGCTGTAAAAAAGAAGGAACTCTTACAATTTGCAACGGCATGGATGGAGCTGGAGAGCATTATGCTAAGTGAAATAAGCCAGTCAATGAAGGAAAAATACCACATGATCTCACTCATTCATGGATAATAAAGACCATTACAAACTTTTGAACAATAATAGATACAGAGGCAGAGCTGCCTCAAACTGATTGTCAAACTGCAGTGGGAAGGCCAGAGAGGGTTGGGGGGCAGAAGGGAGGGGAGTAAGAGATCAACCGAAGGACTTGTATGCATGCATATAAACGGGGGGAAAAAGGAGACATATGTAATACCCTTTGTAATACTTTAAGCAATAAAAAAAAAAGAAAAAAAAGAAAGTGATAAGATTGGGATTTGAACCCAACCCTATGCAAATCCAGAAGCTGTGCACAGTCCACCCTACTGCACAAGGCATTTCAGGTGCTAGAACTAATATGAAGGGGAGAGGATGGCTTCAGGAAAACTGCCCCACAATTCAGAGAGCAGAGATGAAGAGGGTGCGGAGTGAGCCCTCCCTTCTTTTGAAAGACCCATAACACTGATGCCTTCACAATCCATGTCAGCATTTAAGAACCTCTCCTGGCATTGTTTTTTCCTATATCACATTGAAACCTCTCCTTCTCACCTACTTATCTAGAAGCCACAGGACAGTCCAGTTCCCTACTAACTCGCTGGGCTGTCTTTATATATTGCATTTAAGGAGAACTCTCCTGGCAGCTCAGCCCTAATTTCAATCCCTAGGGGAGACCAGAGTGTTTGACATGTGAGGGGAATTCAATCATCATTCTACAGCAACCTCAAATTGCAGGGATAACAACATCGTGGTAAATGCCTACCCTTGTGATTTTCAGCAGCGCTGTACTTAACCACCAAATGTAGAAAAGGCCTGATCCTGAGACTGGCTCTCCTGGTGGGAGAACTCATACACCATGTGTGAATTCAAATTATGGCACTCTCTTTCTACCTCAGCAAGTCAATGGTCCATGTTACGTCATGTAAGCAGCCTGACACTCTCTTTGCTCACCTGTAAAATGGGGAGGTGTGGCCTCATCACCTATGGCTCTTTGCAAAGAAAAGCTGATAACAAAAGAAGAGCTAAATCATTAAAATGATTTTCTTAATCATTTATCAAGACCCTAAGAAATTTAGTTTCAGATAGAAGACCTTCTGGCTCCCAGAAGGAACCCCTCAGCCAGGTGCAGACCCACTCCAAAACTGTGTCCACTTTTGAGGTGTTCAAAAGGCCATCACAGCATGGAAGCCATTCCTACATGAATTAGTTTCCTAGGGCTGCAATTAAAAATTACGACTAACTGGGTGGTTTAAAACAACAGAAGTTTATTCTCTCACAGTTTTGGAGGCTAGAAGCCCAAAATCCAGCAGGGTTATGCTCCCTTCAGGGGCTTCAGGGGACAATCCAATCTGTCTCTTCCATCTTCTGGTGACTATTGGCATGCCTTGACTTGTGGCCACATCACTCCAACCTCTGTCTCCATGGTCACATGCTCTTCTCCTCTTGTGGCCATGAAATATCCCTCTGCCTCTCATTTATAAGGATGTGTCATTGCATTTAGGGCTCTCTAGATAATTCAGGATGATGTCGTCATCTCAAGATTTTTAAGTTAATTACATTGACAAAGACTGTTTGTCCAAATAAAGTAACAGGTTCTAGCGATTAGGATGTGGACATATATTTCAAGGGGCTGCCATTCAACCCACCATACTACCTTAACTTATACTAATGTCCCTTCACCCATTCTCATGTAAATCTCAAGTCCAACATTCACTATTTACTGAAACTTTGGCAACCTCTCTCTCTTTCTGAGGCTCAGTTTCTTCATTTATCAAGTGGAAATTATGGGCATGAATAACTCCAGCAGAGTTGCTAGAGGGTGTTCCTTTCCCTCAATATTCAATCTCACACTTAGAACAACTCTACAAGTTAAATATTATCCCCTATTTTTAAATTTGAGAAATTGAGTGCTTGGAGAAGTTAAGTAACTTGACCACACCAACTCAGCTAGGTAAGAATAGACCTGATTTTAAAAATCAAAGTGCATTCTGCTAGCCAGCCTTCCTAACCCCTTTACCTTTTTAACAGTTCCAGGCCAATTCCAAAACTATTCACTGGCACTAGACAGAAAATGTTTTCTCAAAGTAAACTGGAAAATGCTCTCTTTAGTAGGCCCTCCAGAACGTTCCTCTTTTAACCAGCTTTATAAATGTTCTTTCTTCCCCTCTACCCTTCTTTGAATGCATTCTAAGTTCTCTGTTATCTTCAAAACATGATCCCGAGAGGAAACACCTTTCTCTGGCCATCAGAAATCAGCATTCAACTCTCTATTCACTTCACATCCCTCCTGTTAATATACCTCTTGGTAATTTCACCTTTCTTTTTTTTAAAATCTTTATTATTGAAAGATTACATATGTCCCCTTTTTTCTCCCATTGACCCCTTATAGCCCGCCCTCACCCCAGGCCTCCACCACCCTATTATCTATGTCCACGGGTTATGCATATATGCATCCAAGTTCCTTGGTTGATCTCTTCCCACCCACCCATAGATCTAAAGGAAATTTCACCTTCAGTATTCCAGCTAGCATTCAATCTGTAATGTTTTCTTTCTCTGTCCTCTGGTTCTTCTCCTTCTTACCCATGGATGATGAGTCAACTCATATTTGTGCTCTGGATTATTCTTTCCTGAATGATCATTTTGCATATATCTCTTTCAGAATTCCATGGTATTAATTGCTAGCTTGCTTTCCTGTAATATCAGAAATCATGTAGACTTGAAAATTTCTGGTTCCTAGTCTAACCATAAGTCAAGTAACCTGTTTGCCTATTTGAGGCAAGGACATCTTATTAGAGAAAAAAATGGATATTTGTTCTATCAGCTCTCTTTTTTAAAAATGATCTTCTGTTCTGATTTCAGAGGCCAGGGATCTCATAGGGATACCCTTGGGTCAACCTGTAGCAGTCCCATCCTTGTATCAAACCTAGAAGAATAGTAATATATGTTACACAGACAAGAATAATTCTAAATATTCATATTCTCAGAAAGCAAACCATAATGCCCTATAACTAATTACACTTGATACTGAATCTGGCTTATTCACTCATTCTTCTAAGTTGTTGAAAGGTGATCTTCTAAGTCCCAGGTGCTGGAGAAATTACAGCTGAATATCGCCAGTGAGGTCAATGCCACATAATGCATTTCGATTACAACTTAAAGCAAAGTCAAAGGGTTTACATGGCTCACAAAAAGACTATCTTCTTAGTGGTAACTATCATTAACTTGCCAAAGGACTTCAATTTAGCAGCCAGGTGGAGCCTGATGGAACCAAGAACTTGGCAGAGTTTTCAAGTGTGGTAGGGCACTTCCAATAATCTCTTCACATGATCCTATAGACCAGCGGTTCTCAACCTGTGGGTCGCGACCCTTTCACAGGGGTTGCCTAAGACCATCGGAAAACATATATAATTACATATTGTTTTTGTGATTAATCACTATGCTTTAATTATGTTCAATTTGTAACAATGAAAATACATCCTGCATATCAGATATTTACATTACGATTCATAACAGTAGTAAAATTACAGTTATGAAGTAGCAACGAAAATAATTTTATGGTTGGGGGTCACCACAACATGAGGAACTGTATTAAAGGGTCGTGGCATTAGGAAGGTTGAGAACCACTGCTATAGACTAACTCTACCTATTTTCTACCCTTCATATGTACAGCCCTACTTCTATAATCATCTTTTGCCTTGACTATAACCTCATTATTTTGTTATTAATCAACCCTTGAAATCATTTTAATGCTACTTATAAGGTGACATCTATATTAAATTCTACTACAGGTTAGTTCCAAGAATATTCTGCCTCTCTCCCCTTTCTGGACACATGGAAAAGTGCACTTCTCAACCACTCTGTATTTGGGGGCACTATTGGAATTATTCTGACCAATGAAATATGAGTACAGATGACTGTGTTACTTCCCAGTTGAGGTGATGAAAGACCCATTGTGATGCTCCTATTTCTCTCATCTGGCACATAATTCATGTGGTGCAGCTACAAAATGAAAAAGCATCTCTCAACCTTATCCCTGAATGACTCTGTGAAGCAGAACCTCCCTACGGACTCCTCTGAACATATAGGATAAGCAAGAAACGAACTTCTATTGGATGAAGCTCCAAGAATTTGGAAGTCATCACCAGCATGTAACATTGCCTATGCTGAAAAACAGCCTAGTGTAAATCAACACCTCTATGCATGTGATCCATGTGTGATTAGGGATTTGACAAGTTCTGATTGGTGGAATTGGTGGAATTGGTTTTCATTCCAATTGGCATCAAATCAGGCAATGATTCTAATTCATAAGAGGGCAGGTTGTAACCGTATGATCTTATGATGGAATAATATTGAGACATTTATAATTTATGTAGCATATAATAGTTTTTATTTGTTCTAGATAACTCAATGACAAGTACCCACTTCAACTGAGTCTACAGATGAAATACCCCAAACTTTGCTGAAGTGAAGGAATATGGATGCTGTATTTCTATTGAATGGTTTGTGCAAACTACTCTTGTATGGATGAAACAAGGACATATTAACAATATCCTAAGAGGGCTTGGGAAATGCTTGGAGTAATTTATGGCATCTTTAAACTGGTGTATGAATAACCCTCATGGTAAATAGATGGTTTTAATGGAATAAGTTTCCAGATCCTCAACTTTCATATGTACTCAATTTTAACACTGATTGGAAGACAACCTGGGGCAGAGGTTGGAGGCTGCCTGCCACTTTCCCTTTCACTTCTGACCTTTCACAGCCACCTTCTTCCACACTACAGATAAGAGGCATGCCTTTCATACTCCATCCCCACCCCTTCCTTTCATAGTCTATTTCCCTCTGGTGTGACTACCACCAGGGCATTAACAAAGGAGACATTTGAAATACTGGTGTCCAGAAGCTTCCTTTAATCAACCACCATTGCCTTCTAATCATCCATCTTTTTAAGAGATATATTTCTGCACAGCCAGTGTGGATCAGTGGTTGAGCATTGACCAATGAACCAGGAAGTCATGGTTCGATTTCTGGTCAGGGCACATGCCAGATTGTGGGCTTGATCCCCAGTAGGAGGCATGCAGGAGGCAGCCAATCAATGATTCTCTCTCATCATTGATGTTTCTATCACTCCCTCCCCCTCCCTTCCTCTTTCTGAAATAAAAAAAGAGATTTCTAAAACCTTTTAAATTTTATATTAATGATCACTTTAAAAGCTCATAATGTAGTAATGTTCTTGTGCTCAATTGTCTATATATATAAAACCCTAAGTGACCAGTCGACTGTTTGACCGGTCCCTATGATGTGCACTGACCACCAGGGGGCAGACACTCAACACAGGAGCTGCTCCTTGGTGGTCAGTGCACTCCCACAGCCACAACAGTAGTGCTGCTCAGCTGACCAACGGGTGCCAGACACGGCTCAAAGCTGGCAGCACGAGCCTCTCCCACCTCCGAGGCAGCACTACTGAGTGGCTGAGCCACAGGTGCACCAGGGCCAGGATGAGCCTCAGGAGCAGCGCTGGCACTGCCCCAGGCTTGGGCTCATCCCTGGTGGCCTGCCACTTTGCACACTATTGCATCCCTTGGGGGATGTCGGACTGTGGGTTTCGGCCCCATCCAAAACCCACAGTCCAACATCCCCTGAGGGGTTCCGAATTGCAAGAGGGTACAGGCCAGGCTGAGGGACCCAACTGGTGCATGAATCTGTGCACCAGGCCTCTAGTATATTTATAATGATAATTCAACCCAGAAGAAATTTGTACACCAAGCCTTATAATCATGCGAATTTTTTAATTTAAATTTTTGTACCTCTTTTTGTTGTAGAGTAGTATGATAGTATGATCAATGAAAAAAATTCAAGCATTAAAATGTATTGTATAAGTGCAAAATTTTGTGGAAAAAATGGAATGGAATTATGTTTTCAAGGAGAACAAAATTATGCAAAATCTTTGTTTTAAAAAAGAGAACTTTTATATATTTTTGAGAGGATAATAGAAGGTTTTAAATAGCTAGGGTGTTTATATTTCATTGGAAACTTTTTAAAGAGTGATGCAACAATTTTGTTTTGTTTTAAACTGTCAAGATCTACAAAGCACTAGAGATTGCATCATTTACAACCAGTTAAATGTATCATGAAAAATTTTGGATGTCAACTTGAAAATGTGTGATGAGGCACATACTTTTTCAAAATTCTTCCTGGGTAATATGCAAGCAAAGCAATGTGGAGACTCCTGATTCAGCACTGGCTGAGGCCCTGGGAGTCCCAACCTGGCAGCCCTGACTCTGAGCACCGGTGGGGGCTCTGCTCTTCAGAAGGAAGGACAGGCTACCGACAGCAGGTGTTTGGCGTATAAATGCATGTTTGTGAAACAGATAAATATCTCCGGTTTCTCATTCCCACTCTGTTCTCTACCTCTAGTGTGATCTTGAACAATTTTTGCCTCCCTCCTCAAGATTTTCATCTCCTTGAGGTCCTTAGAGGAAGAATGCAAAGTGTCATGTGGTCACATTGTCCCAGAGGGTACAGGGGACACCCTTAGGAGCATGGCAACCAAACCCTCCCGAGGAGTCTTTCTGACCCCAGATTATTTGTATGTTATTTTGTGGCAGAATCCTTCCTTTTTAAAGTATGTTTTTAATCCATAAAGACAGAACAGGGCAGACACTGGAACTTAACTGCCTGTATCCACCCTTTGATTGACTCGAAGTTGAATATTTTTCAGCCACAGAAGAAATTCTCTCCATTCTGGCATTCAATCAAGATTTATTAGACAGATCTGAATCTGTTGTATTTTCATTTACAGTCTATGAGCCAAAGAGTTGGGTATTAGAATGAACTCTGAGGTCAAAGCTTGTATCTATGCTACCCAACTTTAGCCCTTTCTTGTGTTCTTATAGCATCAGTTCCCTCAACCATAAACTGAGAAAACCCCAAGGGGAGAGTTCTGAGTATAAAATGAAATATTTACTATGAAAATGAGTGGTAAGTAAAAGTATAGAAATAGTAGGGTATTTATTACTAGGAAGATAGAATTTTATATCACTTTTGATAATTTGTAGTAGCATCAAATAATCATTCCTGGTCCAACCTAAATCTCATTAACCACAATTCCAACCTTTTTCTTTTTGTCTTTTTTTTCCTCGTTGGAAAAAAGAGAACAGATGGATGCCATCCCTTATGTAAGAGTCCATTCTCTGTTTGAAGAGAAGATATTTGAAACCAATTATTCAGAAGTGGAAGTCAAGAGTATTCAACATCTCTGCATTACCCAGACTACACTTAGACTTTGTTAACCAAATTCTGCCAAATTTCTCAGAAAAGGCAAATTAAATTTTAACAATTTTATTCAAGTAACCATTTTCTACTTGCAAATTTCCCTTATAACTCTGACAGCAAATTCTGTAGGGGTAGTAGTTAGATTAACTAATTTACCGCTGTCAAGCCATGCATTTAGCCAGGGCCCCATCAAGATGAATCGTTCCACAGAGGACAAAGCAAGCTTCGTTTCCTGGGGCTGATCAATTGTACAGAGGTTTTGCTAAGCATGGGGATAACACATTTCCCATTATACAACGACCTCATTTAAGCCATCTTCAATGCCCAAATGCTCAATGTTAAAAAAACAACAACACACAAATGGAGTTTTACTGTCCAACCTCAAAAATCTGCTGGTCAATCCTCTATTGCTGAAGTTATGGTGAGCCTCTGCCGATAGGAAAGTAGCACCCTGGTGGCAAAACATTAAATGAAGAGGGGATGGCTTGAAAGAAAAAAATCTGGTCTAGTCTCTGCCATCTCCGTCTCTTTGTATAGACACCCCCCTCCATCCCCCCACTCGAAGCACTCTGAACATTTGTAGGTGACACACACCTACATGATGTAACATGGGAATCCAGGTCTGTCATCTTCTGCCCAGGCACAGGATGCTCCCTCTTACCCACAGAGCCCCATGGTCCAAAATCACACCTTATTCTTTCTCTCCCACATGCAAGTTGTCAACCTCTATCCTTTGCATCTGTCTGGCCTTCTTTGCATCCTGTAAGACTTGGCTCAGGAGTCACATCCCGAAACCTCCCCAGACTGTCCCCCATAGAGCCTGTGGTTATCTGTATCAAAGCACCAGTTACATTGCTTATTATCATTTGTGTATTTGTTTACCCCCTGTCTCCTTGACTAGACTTTGACTCAAGGGCAAGAATCATGTTCTGCTGGCCTTTAAATTTCCTTTACCAAGAATTGTATTTGGCTCATAGTACATGCTTAAGAAACATTTGAAAAATGAGTGAATGATTGTTCTAGTAATCCCTGGAGGTGGCAGGGAGTTAACCCAAAGGAATATGATTGCTAATGGTGAAATTTCAGGCATGTTGGAGGCTGGAAGAAGAGATATTTTGGGACTAGAAGATGTGCCCTACTTCCCTCAATCATTTCACAAAAGAATCTACATGAAAGGCTGGCCTTGAGCTGGTAGCTAATGTTCCTGAAAAATCTCCCTGGTAGGTTACCCAGGGAGATTAGCAAGGTTGCTTCACTTGTCCTCTCATCATTATTTAGTGGACTGCCAAACTAAACAGACCCTGTGCTAGGGGGCTAGGGCTCTGCCTCAGAGTTTTGACCCTTACTTTTCTACTAAGAGGCCCACATAAAGTGCAAGGGGCTAACTGTTGGCCCCACAGACCATCATTCTGTCTTTTGCAATTTCCTACCTATGAAAGCTGTGTTTACTTACATAACATTTGCAGTTCTTGCATCTGGCAATGTCCCATCTGTAACACCTGGTTTTATGCATTTCCTTTTCCCAGCATCTGTCTTTTACAAGCTCTTATTGACAAAATCCAGGTTTAGGGATTTCGCCTCTGAAAACACCTGGGCCCAGGACACTCAGGGAGTTGCTGTGATGTTGAAATGGATTTCTGGAAAGTAACTTGGATGAAAGAAAATCAGAGCAAGTAATAAAAAGGAGAAATACCGTGCAGGGCAGATCTATCCCTGCAATGACTGGGAAGGAAATGGACACTAAAGCAAAGCTGCCTGGCGAACCGCAGCACCCTATTCAGCACGGACCCGCTAGCTCCCGGAATAGTTCCAGAGTCATATCTCAGCAATTCTCTTCTTTTATGTTTCTTTGGCTTATCAAAGACCCTTCTAAAATCCATTGCTTATTTTTAAAACTGGACTTTGTATCTTAAGTGGCCAAGTATATCAACAATGACATAGATATGAAAGAAGTATCTGAGACGTAGCACTAAGAAGTTAGTGTCTGTGAGCATAATGAGGACTTCCGAGTCTGAGAACTTTTAGGGTCACCCTTTCAGTAAGGGCCAGTCTGCTTTGTGATTAGAATAAGTGGTTGCCTACATAGTGTCAACTGAGTGATTAAGAAAGTCCCCATATCCCTCAGATAGCTATAGTCTGCATCAGATCAAAGTACCATGATCACTCAATTTCTATGAACAGAAATTTCATCTCTAGGTCAAACAGTCATTCATTAAGTATCCTACTTTAGAGTACAATACCGTATGAGAAAGACCTCTTCAAGTCTCTAACTCACTAACACTTTAATAGGAAATACTTTCTCGTGTCTCTTTTCTCCTCTGTGTAAGGAACTTGGGCCATACTGAGTGTGAAGTCTTTGTTATTGTCTGTCATGGTTTGTTTTTGGTTTTGGTTTTTTTGGGGGGGTGAGAGTAAAAGGGAATGGAGGGAGAAATATGCTTAAATGAGAGAAAACAATATCATAAAGTAGAGCGGTGTTCCCAAAGGAAAATGTTGCCTGCTTCTTAATTTTGCCTAGGACCATGCAATCAAAAATCTACCTGAAAGGACTAGCCCAGTGCTCCTCAAACTTTAATGTGCATTCATATCACCTGGGAATCTTGTCAAAATACATATTCTGATTCTGTAAATCTAGGATAGTGCCTGGAATTCTACATTTCTCTTCCAAGCTCCCCGGTGAGGCCCACGCTGCCAGTCCCCAGACTTTGAGAAGGGGGCAGTGACATAGAAAGCTCAAGGATCTTCCAAACTTTGTACGAGTCCTCATGTGGGGCACAACTGGAAGCCTGAGCTTATTTAAATCCTCCCCTGGCTGTTAAGAACTGGTTCTGTAGTGCCCCCCCTCTCCAATCTGCACACAGTGGGGAGCACTGCCCCCTCCCAGGAGACTGGAATTCAGGTGGGAGCACTCTGCTCTTTCTCACCCTTTCAGAGGCCCAAGGCAATTTTTGGTGTCCCCAACAACTTTTGTTGTTGTCGTTTTGTTTTGCTTTATTAAGACTTTATTTATTAGAACAGTCTTAGGTTTATAATAAAATTAAGAGAAAGAAGCAGAGATTCCCCACATATCCCCTAACCCCACTCATGCAGTCTCCCCATTATCAACATCTCCCACCAGAGTGGTACAGTTTTTACTAAGGATGAACCTATATTGATGCTCATAATCACCCAAAGTGCATAGTTTACCTGAAAGCTTATTCTTAGCATTGTACATTCAGTAGGTTTAGACAAATGTATAATGACATATACCCACCATTACAATATCAAACAGTATTTTCACTGCCCTAAAAATCCTTTGTGCTCTACTTATTCATCTCCCCCACCCACCCTTGTCAACCACTGATATTTTTATTGTCTCCATAGTTTTGCCTTTTCCAGAATGTCATCTAGTTGGAATCATACAGCATGTAGCTTTCTCAGTACTCTATGACCTGTAACAAACAGTTGCTAGACCGAGTGGATCCTTAATACACTTTACCCTCAGCTAACACTGTGGGTAACATAAGAATTAATATGAAATAATAATATAAGAATTGCTGTCAGTGGGCAGTGAGTCCAGTTTTTGATGACACCAGTAATAAAAGCAAGAAAAATCTACAATCTCATATTTACATGTGTAGATGATTAAAATTCCTCCCATGCCTACCCAACAATGAATTCTTTATTTCTGTCTCCTTTTAAAGAGCTTGAGGAGGTAAGAGTATACAAGTGAGTGGCAGGTTAATCTGTCTCATGATGTGATCCCGTCTTTGGCTGAAGCTGGAGTCGCTGCTGTGTACAGACGAGGCTCGGGCAGCTTAGCTGGTGGAGCTTTGCCTCGGATGAACGCCCCCTGACAGCTCTCCCTAAAGCGAGGTATCTAATGCAAGCTGGCTCCTTGGGACACGCACACCAAAGGCAGCAGCAGTGAATGTTTTGAAGAAACTGGAAATTAAGTAAACTTTGTCTTCAGCATCCTCTTGCTTCTTGTGGAGATTTTGTCCCTGGCAAACCCCCATCTCCTGGCATTCTGAATCTTCTGCGCTAACCCCTCCTGCTGTGGACCCAGTAGCTACTTTGTGCCAGCTCCTTTCTTCTGATATGAGTTAAGGGCTCACTACTGAGTAATGTGACAATGGCTATGGTATTATCCTTCCCAGGACGTTGGCTTTTTAAAATAGGGAAGGGCACCCTAGCTGGTTTGGCTCAGTGGATAGAGCGTCTGCCTGTGGACTGAAGGGTCCCAGGTTTGATTCCAGTCAAGGGCACATGCCCAGGTTGCAGGCTCGATCCCCAGTAGGGGGCGTACAGGAGGCAGCCGATCAATGATTCTCTCTCATCATTGATGTTTCTATCTCTCTCTCCCTCTCCTTTCCTCTCCAAAATAAGCCAGTCAGAAAAAGATAAATATCACATGATCTCACTCATTTGTGGAATATAATGAACAACATAAACTGATGAACAAAAACAGAGACAGAGAAGCATCGATCAGATGCTCAAACCTCAGAGGGAAGGTAGGGGAGGGTGGGGGTAAGGGGGAGATATCAACCAAAGGACTTGTATGCACGCACATAAGCGTAACCAATGGATGCAGACAACAGGGGGTGAGGGTGAGAGCAGGATTGGGGGTGGGGTGGGAGGGTAATGGGGAGATTAAGACACATTTGTAATACCTTAATCAATAAAGAGAAAAAATAATAAAATAGGAAAGGGTGAGGAGGGTGAAAATCTAGCCTCCCATACAACAGCCCTCCTCTGGGTATTCACTTTCTCAGCTGTCAGGAGCTAGAGGCTGGGGCAGCAGCCACAAACTGAGACTATCCCTTCTCCATTCAATAGATGAGTAGGGTGTCTACCCTGCAGTGACTCTAAAGGGTCCAACTTTGAGTGGCCACAGCCCCTCAGCTGTTTGTTCCTTTCTGCAGTCTCACTCTACATCACTAATGGAGACATGCCTTTCTGAGCTAGGTCTGTATGGCATTGTTTCAAATTTCAGCTACCAGCTCTTCATGCAACAAAGCATTAGTATTTCCATGGAGTATTAAATTGCCCAGGATACCTAGGCAGCACTTTTAATTTTGAGAAGTCACAGCTTTTAGAGCTAGAAGAGTATTTGACAATCTTCCTAACTCAACCCCCATGTTTACCAATGAAGGTAATAAACCCCAAAGAAGAGTGTTAAAAATAGATGATTCCCCAGGCTACAAAATTAGGACCAGAATCCTCCCCTCGCCTGAAGCAGGAGATCCACAGCATTTACCTCAAAAAACAAGACTTACATCACAACTGAAGAGATTTAGATGTGACATAAAGAAGAACTCGCTGGTAATGGAGATGATTAAATACTAGAACAGACAGCCACAGGGAATTGTGAATCGTCCTCCCTGGAGATCTTTTAAAATAGGACTGTTAGCCATCTGTCTGAGATGGTTTAAGTACAGTCCTGCCTTGGAGGTAAGAAAATAATGAGATGATCCCCTCACCTGTCACATTGGGGGTTCTGAAATCACACCTGGATGTAGGTGCATTAGGGGGATCCCGGGCTGAATCTGGGTTGTGCCTCCACTGGGACTCAGATGTGTCTGAGTCGTTGAGAGTGTGGGAGGCCCACAGTGCCCTGGTTGGATACAGTGGGAAGATGTCTGCATGGAGGAGGTTTGTGCTGGGATTTTTTTCTGGGGGGCGGGGGGGGGGGCGGGAAGGAGAAGTGGAGATGTCTATTTGCCAGGCCCCCTACCCTACCTCTGGCCCCTTGTAACTCCATCCTGCCCTCTCCCTACCATGTGAGTCTAATGGACTGCAGCTGATGCCTGCAGAACCAAGGGACACCACGGAGCACAGGGACTCCAGCAGCCGTTTGTTTCTCAGAGACAAAACATAAAACCCAGTGGAAGGAAGAACAGTCCCCCATTTCTTTTTTAAAAATCCAGCCCGGCTCTGGCCTAGTGAGCATTTCAGGGGAAAACCCTTCCAGGACTCTGACATGGTAGTTTTGGACACTGCTTTGGAGCAGACTTGTGCATCCTCAGGGAAGGCTCCGTACCTGGGGCCGGCGGGAAGGAGACCCAGCCCTGCAGGGGCGCTGAGTCTTTCTGCACCAGCAGGGGGTTCTCGCACCTGAAGTGAGCCACTGGGCTACTTGCCCTTCTCATCTTGGCCACAGTTTCTCAGGCCTCTAGGGCAGCGATTTTGCACTGGTGTGCTAGGGCAATTTTCCACTGGTGTGCCACTACGAATTTTAAAAACATGCAATACCTGACTATTTAGCCAGGGGCACTGACTTCTTTTCCCTTAGATTGTCAAATAAAAAAAATGACAACAGCCAACACAATAGCCATCCCATGCAGGTGAATCAAACTTATTTTTTTGTCAGGTCAGCAAAAAAATATATTCCACAGAATTTCAGTATTAGTTTATGTGTGCCATGAGATGAAAAGGTTGGAAATCGCTGCTCTAGGGCTTTTACATGCTGTTGCCTCTGCCTAGACCTTTGTCCTCTTCACCCCTCACCATGCTAGCTCCCAAGTCTTTTCCTCCCTTTCCACAAAGTTGCATTAGGTATCTCTTAGCATGCTATCCTCTCCTAATTATATCTACACGAAGAATTAAAACCGCCTGTTTACACATCTCTGCCTTTCTGATCCACAGACTTGTTGAGGACAGGGACTACGTGTTATTCACCACTCTGCCTCCAGGGCCGGGCCTTTAGGAGGCACTCAGAAAAATATTTGTGGAATACATGAATGAATGAATGAATGAATGAATGAGTGAGAAACCATAAGTTTTAATAACACTAGATGGCACAAGTAGCCCTTGTATTATTTCAAAGCAATTGGCTGTTGGCACAGCATATTACATTGACCTCTATTTCAGATTGTGTGTGTTTTGGGGTTTACTTTGCAAAGAGAAATAAAACAGGAAAGATCATTAGAGTGTCATCTGCTAACTCCTCCTTATAATGTTAAATAACCGCCACTGCACCCTCAACATTAGCCTCTCAGCCTAGGCCTGAAGATGTCTGAGGAAATAGAAACACAGGGCCAGATAGGGTTATTCATTCCATCTCTGAACAACTCTGACTATGAGAAAGTTCTTCATTGTGTTAAGTTGAATCTGTTCTTTTGATGTCTTCCCTGTAGCTCTAATTTAGTTCTTTTCAAATACTAGGGAGACATGGGAGAAGGAACAAAACCTTTGGATCTAGAAAATTTGTGAATCTTCGCTTTGACATTTACTAAGTGTGTGAGTTTGGGCAAGTCACTTAACTTCTCCAAACTTCATTTTCATCAACTGTTTAATGGAAATAATTATATGCACACAATTTTTGTTGTGAAGACTTAAAATGAGTTAATATATCCCAAAGGTCCAAGACATACCAGATATTCAGAATGTGATTGCTATTGTTAATAAATGTTATAATGAAGATAATATGTTAAAATAATATGTATAAAATCTTCCTTGCTTCTCCATGAATCTTTTCTTCTACAGACCAAAACATGAGCTACTTACACATCCTCTGCCACCCTCATCTTCTTCTTTATCAGTGTTCCTCTGAACGTGCTACCAGAACTGAGCTGTTCTCCCGCGTGGGGTGACTAGAGCAGTACAAACATCACCATCTTCATTTGGATGTTATACTTCTATTCGTGGTGCCTAAGGTTACTTTAGCTTTATTGACAGCTGCATCTTCTGTGGCCCTGGGCGCTTTGGCCATGTTACTCTTATCTCTGTAGGGAGATGATTGCTGGAGATTTGTCTTATGATTCAATGAGGGGGACCTGGAATTTTGCTGTTTTTCTCATCTGTTTTAGCATGAGATGGCCAGAAAATCTTTGCCCTTAGGATTATAGTATGAATCATATTTAAGGTCCTGGAGATAGTGTTACTGACCCTACAAAGACAATATAAAACATTTAGCATGGAAGAATAGGGGTGAAGATCAATTTTCCAAGAAAGAAGATAAAGTCAGACTTCTGTTTTGAAGGTGTAAAAGTAGCCTGGATTTGGAGGAGAAGGGGATCAGTGTTCTGAGTCCCAGAGGTGTGTTAGATGCCTGAGCCCCCACACAGCACTCTAGGTTAGGTTTGCAGCCCAGACGTGTGAATGGGCTGAGGACCACTGAGAGTGGGCTTTGGGCAACTGTGTCAGGCGCCAGCAAGAGGACCCAGCTGGGCTCCACTTGCTGTGGGAAATGCTGCCCACATATTCCCCAGGGCTTCTTGTAAGTCAAGGACTGGGGAGGCCACACCCCCCTCTAGAAGTGGACTAGGCCAGGGGGACACCCCCAGGGATGGTTCAGCTTATCACTGCAACAGATCTGATGCTCCTGCCAGTATCATAGGGCTCTTTGGCATTTTCCTCCACCACCCCCATCTTCAGTTTAAAACCCTTTTGATCATATTGGCAAACCCTTAATTTTTCGCAAAGAAGGCCCCCAAGAGCAAACACTGTGTGTGGGGGGGGGGGGGGGGGGGCGGGTTGTTATAGGGAAAAATATTTTCTCTCTCTGCAGATTTGTGTTGTTATTTCCAGCAGAAGGGCTTCAGCAATTGTTAAATCAGAACCTAGTTCTATAAATACTTCGGATTTTAAAAGCCACATTCACTTTCTCTACTTCAAAATCCAAGCCCGAGATGGCAGCAGCATCTCATGGATATGAAATGCATAGAAAACACAGCACAGTTGTTAGCACCACCTCCTGATGTTCTGAGCTGCCTGCTCAGAACCCAGAGGACAAGACAAGGTCACTAATAAACACCACAGAATGGTGTCTGCTTCCTGGGTTCTGCATAAAAATATTGCAGCCCAATGAATACCAAACGAGTGTAATGGATTGGCTTAATCCACATTTGAACACCCACAAACACAGCCGCCTAATAACATTGCTGTTTCCAGCAGATTTTCATGCTTGTCAATTATTCAGACTCATCAGCTGTCCTAACTTTGACTTCAGTTAAAGTAAAGATGCATTTAATGTTTACTTAGTAAAGGAAGAAAAATCAAAATGTTAATCTATTTTTTAAATCCTTTTCAAGAGCAATAGTCCATTTGCAGTATGTGCCATCTGTAAGCACAGGATTGCACCTCTTTGCCAGAGAAGACCCCAAACGTGGAACCCTAATATGCAAATAGACCCAACAGCACAACCACTAAACAACCGGTCGCTATGATGTACGCTGACCACCAGGGGGCGCAGGCGGAACATGGCGGGCATCGGCAACAGGCAGCAGAGCATGGAACATGGCAGGCATTGGCTGCGGTGGGATGGTGGAGCAGGTGAGCAGGGGTGCCAGACTAAAGCAGGGCACCAGTCACTGTCATCGGGGCAAGCCACTGGTAGTTACTGAAAATTCTTTGCTCCTGCATACCATGGTTCCCATCAGGCACTCACACCCACTGCTGGCGCTGGCCCCAATTGCTCTGTGCTGTCAGCGGGTGTGAGCAGGGCCGGCGCTGTCAGTGCATGGGAGTGGTGGCAGGGCGGGAGCAGGGCTGCTGGCAAACAGGGAACTGGGGCCTCGGTGGGAGGGGCCTAGCGGGGGCGTGGAGGATGGGCCGAGACCCGTGCCTGTAGCCACCACAGCCTCATGGCCCACAGTTCCTTTCAAGGTGCACGAATTCGTGCACTGGGCCCCTGGTCACAATATAAACAGACAAAACCTAAATCTTGGAAAGAACTCAAGCAGAGATGGATGGGTATTTGGGTCCACAGGAACTTCCCAAGTGGTGCCCCAGAACATGTCCTCTATATGCAGGTGCAGGGACTCCAGCAGGTAGTGCCCCTCCCTATTCATGTCTGTGTCAAGCCTGTGCAGACCTTGCAGCATGGAGAGATTCTAGGTGGGAGTTTGTGGATACATCTTTTCTACCCCTACCTAACACACACATACACACACTCACAGAAAGAGCAACCATTTGTCTCCAGGATGGGAAAACAGCAAACAAATGTAATTATTCTGTACATTCAATAAGATTAACCAGAAGTGTCTTCCATCCCCTGAGCCTACCATTATTCAGGAGGTGAATTCTCAGAGCATCTCAGGAAGGGTGGAGCAGGACTTGGAGAACTCTTCAAGGAAAAAAATTTTAAGACACCAAAGAAAGCCACTGGGCCATCTATATACCGAATAGTACCAAAGCTCTTCTTGCTGTTATAAGAAAATCCAAGGAGCCCTGGCTGGTGTGGCTCAGTTGGTTGGGTGTCATCCCATGCTGGTTCAATTCCCAGTCAGGGCACATGCCCAGGTTGGGGCTCAGTCCCCAGTAGGAAGCATGCAGGAGGCAGCAGATCAATGTTTCCCTCTCATATGGATGTTTATATATATCTCTCTCCCTCTCCCACTCCCTTCCTCTCTCTCTAAAAATATCAATAAAATCATAATAAATAAATAAAAGGAAATCAAAGGAGATATTAAAGCTTGTATTTATCAGAGGTAGAATGAACTTCTACATATCTGGAACCATTAGAATATAAAAGAATGTATGAGAGGGTAAAAGGTCAGCAGGAACTCTGTCTTTGATGAGTAAATTGACACTAAGACAAAAAAGAAACTACCAAGGGCTGAAGTTTATGTCCAATAAAGTTTTATGAATATGAATCCTATATAATAAATAGGCAATATGCAAATTGACCCTCATGCCCTCGTGTTACAAGATGGCTGCCCCCATGTCATCACACAATAGCTGCCCCCATGTCATCACAAGATGGCCACCCCACGTCATCACAAGATGGCTGCCCCCACGTCATCACAAGATGGCCATCCCCATGTTGTCACAAGATGGCCGGCAGGGGAGGGTAATTGGGGGCGACCAGGCCTGCAGGGGAGGGCAGTTGGGAGCGATCGGGCCGGCAGCGCAGTGGATAGGAGGTGATCAGGCTGGCAGGCAGAGCGGTTAGGGGCAATCAGGCAGGCAGGTGAGGGGTTGGGAGCCAGCAGTCCCGGATTGTGAGCGGGATGTCTGACTGCCGGTTTAGGCCCAGGGATCGGGCTTAAACCGGCAGTCGGACATCCCTTGAGGGGTCCCAGATTGGAGAGGGTACAGGCGGGGCTGAGGGACACCCTCCCCCCCCCACCTCATGCAGGAATTCCATGCACCGGGCCTCTAGTCATTCTATAACAGATAATATTTATTGAGCACCTCAATGGGCCAGTTGATCCTTTAAACCTTTTACAGATAATAACTCAAATGGATCCTCATAACCACCCCACAAGGCATGTGTAGCTATTAAGCCCCACATTATAGACGAGGAAACAGCACAGTAAGCGGCCGAGTCAGGGTTTCAGCTGATCTAGGGCCAGAAGCCATGCTCCACCTGTTGGGCTGCCTCAGACACTAAACCGAACCTACAGTGAAGGTTGGTTTCCTGGTTATTCCAACCAGATGCCCATCAGATCCCTGGCTGCTGCCCTCACCCCTTCCAGGCAGCGCTGCCCCACTATGGCCCAAGCATGTGCTCTGGAAAGATTAGCACAAATGGCCCCATCCACAAGGCAGACACAGCTTCACAAGCACCTCAAAACCAGGACACAGGCCCCTGCACACGTACAAAATGCAGACCCCATGAGCACCTGAGGACCATGGAGAAGGGCAAAGCAGCACAGCTAGCCACGGTGGGGTCAGGGAAAGGGAGGTGCTGCTGTCCTCACCACAGCCCAAATAAACACTGAGCCCATAAAATTGATTCTGAAAGTATGTTTTTGGCAAAATGATCTATGAAGTTTTTCATTGATGAGAGTAAGGAAATTAAAACAAAACAAAAAACCACTATGTTGGGCAATGTTCCTTTAACTGATGTAAAATGTGAAGGAATTGACTTAATTGATTCCAAGGAAAGATGCCAGAAATTCCTCAGCATTAGATCTGAGCTTAAAACAGGAATTATTGCGCCCAATTAGAATGGTGATTTTTTAAAAATCTCTCCTCTATAGTTCAGAGTTCATTTACAGACAAGGAATTCACCCATTAACAAATGGAACACCTCAACACCGTAAAATGACACCCAGGTATCCTTCTGATGTCCCACGGCTCCCCTTTTAGGCTGGGGACATGTGACAACAAGCTGACGGAGGTGGCCCTGATGAGGGGAGAGCCTCTCCACTGCCACGTGGCTTCTGCACAAAACCCAGGTGCCACCTGGGACCGAGAGGTCCAGCCTCTGGCATCATGTCTTCTCCATCTACAGCTGCCAGCCCAGCCCTCCACGTTCACAAACACCTGGGCACAAGCACATGTCTCAGTGACAGGTGGGGTGGGGCTAATGGAGTAAGCTCTGCAAGAATAGCAGGTAGCTGAGCTTTCTCTACCCTGAGAAACTAGGGAGACGTGTGTAGTAAGAAATGGAACCACTGTGTAGCCCCCTATCAATGAGTGAAGTTTGGAGTGGGAGGAAAGAGAGAAACAGAAAACTGTATTACAGCCAGTCAGCCTCACTTCAAGGGGTAGTGGAGACAAAGGGGGAGAATGGAACTTTAACCAAAATGCAACATAAAAATCATTTTTTTAAAAAATGAAGTACTGATCCATGATACGATATGACGGAAACTTGAAAACATTATGCTAAGTGAAGTAAACCAGAAACAAAAGTTCACATATTGTATGACTTCATTTATACAAAAAATTCAGAATACATAAAAGTATAAAGACAGAAAGCAGATTAGTGGTTGGCATGGGCTAGGAGGAGGGCAAGTGGGGAGTGACTGCTTAATGCAGCAGTTCTCAACCTGTGGGTCTCAACCCCTTTCACAGGGGTCACCTAAGACCATCCTGCATATCAGATATTTACATTACGATTCATAACAGTAGCAACATTACAGTTATGAAGTAGCAACGAAAATAATTTTATGGTTGGGTCACAACATGAGGAACTGTATTTAAAGGGCCAGAAGGTTGAGAACCACTGGCTTAATGGGTACAGCGTTTCCTTTGGAAATGATGAAAATGAGCTAGATCTAGACCAGGGATGGCGAACCTATGACACACATGTCAGAGGTGACACACGAACTCATTTTTTTGGTTGATTTTTCTTTGTTAAATGGCATTTAAATATATAAAATAAATATCAAAAATATAAATCTTTGTTTTACTATGGGTGCAAATAAAAAAAATTTCTATATGTGACACGGCACCAGAGTTAAGTTAGTGTTTTTCAAAATGCTGACACACCGAGCTCAAAAGGTTCACCATCACTGATCTGGACAGTCATGCAAATGTGCTTAATGACACTAATGTGTATACTGTGAACTGGTTAATTTTATGTTAAGCAAATTTCACCTCAATAAAAAAAATATTTGTAACTGCAACATAAACATATTGGTCCAACAAATAAGAAGTGGGTTTAGGATGGACTGCAGGCTTCCCAGAATTGTATCAGGTGTCTCTTCCTCTCTGCCCTCCATTTAGAAAATCCCATAAGACTGAGCAAGTCATTTTTATGGCTTTACAAATAGATATTTGTAAAGTTCTCCCTCATTTATCTGTAACATACGTGCCCAGTTCAAGCAGCCTGTGGTCCCAGCACTCCTCCTGCTGCATGATCTTACCAGACATGAGGGAACATGCTGGCCGTTCTCAACCCCAAACATAATAGGTTCAACAGGCTACAGTGCATCCAAGGGAAAGTTACAGAAAGCCCAGAATCCAAAAGCCAAACTTTCAAATACAAGCTAATGTTTATTGAGCATTTGGTACTTGCCACAGACTGCTGGCAGCATTTGGGTACGCCTCGACTTATTTCATCATCACAACAGTCATCATGCAAGTGAAGCAGCAGAACGCCAGGAAGGTTAAGTAGGATATGCAAGGTCATAGAGCTAATTAAGGTGAAGAAGAGATTTGAGTCCAGACAGTCGACATCCACAGCCTCCCTGTTTAACCTCTGTGCTTTACAGCCTCTCCATAGACAGGACCCATTTTCTTTAAAGTTCTACTTCAGTTCTAAGGTTGGTGTAAATAGGCCCCTGCTGGCCCTGGCTACAGTGAGGAATCCCAATCGTCGTTGGGAAAAGTAAAGAGCACTAGACTGGTAGCCAAGAGATCAGGGTTCTAGACCCATCTTGGTTATTGGTATTGTGGCTTCGGGCAGATTATAAAACCTCTCCAGCCCTTAGTATCCTCTCTGTAGACATGAGAAGTTGGATTAGATGAATAGTTTTCCAATTATTTAAGCAGCAGAACTTATTCTTAAAATTAAACTTTATTTTGAAGCCTAATATACAAAACAGATAAAAGTGTGGAGCTATTCAGCACAAGGTGGAGGAGGAAGGATGCAGAACCTCTCTCCATGCCCAAGCAGTTCCTAAGACACTTTCTTGGAACCCTGGTGACTCTGTGTAACACAATTTGAAACCCACTTGAATAGATATTTGTAAAGTTCTTCTGAAAATAAACCCTAGTCCTAGCCAGTTTGGCTCAGTGGATAGAGTGTCGGCCTGAGGACCAAAGGGTCCCGGGTTCGATTCCGGTCAAGGGCATGTACCTTGGTTCCAGGCTCCTCCCTGGCCCGGGCCCTGGTCAGGGCATGTGCAGGAGGCAACCAATCGATGTGTTTCTCTCACATTGATGTTTCACTCTGTCTTTCCCTCTCTCTTCCACTCTCCCCCCGCCCCCAAAAAAAGTCAATGGAAAAATATCCTCCAGTGAGAATTAACAACAACAACAAAAAAAAGAAAGAAAGAAAAGGAACCCTAAAAATCTTAATTTCAAATACTGCATCCTTGGGCATTCTTTAATACTGTGTGTGTGGGGTGGAGGGTTGGGGCGGGGGGATAGAATATTCTAGTCACTTTGCTCAAAGATACTTATAGTATTTGAATTGATGCCTTTTGAGAGTTGGTGAAGGTTTCAGGTAAGAAGTGCCTCTCTCCATGCCCCAAGCAGTTCCTAAGACACTTTCTTGGAACCCTGGTGACTCTGTGTAACACAATTTGAAACCCACTTGAATAGATATTTGTAAAGTTCTTCTGAAAATAAACCCTAGTCCTAGCCAGTTTGGCTCAGTGGATAGAGTGTCGGCCTGAGGACCAAAGGGTCCCGGGTTCGATTCCGGTCAAGGGCATGTACCTTGGTTCCAGGCTCCTCCCTGGCCCGGGCCCTGGTCAGGGCATGTGCAGGAGGCAACCAATCGATGTGTTTCTCTCACATTGATGTTTCACTCTGTCTTTCCCTCTCTCTTCCACACTCCCCCCGCCCCCAAAAAAAGTCAATGGAAAAATATCCTCCAGTGAAAATTAACAACAACAAAAAAAAGAAAGAAAGAAAAGGAACCCTAAAAATCTTAATTTCAAATACTGCATCCTTGGGCATTCTTTAATACTGTGTGTGTGGGGTGGAGGGTTGGGGCGGGGGGATAGAATATTCTAGTCACTTTGCTCAAAGATACTTATAGTATTTGAATTGATGCCTTTTGAGAGTTGGTGAAGGTTTCAGGTAAGAAGTGCAAGTGGACCCCTCTGAGGACATAACCAAGAATCAATAAAAGGATGTGGAGAACCTAAGCCTTCCAAGGGGCTCAAATCACTCTGAATTAACTATTAAGTATTACTATCCCAACAGACTCCTCACAGGAGACCAGCTGTTCAATTCCGAATCTGTGTTTTTTTTAAAAAGCTCTAAAGTTACTAAGCTAGACTTTAACATCAATCAAGGTAGCGCCACTTCTTTCTCCACAAAACTTAGTGCTGATATCTTGCTGGATCCCTATATTCAACTTGGTCAGTGAACAACTGGACAAGAAATGATAGGGAGAGCATGAGTCTCTCATACTAATTCTGGAAAGATCAACTGACAGAGACCTCCCGGGGAGGGAACTGCTCTTTTAAACATTGATGAGCAAGTCAACTCCATTCTCTCCTCTCACCCTGCAGGCATTTATAAAGTCCAGCTTGCTGCAGTGCTTGGAAGAGGTTATACAACTGTTATGATGCAATGTTCAAGGCAGACAGATACCCATAACTCAGAGGCCAAGGCAAACAAGAATATATTAATAGCAGCCATAACATAAAGATAATTTATTTTGAGTATCTGGGAGCTGAGGAGATCAGCAGATAGACTGTTAAGCATTTAGGCACTAAAGCAAGGGAGCTTAGCAAATAGGGAAAAAGCAGGAGAGAGGTGGAGGGAAGAAAGATTGATCTCCTTTGGAAACAATGGAGCATCTGAACTAATTAACTAACTAACAATTATGTGGTTATGGGCCGCACCAAACAAAGAGGAAAAGACATTCTCCTACACCCCCATTCTGCCATTTGGGTGGCATATACCACCCAAGGGGCAAAGCATTTGTTTAGTCCTAGAAGAGAGATCATACGAAGAAACAGTTTCTTTTCTTTGTTCAGAATGCTGGCCAGATGGCAGTAAACAACAAAAAAATCACAGTTTGAAATTAGGAAAACATCAGAGTACCTTTCTTTGGGGAATGGCAAGAAAGAATTAGAAAGCTATTTCTCTACTTTTTTTTTTTAACCAATGAAAACTGAAATAAAAGAATCACTTTGCAGTTTCAGTTTTTCTTTTAAAGCATAGCAGAAAATACATTTTGATTGTGTATTCTCAGAATGTATACTGTGCACTCTCCCAAATGTCACAAACAGGGCTGAGTAAAATCTCGGATACCAAGTCATCAGCTGATCCTCAACATTGCAAAATCCTTAAAAAAGAAAATCTCCCCCCGAAAAAGAAAACATTCAAAAATCTTGAACTCATGCAGTAAACTCTCAGGTGAAATGTTTCTAATCAACTTTAAAAAATAAGCCTTGCCAGTGGGGCTCAGTGGTTGAGTGTCAACCTATGTACCAGGAAGTCAGGGTTCGATTCCTGGTCAGGGCACATGCCCACGTTTCGGGCTCATCCCCAGTAGGGGGCATGCAGGAGTCAGCTGATCAATGATTCTCTCTCATCATTGATGTTTCTATCTCTCTCTCCCTTCCTCTCTGAAATCAATAAAAATACATTTTAAAAGCTAATAAATATCAATATTATCTAAATCCGAGTTCATGTCAAAAATTAAATGTCCATAAAAGTATATATCATTTGTACACAGTGTTGTTTGGAAATCAGCTGATACAAGGTAACACAGGGCCTAAAGCAGAAGAGTGAAGACTTTCTGCATCTGAAACTTCCTCCACATTCAATTCTTCAACATCACCAACTCTCAAATGTGCTTCTTTCTTTCATTCCTAGCCACTGTCAATGTTATAGTTCAGGCCCTCTCCTCGCCTCTCATCTTGCTAGTGTCATCACCTAACAGGAATTTGTACCTAACTGACCAACTGTCTTGACTCTCACTGCCCAATCACAATCAATCTATTTTTCAGGCTGAATCCAACATCATCATTCTAAAACACAGATGTGATCATGTCACCCCATGTTTAAGAATTTTCAAGGCTCCCTATTATCTCCAGGATAATCCAAAAGCTTTAGCAGAGCCTAAAAGACTCACCATCTTGCCCACCTTACCCTTTCGGCCTTACCTCCTACTCATCTTCCTCTTTCCCCCACTCAGCAAGCACCTCCCTCCAACCATTGAACACAGACATTTGTACTCATGCTTCCCTCAGTTCCTACCTTTCCCTTCTATCTGTCAGGCCATTGAAAATGCCAGCTCCTCCATGAAACTTCCCAACATTTATAAGCAGCTGGTTTTCTTTTGGTCTCTCAGAGCATTCGCATGCATGTCCACTAGTAGAATAATCATTTGTTCTGATCTTGTTGTTTCCAATAACTGCCTTCCCTCTTTAGTTATCTTAGGGAGGGGAAATATGTGTCTTTGTGTCACAATACCCAGCACAGAGCAGGCTTTGTAAATGGCTAGGTAGATAACAAGTAAATGACTGATAAATGCATGAATAAAAGAATTCAGGGGTTTACAACCCAAGTGAGAAAGGTAGTAAAAATATGTGAAGTTAAATACTTAACAGTTGAGATCAGTAATAGTTGAACTCAATGAATAAAAGAAATATGAAAGACAATCAAGTGTCATAAGATCCTGAGGCTGGTATCCGGGGAAGAACTTCTCCAAGAGGAGGTACTTGAATCTTCAATGAATGAAGAGGATTTGAATTAGAATACAGAAGATGCAACTGCATTCCAGGAGGCTGGAATGTGAAAGAGAAAAGGAAAGCAGAGCCCTGGTCAGGTGGTTCATTGGTTGGAGTGTCATCCCATACACCAAAACACTGTTACAGGTTTGATTCTCCATCAGGGCACATACTTAGGTTGCAGGTTAGATCCCTGGTCAAAGTGCATATAGGAGTCCACCAATTGATGTTTTCTCTCGCATTGATGTTTCTCTCTCACTCTCTCTTTCTCTCTCTCTCTCCCTCTCTCTCTTTCTTTCTCCCCTTTCCCTCTCTTTCTCTCTCATTTTCTCTCTCTCTAAAATCAATGAAAAGCATCTCCTCAGGTGAAGATTAAAAAAATAATAAAGCAGGAAGGCCCAAGTCATGGTTGGAGGCTAAAAATAAAACAATCCTAGAAGCATTTTTTGGAGGCATAAGCTAGTGTTCAACAAGAAAATGCCTGCTCCCAGAAATTGAAAACCCATTTGAAAAAATAATGACAGAAAACTTCCCTAACTTGGTGAAGGAAGTAGACATACAAGTTCAAGAAGTGCAGAGAGTCCCAAACAAGATGAACCCAAAGGGGCCCACACCAAGACATATAATTAAAATGCCAAAGGTTAAAGACAAAGAGAGGATCATAAAAGCAGCAAGAGAAAAGCAGTTAGTTACCTACAAGGGAGCTCCCATAAGACTATCAGCTGATTTCTCAACAGAAACTTTGCAGACCAGAAGGAAGTGGCAAGAAATATTCAAAGACATGAAAAGAAAGAACCTACAACCAAGATTACTCTACCTAGCAAAGCTATCATTTAGGATTGAAAGACAGATAATGAGCTTCCCAGACAAGAAAAGGTTAAAGGAGTTCATCACCACCAAACCAGTGTTATATGAAACGTTAAAGGGCCTTCTTTACGAAGAAAAAGATGGGGGAAAAGATATAAAATATGAATAGTAAAATGGGAATAAATACACATCTATCAACAATTGAATCTAAAAAACAAAATAAACAAATTAGCAGAACAGAAACAGACTCATAGATACAGAGAATGATTTGATGGTTGCCAGATGGGAGTGGGTTAGGGGAATAGGTGAAAAAGGTCAGGGATTAATAAGTACAAATTGGTTGTTACAGAATAGTCATGGGGATGTAAAGTAGAGCATAAGGAATATAGTCAATAATATTCTAATAACTATGCATGGTGTCAGATGGGTGCAAGGTTTATCAGGATAATAACTGAGTAAGTTATGTAATGCCTAACCACTGGGGTGTACACCTGAAACTAATATAATAATGTATGTCAACTGTAATTAAACATAAAAAATGATTTTAAAAAACTTATTAAAAAAATAAAATGCCTGATCCCTTCATTCTTCAGAAAGTGCAGAGCTAGGATGGGACCACAGTCACTGCTGGAATCCCTAATGTAACCCTCAATGCCCCCTGTTACTGGTCTACCAGATGTCAGCCTTGCGGGAATCAGACAGCTCTGCCCTAACTTTGCTGACACACCACTGCCTGGAATCAGCTCTCACAGATGCTGCATGGAACATGGGACCACAGAGCATGTTTTTATACAGCTAGAGATTATTTCTCTGCTCTGACTCAAAGTAGAAAATAACTCTTCCCACCAAAATAGGCTCCTGCCTTCACTACAGTCACAGAAACGTGAATCCCACAAGGACATGCAGATAATTCACATTAGAGAACTGGAAGCTGTGGCATTTATAGAGGATACTGGAAGGAAATTGAGCTTGCCTTCCATAGAAATCAGTGCTTAGAGACTACACTTTGACAAGTACCTAAATGAAGTAAAAGACTGAGTAAGATGGATTGTAAAGAAAGACACTGACATTCCACAGCAGTCTAAACAAGAACCCTGAGGATGTTCAGAGGATACTCAGACTGAGTCAGCACAGAGACCAGATTTGGCTAAGGGTTTGCACCCACTCCTCAGAGCATGGATGGATGGTTGGTGCCATAACCTGCTTTAGTCTTCCTAATTCATTGCATGTCAGTTTATATACTAAAGTGCAGAGAGATCTCTGACAGATCAGAAGTACAGATGCTCCCAACAAACCTTTTGCTCATATTAATCAAATCCCAAGATTAAAACCACATGTCAGAGACTGCCACTTATCTGCCAGTATCTCCCAGCACATGTCCCACATAGCTACCCAGAATAAAGAATACATTCCCTTCGTCCAACAGACTAAATTCTGGTGGTTGGGCTGGGAGGGAAAGTGAGGGTGCAGCTTACTTTCATCTCCCTTCTTTTATCCTTTTTCTGGGCCAGGCAGGTGAAGGCAACAGTCTAGGTATGGAGGAGGAACAAGATAGAAGGGGCCTGGGTGTCTGACGTTGGGAAACTCTGGGTTGCTTGAAAGAGAATTAATGTCTGTCTCAATTTAATTCACTGCTATTTGGGGGTTTCTTTTCTAGCAGCTGAATCTGTATCCCTCTCTAAAGATGTCTTCTACAATACCTGACCCAGATGGACCATGCCTGACAGTCAGAGCCAAGATTCCATGGCCCTGCGTGGGAAGCCAGGAAAGTACCCTTTTATGGAATTTTCTCATACCGAGCCTCCTGTTTGCCTGGACAGGCTACATATTACTCTGGTGCTGCACTCACAGCACAGAAAATAAAAAGGCCTCAGAAAATATATCTTTATTGATTAAAAGCCAATGCACTTTGAGCCAAAGCAAGGCAAAATTTGTCCATTTCCCAAATATGATGCCTTATAAAATTCCTGGGCTGGATATGAGGTATAGAACCTAGCAATGGCTTACTTCAAGCCCTCACTTAATTGGGCAAGATAAAGCTACTTAGAAACCCAGCTTTCCTAACTCCCTGTCCAGTGGTCTTTCCGAGACACTGTACTGCCATTTTGAAGGCATCCACAATCTAAACGAAGACTGGTCAGCAGGGAAGCATCATAACAGGCGACTGATGCTATGAAGGTGTTGGGGGATGTGTGTTATTACGTGTTGTTTGTCCTTTTTCTTGTTAGCCATGGGCTGAGCCACATTTACTTAGAAAGGCACATTTTTGTTAAACTGGACATGCTAAGCCACTGAAAGCAGACATCCAAGGAGCTCTGCCATGACCTTTCCTGGAACAGTTCCTAAGAGATCCAGCTGCAGCTGGTGACCTCTCCCAGCTGACTTTTCCTGGAACAGTTCCTAAGAGATCCAGCTGCAGCTGCATATCACTCCTGGCCAGCTCTTGTGAAGCCTGCATTCCTAACGTTTACAACAGGCTGAGGAAGAATGAGGAGAGCCAAGCTCCACGTTAGCCAAAAGGAGGAAGCTCTCCCTTGGCAGGTGGAGGTTTCTTCCAGGGAAATCCTGGAGGCTCGTTGTTCCTGTCAAGTCCTATAATGTTCCCATAAATTTCATTTGACAAAAAACACAGTGTCAAAGGAGCAGAAAGTAACAAACCCCCCAAATGTAAAAGCTTCCCTGCCAGAGCTCAGCCTGTCCTCCACTCATGGCAGTGAAGATACAGGAAGGAAACCACCCACAATACTCCCTGCCCCCTGGCTGCCATAGGTGCCCACTAGGGCTTTCCTGGTTGGGGGGCCAGGCAGGTGAAGGTGCCATAGGTGCCCGGCTGCCATAGGTGCCCACTAGGGCTTTCCTGGTTGGGAGGTCAGGAGCCGCAGAATGAGGAGTGGGTTCCACAAATTGTGCCAAAACCTGTTAACTTTCAGAACCACAGAACACTAGATCACCATGCCACCAAAAAAAGTTGGCTTGTTTGTCAGATTGATTGTTTTCAATGGTAGACCCAGAACCAGCTATAATTTTCAGGGCTCAGTGTAAAATAAAAATCGAGGGCTCCCTCCCTGTTAAAAATTTATTCAGAATTTCAAGATGGGGCTAACAGAACATTAAATCAAGCTCAGAGCCCTCCTAAACGGAGAACTGTATAACTTGCACATCCATGGAGCCAGCCCTGAGAAGATCCTGCTTTCTATAGCACTCTCTTTATACCAGGTAGAATGGTTTCTTTGTTAGCTCTGGATCCAAGCTGCCTGCATGCAAATTCCAACTCCTCTGTCTATAACCTGGGTGAGCTTGAGCAAGTTATTTAAGCTCTCTGAGCCCCAGCTTCCTCAACTGTAAGATAAATATGACAACATGGGAAATATTACATACAAAGCTCCTGGAATGTAGTAAACACCCATTCAGCTGTTATCAGTTATTATTATTACCTAATATAAAGACTAAGAAATGTACTGAAAATCAGTGATTAGGGAACTCAGTGCCTAGGAATAATTTTACTACTGGGGGGAAATAGTCCATATGTGGATATTTTTATATTTACCCTAGGAACTATTCTGTGAAAGACTTGTTGTGAATGGCCCCAAGAAATCAGTTCCTGGCCACTGAATAGAAGTTACTGGTAGGCAAATATGGGTTTCATACAGGAAAACTTTCTAATACACCATCTATTGACAGAATATAATGAGTTTTCCACCTTCAAGGGCATGAAAAAGGTGGAATAACCATCTTGTCAAGATGCAGAGCAAACTTATGTACTAGGCAGATGGCATTCAAGTTCTCTTCTATTCCTGGGATGCAGTAGATTCCGTGTAGTTTCAGTGCTTCTAATTCTGCAACTACGATGTCTAATTTTATTCCCTCCATGGCCTTCCACCAAATAATCCCTTCTGTCTCCCCTTCTTTCCATTCAATCACTTAATTGTAGCCAACTGTACTTATAGATTTGGTAAGTTTTAAAGCATCTCCTTTTCTACTGTATTCGCTGTTGCTTAAGTAGTCCACCTTCTACCATTCCCCAGTACCTTCTATTTTTATTCCTTCATTCCTGAAGTTAATTCTACTTAGATCTACTTCAGGAAACCTATCCTGATTAAATTATGTGGAAAGGGAGGTACTAGAGCTAATGATTCGGAGCATTGGTCTGAAGACAAATAGCTGTAGGTACACATACCAGCTCTCCCACATACCATGAGTGACAGAGACAGAGACAGACAGAGACAGAGCGAGAGAAACTCTTAAAGAACTGCATGCCATTTTATGTTTGACTTTAATACTATTTTAAGGATTGCCCACAGTTTTTATAGAATAAAGCCATAGAGTAAGAAACATAAAAGGAAATTTAACAAATGGTTCTGCTCTACTGAAAGTGTAAAAAAAAATGAAAAATAAATAAAAACATAAAACCATCTACCATTGATATCTTATTCAATCTTCCTGATCCTCATTATTTTATGTGAAAAAAAATCTATATAATATTAGCACTTACTTCATCGAGTTATTCTGGTATTTGAATGATACAGTGCATATAAAGTGCTTAGAATGATATCTAGCACATAAGTAGTCCTCAAACTTAGCAATTATTTTTATTGATATCCACCAAAGGGCATTTGCTGATGGGATCCTGTTCCTGCCTATTCTTCAGTTTCTAAGAAAAGTAGTGCATGTGTGTGTGTGTGTGTGTGTGTGTGTGTGTGTGTGTGCCTGTGCACATGTGTGTATGTGCATGTGTGTGTGTGAGAGAGAGACAGAGAGACAAAGATATAGACAGAGACAGAGAGAGAACTCGTAAAGAATTGTATGCCATTTTATGTTTGTCTTTAATACTATTTTAAAGATTGCCCACTGTTGATAGAACAAGCCCATATATTACGATAATAAAAACCCTGGGTGTAACGTCACGAGCGAGGCTCGACAAACTGGAAGGAAGTCAGTCCTGCAGAGGTCATCTTGGAAATGGCTGCACCCTCCCCAAGCTGTTTCCCAAGAGGGCGGCAAGGTTTCAGGCAGGAACCCGCCCTCAGAGCATGGCCGCACTGAGTCCTGGGTCCTCTTAGCAACAGCTGCGCCCTCCCTGAGCTGTTTCCGGTAAGGGCGAGGTTTGAGACAGGAACCGGCTTTCCGGAGTGTGGACACACTGAGTCCTGGGTCGCATTGCCAAGGGCTGCGCCCTCCCCAAGCTGTTTCCCGGGAGGGCGAGGTTTGAGGCAGGAACTGGCCCTCAGAGCGTGGAAGCATATCTTAATAAAGTTTTAATATGTTATATTAGAGGTTGTGGTAGTACTGTTTTACCCACAGCGTCTACAGCAGTGGTTCTCAACCTTCTGGCCCTTTAAATACAGTTCCTCATGTTGTGACCCAACCATAAAATTATTTTCGTTGCTACTTCATAACTGTAATGTTGCTACTGTTATGAATCGTAATGTAAATATCTGATATGCAGGATGGTCTTAGGCGACCCCTGTGAAAGGGTCGTTCGACCACCAAAGGGGTCGCGACCCACAGGTTGAGAACCGCTGATA
>NW_005358092.1:2599092-2600357 GCF_000412655.1 Myotis brandtii
CTTCCAAGCTTGACTCATACTTCTTCCTAATGGGAGATCCACTAGCCCCACCCACCTAGCTGAGATCAGGCTCCTGGCAGAATCTGGAACAGACTGATTTGTGTCGCTCTAGGACGGGGACCATTTTTCCCTTCACAGCTGACCAGTACAGAGCCCTCCCTTCACACAGCCTAATTGTGGTCTGTTTGGACCTGAATTAGTGGTACATATTTCATATTAAATACTATTTAACATATTATGGACATTAAAAACTACCTATGAGCAAATCAAATTAACACTATAGTTAACAGTATCCCAAGATCCAAGACGTCAGTGGACTAGGTGGATGTTATACTCACCTCCTCCCAGGACCAAACTGGAATTACAACTAAAATATAGAACAATCAACCTCAATACCCAACTGAAGACCAGATGAATGGAAGTCTTATAACCAAGGATTTACAAAGAAGCCACATTGAGACTGGTAAGAAGGCCGGAGATGCTAAAAGAGCTGGCCCCACTGCCACAAGCTGTGACTGAGATTCTGGAGGGACATCTCAGCTGCAAAAATTCCTGCTGCGGGAGCATGGGATCTCAACCCCATGTTGGGCTCCCCAGCCCAGAGCACCAGAGCTGGGAAGAGGTGCCCACATAACATCTGGCTGCAAAAATCAGTGGGGATTCTGTCTGCCTGGGAGAGACAAGAGTCTGCTAGAGACACAGGTGCCCTCTGAAAGGGTCAATACACAAGATCTCATTTGCAGCCACTAATCCTGAGCTCTGTTAGAGAGAGGGTAGAGCAGACTGCAGTTGTATGAGGAGAAATGGGGTTTGTGGCACTGGGAAGAGAGCCAAAGGGACAGCCACCAGAACCCTGTGCTGGGACACTCTCCTGACTGCAAATGCCATCTTTCCTCAGTGATGCACTGTTTATGGCATCAGCCTGGGGGATGTAATAGCCCTACCTTCTGGACTCCCTATTGCCCCACCCATGTGAGGCTGAAGTCAGCTGCCTGAACAGTAGTGTAGCAGTCTAGGCAGACTCAGGGGGTGTCAGTGAGTCTGGTTTTTGGGTAGGGACCATTTCCCCCCTACATTTTCCTATGAACCTGATTGGTGCCTCCCCCTCCTGGTGGATCTGCTAGCCCCACTCTCCAGGCCACCAGCGGCCCCACCCTCCCAATTCTTGGTGGCTCAGCACTGCCGAGATCTAGGCAGAATTTGGGACTGATTTGGGACTGCTGAGTTATGTGGCTCTGGGCTGCTCCCTCCTCCCCCTCCCCCCG
>NW_005358092.1:2600386-2605050 GCF_000412655.1 Myotis brandtii
CATTCCTTCCTAATGGGAGATCCACTAGCCCCACCCACCTAGCTGAGATCAGGCTCCTGGCAGAATCTGGGACAGACTGAGTTGTGTCGCTCTAGGATGGGGACCATTTTTCCTTGCACAACTGACCAGTACAGAGCCCCCCTTCACACAGCCTAATTGTGGTCTGTTTGGACCTGATAAACTGCTGCCCTCACCCTGATGACTCCTTAAGTCCTCCCCCATCCACAAAGGAGTGCAAGCACTCAGCAGGTGACACCTAGACTTGGTATAACCTGGGACATTTGCTGAGTAGCCTCAGACCGAGCACTGGCACTGAGTTTGAACCTATATCAATCTGGTGAGCACCACTCACCTCTACCTGGCAACTCCCTGAAAACCTACCTCATGGAACTCGAGTACCACCAGAGGCTTGTTCAGTGACTGAGTCTAACAGGCAGCAAGCAGGCAGAGGCAGGCAGGAGTGAAACTTGGGCTGCCGTGGAACTTCTGCTAACCTGCCACCAGGCGAGGGCTGGTAAAGCCAGACTTGGTACGCAGCTTGGTCATTTTCACACACACCCAGGACCAGCAGAGGCAGCCACAAACTGTAGATTGCTGAGTAGTTCCAATTAGGTTGCTGAGGGCTAGTCACAGGCCCTGTCTGACATTGCCCTGCACAGAGTCCCTCTGAAGAGCCCCCAAACTAAAATACCCAGTGGCCAGCTTCAGACAACATCAGAGCAGGATCCAATAAGCTTCACAAGTGGCAAGTCCAAAGGGAGATCTAGGCAGGCACCAGATCCTGTTGAGCCAAATTCTGCTTCATGTGGTCAGCACCTGCACAGCACCTCCTACGCTGCAGTCAGGGTTGATCTTCACAGTCAGCCAGCCTGCGGGTCAAGCCCACACACAAACAGTCCAATAGCAATCAAGACTCAATTACAATAGGAGGGCCACATAACCCACATAAGGGTCATCCTGAAGCACCCAGCTCAGGTGACCAAGGAGACTGTGCCACAGGGTCCCACAGTAATCTGTTACATAAGGCCACCCTACCAAGACTGGGAATCATAACAGATCTACCTAACACATAGAAACAAATACAAAGGGGCAACCAAAATGGGAAAACATAGATATGTGCCCCCAGATGAAAGAACAGGAGAAATCTCCAGAAAAAAGAGCTAAATAAAATGGAGACAAGCAATTTATCAGATATGGATTTTTTTAAAAAATGCTTATAAGGATGCTCAAGGAACTTAGTGGAACTACAACAGCATGAAAAAGCACATAGAAACCATAAAAATAACCAGTCAGAAATGAAGAATATAATATCTGAAATATAAAAAGTAGATTGGATGAAGTAGTGGACTGAATTAATGATTTGAAAGACAGCATAGAAAAAAAGCACCCAATCAGAGCAGCAAAAAGAAAATATAAATTTTTTAAATGAGGATAGTTTAATGGACCTTTGGGACAACATGAAGTGTAACAACACCCACATCATTACAATATCAGAAGGAGAAGAGAGAGCAAGGGTTTAAGAACCTATTTAAAGAAATAATGACAGAAAACTTTCCTAACTTGGTAAAGAAAAAAAGACACTCCAAAAGATGCAGAAAATCCCAAACAAAATTAACCCAAAAAGGCCTACACCAAGACACGTCATAATTAAAATGCCAAAGGTTAAAGACAAAGAGAGAATATTAAAAGAAGCAAGAGAAAGATAGTTAGTTGCCTATGATGGAGTTCTCATGAGACTGTCAGCTGATTTCTCAACAGAAATATTTCAGGTCAGAAGGGTTTGGCATGAAATATTCAAAGTGATGAAAAGCAATGAGCTACAACCAAGATTACTTTACCAGCAAGGCTATCACTTAAAATAGAAGATCTAAAGAGCTTTCTAGACAAGAAAAAGCTGAAGTAGTTTATTTCCACCAAACCAGTATTGCAAGAAATTATAAAGGGTCTTCTTTAAGAAGAAGAGGAAGACAAGGGGGAAAAAAAAAACAGAGGAATGCAGTTAAAAGAATACAATAACAATAAATATGTACCTATGAATAAATACTTCAAATGTAAATGGTTTAAATGCTCCAATCAAAAGACATAGGGTAGCTGAATGGATAAGAAAACAAGACTATATAAATACTATCTACAAGAGACCACCTCAGAATGAAAGATACACACAGACTAAAAGTAAAGGGATGAAAAATGACATTTCATACAAATGGAAATGAAAAAAGTATTGCTGAGGTAGCAATACTTATATATGACAAAATATACTTTAAAACAAAGGTTATAGTAAGAGACAAAGAAAGACACTACATAATGATAAAGGGACTAATCCAAAAAGAGGATATAACCCTTGTAAACATTTATACATCCAACATAGGGACACCTAAGTACATAAAGCAAATCTTTATGGACATAAAAGAGTGATTAACAACAATGCAGTCATAGTAAGGGTTTTAAGACCCCATTGACATCAACAAGGAAAAAGCAGCCTTAAATGATACACCAGATCAGACAGATTTAATTGATATCTTCAGAGCATTTTACTCTAAAGCAGCAAAATATACATTATTTTCAAGTGTACATTGAACATTTTCTAGGATAGACCATATGTTAGAACACAAAACAAGTCTCAATAAATTTTAAAAGATCAAAATCATATCAAGTATATTCTCTGGCCATAATGGTATGAAACTAGAACTCAATCACAAGAAAAAAACTGAAAAACACACATAGACATGAAGCTAAATAACATGTTACTAAATAATGAATGGGTTAACAATGAGATTTTCCTCCTCCCCCAAATCAAAATATATCTTGAAACAAATGAAAATGAGAGCACAGACTTGCCAGGGTGGCTCAGTGGTTGTGCATCAATCCATGAATCCAGAGGTCACTGGTTCTGTTCACAGTCGGGGCACATGCCCAGGTTGCAGGCTCCATCTCTATTGGGGAGCATGCAGGAGGCAGCTGATCAATGATTCTCTCTGTCTCACTCTCTTTCCCTCTCTTTATGATCAATAAAAAAATATATTTAAAAAAAGAAAATGAGGACACAACAACCCAAAATCTATGGGGCACAGCAAAAGCAGTCCTAAGAGGGAAACTCATAGCACTACAGGCCAACCACAAGAAAAATTTCAAGTAAACAATCTAACATTACACTTAAAAGAACAACAAATAAAGCACACAGCAAGAAGGATGGAAATAATAAAGATCAGAACAGAAATAAACAAAAATAGAGTCTAAAAACAAGACCTGGTTCTTTGAAAAGATAAAAAAGATTGACAGACCTTTAACCAAACTTATCAAGAAAAAAGAGAGAGAATCCAAATAAATAAAATCAGAAATGAAAGAAAAGTAACAACCAACACCAAAGAAATGCAAAAGATTGTAAGAAAATATTGTGAACAACTATATGCCAACAAATTGGACAATCTGGATGAAATGAATAAATTCCTAGAAGCATACAATCTTCCAAAATGAGTCATGAAGAATCAAAAAGCCTGACTAGACAGATTACAACTAATTAAATTAAAGCAGTAATCAAAAAACTCCCAACAAACAAAAGTCCTGGACAAGATGGCTTCACAGGCGAATTTTACAAAACATTCAAAGAAGAACTAACACCTATCCTTCTCAAACTATTCCAAAAAAATTCAAGAGGAAGGAAGACATCCAAACTCATTTTACAAGGCTAGAATTATCCTAATTCCAAAACCAGAGAAAGACATGACAAAGAAAGAATATTATAAGCCAATATCCCTGATGAACATAGATGCTAAAATTCTCAACAAAATATTAGCAAACCAGATCCAGCAATACATTAAAAGGATCATACACCATGATCAAGTGGCTTTTATTCTAGGGATGCAAGTTGGTACAATAGCCGCAAATCAATGCACATGATATACCACATAAACAAAATGAAGGATAAAAATCACATGAGCACACCAATAGATACAGAAAGGGTATTTTATAAAATCCAGCACACATTTATGATAAAAACTCTCAGCAAAGTGGGAATAGAGGGGACATACCTCAACATGATAAAGGCCATATATGACAAACCCACAAATTCCACAGGGAATATCATACTCAATGGGCAAAACCTAAAAGCATTTCCCTTAAAATTAGGAACAAGACAAGGGTGTCTGCTTTGACCCCTATTATTCAACATAGTACTAGAAGTTCTAGCCAGAGCGATCAGACAACAATAGCAAGAAAATAAAAGGCATCCAAATTAGAAGTAAAACTGTCATTGTTTGCAGATGACCCGATACTGTATATAGAGAGTCCTAAAGATTCCACCACAAAACTACTAGAACTGATAAATGAATTCAGAAAAGTAGCAGGATACAAAACATATATCCAGAAATCAGTTGCATTTTATATACCAACTAGAGGTCCGGTGCACAAAAATTTGTGCACTCGGTGGGGAGGGGGAGTCCCTCAGCCCGTCCTGTGCCCTCTCACAGTCTGGGACCCCTCAGGAGATAATGACCTGCTGGCTTAGGCCTGCTCCCGGGTGGCAGAGGGCAGGCCCAATCCCTAGGTGCAGCCCCTGGTCGGGCTCAGAGCAGGGCCGATTGGGGAGTTGGGGCGCTGCCCCCTGTCATGCACAGAGCAGGGCGGATCGGGAGGTTGCGATGCCACCCTCAGTCACGCTCAGGGTA
>NW_005358092.1:2606286-2618110 GCF_000412655.1 Myotis brandtii
CTCCCTGTTCGCTTCAGTGCATGGCTGCCGGCCGCCATCTTGGCTGGCAGTTAATTTGCATATCACCCTGATTAGCCAATGGGAAGGGTAGCGGATGTATGGCTAATTACCATGTTTCTCTTTTATTAGATAGGATAATGAACTGTCAGAAAGAGCAACTAAGAAAACAATTCCATTTATAAATGCATAAAAAATACCTTGAGTAAACTGAAGCAAAGATGTAAAATTATATGACACTGAAGAAAAAAAAATTTAAGGATACAAATAAGTGAAACCATATACCGTGTTCATAAATAGGAAGAATTAACATCATTAAAATGTCCACACTGCCTGGCCAGAGTGGCTCAGCATTGACCCATGAACCAAGAGATCACCCTTTCCATTCCCAGTCAAGGCACATGCCCAGGTTGCTGGCGTGATCCCCAGTAGGAGGCGTGCAGGAGGCAGCCAATTGATGTTTCTCTCTCATCCATGTTTCTATCTCTCTGTCCCTCTCCCTTCCCTTCTCTCTAAAATCAATAAAAACATATTTTAAAAATTATATCTACCCTACACAAAACAGTCTATAGATTCAATGCTTATTAAAATACCAATGGTTTATTTCACAGAACTAGAATAATTATTTCAAAAATTTATATGGAACCATGAAAGGCCCTGAATAAACACTTCTCCAAAGAGGACACATATAGATGACCAATAGACATATGAAAAAATGCTCAATAACACTAATCATCAGAGAAACTCAAATTAAACCCATAATGCAATGTCACCTCACAGCTGTCAGAATGGCTATCATCAATAAATTAATAAACAAGTGTTGGTGAGGATGTGGAGAAAAGGGAATCTTCTTGCACTATTGGTAGGAATGCAGACTGGTTCAGCTACTGTGGAAAACAGTATGGAGTTTCCTCAAAATATTAAAAATGGTACTGCCTTATGACCCAGTGCTTCCACTTCTGGGAATATATCTGAAAACCCAGAAGCAGTGATTTGAAAGAATATATGCACCCCTATGTTCATTGCAGCTTTATTTATAATAGCCAAGATTTGGAAACAGCCTAAGTACCCATCAGTAGATGAGTAGATAAAAAAAAAAAGCTTTGGTACATTTACACCATGGAATACTACTCAGTTGTAAAAAAAAAAAAAAAAAGGAAATCTTACCTTTTGCAACAGCATAATGAACCTGGAAAGTATTATGCTAACTGAAATAAGCCAGTAAGAGAAAGACAAATACCATATGATTTCACTTTTATGTGGAATATAATGAACAAAATAAACTAACAAACAAAATAGAAACAGATTCATAGACACAGAAAACAGACTGACAGCTGTTAGAGGGGAGGGGGTTAGGGGCGACTAAGTGAAAAGGGTGAAGGGATTAAACAAACAAAAAACTCATAGCCAGACAAAACAGTATGGTGATTACCAGAGGGAAAGTCTTGTGGGGGAGGTAGAAAAGGGTAAAGGGGGATAAATGGTGATGGAAGGAGACTTGACTTTGGGTGGTGAACACACAATACAATATACAGATGATATATTATAGAATTATACACATAGGTTAGCTTGCTGCTGGGGTCTGGCTGATCGGGACTGAGCTAGATGGGCTGGACATGCCCTGGAGCCCTCCCATACATGCCCTGGAGCCTTCCCGTGGTCCCTCCCCAGCTGGCCAACCTCCCATGTCCCTTCCCTATCATGCACCAGTGGGGTCCCTTGGCCTGGCCTGCAGGATCAGGCTGAAACTTGCCCTCCAACATCCCCAGAGGAGTATATCAAACAGGACATTGAACTAGAGTGAAGTTTAAGAGGCCTTAAAAATACGAAATCATTTTTCTTATTGAAGAAACAAGGTCATTCTTTTTTCTTTCTTTCTTTTTTTTTACAATGGGAATCACTTTAAAGAACAAAGCACTGCATTTTTCTACTTATACACATGAAACCTATATAATTTTATTAACCAATGTCAACCCAATAAATTAAATAAAAATTAAATCCCCTGTGGGGGGAAAGTGAAAATAAAAAAAAAGTTTTATACATTTTTCTACTTAACTGATCACCGTAGACCTTAAAAGTGATAGCGGTAGAAAGAGCATTGCCTAGAAACCAGGAGACCCAAAGTTCAGTCCTTTTTTGCCATTACCAAAAACAATCTCCATAATTGTTTCTATGAAATGCTTGATATGTTTCAGGTGCTTTACTTTATTCTCTTATTTAATACTCAGCAACACTCCTACAATGTAGGTATTATTAGTAACCTAATTTCATAGAAATGAAAATTAAGGTTTACACAGGATAAGGACATTGCCCAAGTCCCCGCACTAGCTGAGCCAGATTTGAGCCCAGTAAGCTTGTCCTTGGCACAGAGGCTGTCTGTCCCCCATCCTGGCTGCAGTTTGAATCACTTTGAGGAGATTTACCAGGGCCCATCCTCAGAGTCTGACTAACTCTGGTCATTGGTACTTCTTGAACACTTCCCAGCCCTGTTAATGTGCATCCAGGGTTGATGGCTCCCACTTTAGGAACTTTCTACTCTCGGCTGATGTGTCCTCACAAAAGCCACTTCTCTAGCTTCGGTTTCTTCCATACTAAGGTGGCTGAAACCAATTATCCTGGTGATAATTTGAGCTTGAATCTTGAGGAATGTATCCCTGCCCCATCTCCACCCCCCAACACCGTGAAGAGGGTCACTAGTGAGTACACCTACCTGCTCTCTCAGTCCCAGGGAAAGGGACAGAGGGCACAGATGAGTCCACTGACTGGTAACTAGCCCTGTCATAGACTGACATGGTTTCCTATGCCTGCCTTAGTGACAGGTGTGAAAATATAGAAAACCCAGCCTGTCCTTTTAGGAAGGGAACCCCAATGAGCAGGATAAGAGAGAGCTGAGCTGGTAGAACCTACTGGTGGTTCAAGGACATACTAGTCACGTAGGTAAATACCTGGGCCAAGACCTGGTAGTTCCCAAGGAGGAAAGGATTGCCCTTGGGAGGGTCTGTCTTAGCCCGCTACGCTCCAAGGTCAATGGGGATCAAAGTGGCTTTAGGATGATGCCGAGGGACAAGTCTCTAGCTCCTCTCCAAGACCAAAAGTTCAAACCACCCAAGAGAAGTCTTTTGGTCTAAAAATGATCAGGGCCCAGCCTCTAACTCTTAGGGCCATTCCACCCTGGTCTAGGCACAAATGTGGGATATACTGTGCCTTTATTTTTATTATATTTGGCTATTCATTTAAAGAAACTAACACCTCTCTTGTGTCTCTGCCATGTGCTCAATAGCATCCCAAACTTTTCACATAGCACCAACCCCACTGCTGAAATCCCTGTTTCTGTGTCCATTTCTCCAGTTAGACTGTCAGCCGCAGGTGGGCATGGGATGCCTGTCTTGTTCACTGCAGTGTCCTCAGCTCCTAGCGCCTGTCTGTTCTTAAGAGCTTCATACATATTCACTGAGTGAACAAATGATTAAATGTAAAGTTTATCCGACAAGTGAACACGGCAACACTTGCTACCTACTTCCCGGAGAAGTGGTAAGACATGAGCTGCTCTGCATAAGGCAAGACACCCCTGGTCTAGGCTGCACATGGCTTCTTTGAGTTAAATAAAGGTGTTTGCTTTTCCGACAGTTTCCTGTTTTCTTATAAAGCCCATATAATTCTTACACTTAATAATTCTTAATTACAAAGCCAAACTATGGCTTCAGTGTTAGCAGTTGCTTAAAAATGTATTGATATAAAAGCCACCAGAAGCAGCAGCCCTGTGCCGACCTGAGCGGGGCTGGCTGGAGTCACAGTCATTGCTCCTAGGAGTCTCGTAACAGCAATAAAGGTCAAAGCCCTGTTTTCAGCAGGAAATGTAGAAAACACCTGCCCTTTCACCTTCACGTTACCACACAGAAAACGAAAGCAACATTATCAGCGGCTTCGAACACAGAGGAAGCAGAGCCTCTCTGGACGCTCAGATGCCGGTGGTTTTAAAGCCTCAGGTCTTATGATTACATCAAACCATTTAAAGTGTTTGTTTCAAAAAGCTCTTTCAGCAATACTCGCAATAGTCACAAAAATCAATGTTATTATCCCCTTGTTACAGATAAGGAAAATTGGTATGGTTTCTACATGACTTCCTCTATAACCACAGAAATGGGTGAAAACCTAGGGATATTGCGTGGCAATCCACAGGGCTGGTCCCACTGCCAACCTGCCTGACCTCTGGAGACAGTCGGTGCAGACCCTGAAAGTGTTACATTCCTGTGTAGGTCTGTAATTGCATTTTTAAATATTTTGCTCCCCATTCCAAGGTGCTCAAGGACATAACACAAATCAGTTAGGGGCTTGGCAATGGGGACAATGTGAAAAATTAAGGATCACCACCAAATAATAGGGAGCCATAATTTTGTACTTAGCATTGCATATGAGCATCTTTATAAACTACAAAGTACTCACTTTTGTTCCGGAAGTAAGTGTAACTCTCCTGTCCAGGACACAGATCGTGCTGTTCTCAAGAGCAGCGGTCAATGACTAAACATTCAGGGAGCCCTATTTTTGTACCAAGCACTTTACATTCTAAGCACTGCACATGCATCACATTGTTTAGTTCTCACAACAACCCCAAGAGGTAGACAGTATCATTGTCCCTATTTTGTAGATAAAGAAACTGAGTTTTACAGAACCCTCCCCCACCCCAAGGTTACACAGTTGGGAGGAGATGGGGCCAAGATTTAGACCTGTGTCTCCTTGACTCCAAAGCTCACAGTCTTAATCATCTATATATATAAAAGCCTAAGTGACCGATCGACCGAACAACCAAACAACCGAATGACTGGAATGACCAGAACGACCAGTCTCTAAGACATGCACTGACCACCATGGGGCAGACCCTCAATGCAGGAGCTACCCCCTTGTGGTCAGTGCACTCCCACAGCGGGAGCGCTGCTCAGCTGACCAACCCATCCCAGAGGCCCACCAGCCCAATGGCAGCCACTCACTCCCTCAGTAGTCCTTCAGGTTCACTCTCTGAGAATGGGCCAGGCACTGATGGACTAGCACCACCGGCATGATCCTGACAGTGCTGCTGGCCTCCTGGAAGTTGGCCTCAGTCACCGCGGCCTCTTCCCCTCCCTAGATGCTCCGCAAGGAAGAAACAATATAAAAGTGGCCACCAGGTGGCTCCCGACAACCAGCACAAATGTCAGTGGAATGGATCTGGATCCCAGGCCAGCATGAGCATCCCACTGCCCAGCCCCACCCCCACCTCCCTGGGGACCCCACCCATGTACGAATTCGTGCACTGGGCCTCTAGTATACTATATTGTCTCCAAAAAAGGAAGACATTATGTAACTCTGGCTAGATTCAATTCCCTGTAGTTTAGGGATATTAAAGGAATCCCATGTCCCAGAAAAATCAGTTATCTAAAGTTACTCAGAACCATTTCTGGTCATTAAGGTATCTCCTAAGCCATAGGCCAAAAATATAAGGGACTTAAATGATACTAGAGTAGAAATACAGGTCAAATCCATTTACAAAGGATCTCAAGAGAGTGTCCAAGCTCTTAGTGAGTCCTGGAACTTTATTATATTAAATGCTAGAGGCCCAGTGCATGAAATTCCTGCATGGGTAGGGTCCCTAGGCCTGGCTGGCAATCAGGGCCAATCGGGGCCTTCTAGCTGCTGGCCTTCCTTTGTTCCGTGCCGCCCCCTGGTGGTCAGTGCACGTCATAGCGAGCGATTGAACTCCCAGTCTTCTGGTCGAACTCCCAGGGGGACAATTTGTATATTAGGCTTTTATATATATAAATAGATAGATTGCCTTCACCAACTGCTAGAGGACCCACTGATCCTCCTTCACATTCTCCAAATTCTGGTACTTGTCAATACATCACAGTTTAACTTTTGATTTTATATTTATCTTTTATTGTTCACCATATTTTCATGGCTGCTAAACTTTGTCTCTTCAACAAGAGTTTTAATTCCCAAGACTACAAAGTAAGCTTCAGACTTTGTCCACTTTCCAATCTACTGTGTGCTTACCATGTGCACAAGCTGGGTGCCTACTGAGCATGTAGAAGTTCCCCAATATAAATTATTTATTGACTTGTTTAAATAATATAGACTGGGGGTCAACAAACATTTTCTATAAAGAACAAGATACTAAACATTTTAGGTTTTGCAGGTCATCTGGTTTCTGTTGCAGCTACTCAACTCTGCTGTTGGAGGGTGAAAGCAACTATAGACCATACATAATAAGTGTGACTGTGCCCTCATAAACTTCATTTACAAATCAGAAGAGGTCCCAATTTGGCCTGTGGTCTGTCGTTTGCCAGTACAATAGAGCCTACTTATGATAGACTTGGGGACTAGGTTGGGAAATGTCAAATCTTAGCATTATGACAGCAGATTCTGTATCTCCCTTCAGGCCTCTTGCCCATGGAGTCCTACCTCCGGACCAAGCCAAGTCACATCTTGGACTGAAGTTTAGTTCAGCACAGTATTTTACAGTTCATTTTCCTCTGGGGCTTCATACATCAGTTTAAATTCTTTTTACTAATTTACAATTAGGAGAGAGAGAGAGAGAGAGAGAGAGAGAGAGAGAGAGAGAGATTTATTTTTCCACTTATTTTTGCATTAATGGGTTGATTCTTGTTTGTGCCCTGACTATGGATTGAACCTGCAACCTTGGCATATGAGGATGACGTTCTAACCAACTGAGCTACTGGGCCAGGGCTTCATAAATCAGATTAAAAGGTTAAAAATCAATCACAAAGTAAAGAGTTGTCATGGTAAGTTGCAACAATAATAAGCAATTAGAAAATTATTCAAAGTATTCCACCCAGGAGTCTCTGACACTTTTTCAGACTGCTTTTCTATAGATTGCCACTTAAAATATCCTAGATGATTTGAAATATGCATTTCACCTGAATTAAAAATCTGCAGAGAGCTGATCATCTCTAGCAGAAGGCCACCTAAAGGGTGGCAAGGATAGACATTTGTCCTCCCAAAGTGAGTGCTCTGCTCTGACAATGAGAGAACTCAACAAATGGAAAAAAAAAAAAAGGACAAAAAATCCTTTCTCTTAATCAAACTATTCAACCCTCAGTTTTGATATAATATTAAAATGTCCTTAAGGGACTGCTACCTTGACCTCATTTTAATGCACATTAAACAGATTGTTCATTATTCTTTCTGGGCTGATCTATGTGTTTGTCAAGAGAGCTGCATTTGACCTGAATAGAGATGGTTCAACAGATTGCCACAAAATTTGAAATTGGGAAGCACCCTTCTAATTCAGTCCCTTTATTCTACAGAGAAGTGAAGTGACTTGCGTAGAACAGCGGACTCTCTGCTCAAATCAATAATCATAAAGCCATCCCTATATGACCTTAGTGCTCCTACCGTGAACCAGCCAGCTCCACACACCTCTCACTGATGTAAGGGGCAACAGATTCCCTGTTCTAAGGGGCAATCTACTAACAACCCCAAACCTCTGCTTGGCCCCAGGACAAAAACTCTTTTATATGAAATCAGCCATATTAAATAACAACTTCCTCATCTACGTGACACAGAGCTGCCTTGTTTTCAGAGATACGGCGGACACCGACTGCACAACTTCCACTGTTCCTTCCACAGTGCACTCATAAACTAGGAAGATTGTCTCCTGCTGTCTCAACTCACCTTTCCCCACCTTGCTCTCCCTCTTTAGTAACCAGGTGCTGATATTAGTTACCACAGCCAAGTATTTGCATTTTAAGTTTAATGTGACATTAAAGGCACTTCCTCGTGTCTTAGTATGTTTGGGGCATTGGGAAGCAACTAAAAAGATGTTGTTATTATAGAGATCCTCGATAATAACCGACCCCTGCCAATGACAGTCAAATGAATAGATGTTATGGGGCTGGCAGAAAAAGGTAAAGAGAGAGAAAAGAGAATGTGCACGGATGACATCCCTACTCCAAAGAGCTCTGATCATCCAGGCCCTCTCCGGTCAGATTAACAGAGGTTTAGCCCAGGCAGCTGCTGGACCTAGATTGAAAAGTTCTGACCCTTTTCATAGTGTCTAGTGAAGGCTCACTCAATAGGCCTCTTCCTCCCCCACATCTGCCCCTTCTCGCTTTGCTCCAAGTCTCTCTGATGTTTATTATAAATCTTAACCCCTTTGCAATCTTAAGAAACACAGAGCTCTATATCCTATATTATTTCTCCCTCTAATTGTGAAGTTTCTGAAGAATATGTGTTAGCTCACATCTTCTAGCTTATAAAAATATTGATAATGAACTGCTTTGGGAATGAATGTGTTCCTTGTCATTTATACAGAACTTTGTTGAGATGATTTGAACTTTGGCTAAGTAATTGCACACGAAGGGTCCCTTCTGGACTTCCCGTTAGAAATAATGATATTCTTTAAAAAAGAATAGCTTTTTTCATTTGCAGAACATTTAACAGATTGCAAATTATTTTTCAGGTACATTTTCTCACTTGATCTCATTTACCCTGTGAAATTGGTAGGGCAGATATTATGATCCCCATGTTGCAGGTGAGGTCATCCCTTGAAAGTCACATAGATAAAAAGAGGTTAACTTGTTTCGCTTCCCAGGGGGTGACCTTTCCACTGTGCTCTGCTGCTTAAAAAAGAAATGAACCCTGCATTGAAAACAACTGATAACACACAGATTCAAGCTGTTTTCCTCCACTGAGAGGAAGAGGGCATTAATTCTTCACTTTTGTCTGTCTTTAGTGTAAAATTCCTAGCAAAAAGGGCAATTCATACAGGCAGCACAGGTCATTTTAGAATCACAAACTCTTAGGGGGCTTACAGGAAGCTCCCCTCCCCCTGCACTCCAACACATTCTACTCCAGGACAAATGCAAAACACAGTAATGAAAAGAGAACTAATAGAGTAGACTGTGTATTTATGTTTTTAGATTATTATGCCATAAAGTCAGCTTATATTTTTATACAAATATTCATATGTGGCTATAAACATCCTTGTTCTTACAATTACCTTGATTGATTAGATGGTGAATTTTTTTATATTTTATTGATTTTTTACAGAGAGGAAGGGAGAGGAATAGAGAGTTAGAAACACCGATGAGAGAGAAACATCGATCAGCTGCCTCCTGCACACCTCCCACTGGGGATGTGCCCGCAACCAAGGTACATGCCCTTGACCGGAATTGAACCTGGGACCTTTCAGTCCGCAGGCTGACGCTCTATCCACTGAGCCAAACCGGTTAGGGCTAGATGGTGAATTTTATCTTAGTCGTTGCAGTGGTATAAAAATCCCAGACCCGGACATATATTTTTTTTTATCATACTACAAACTTGTTTTAAATTTTGGTATACAACTTTATAATACCAAGTGTTAGCAGCAATTTTTATCTCATAATGACAATTATAAAATAATCATAAAACCCAAAGTTACCAATATTTATTCAAAGTATCATGAGAAGGCTTCTGGAAACACAGTAGAATTATGCCAGCATGGTGGAAGTCAATGGAAGCTGAAGTTATAAGGATTAAGAGAGGATTTGCCTATTTTAAATGGTCTTTTACTGATAAGGGCCTACAATGTAGTATATTTGAATAAGTGATGATGACCTGATTTTACAAACATGGATTACTCAAGTAGAAAGTAGACAGAAGTCTGTCTTCATCCTGGAAATTTAGAACTTTAAGAATTTGAGGGAGAAATGGTTAAAAAGAGAACAAAGCTATGCATTTTTTCTATGTGTGATTTTTAATCTTCAAGGCTTTTTCTTTACAATATGAAAAGGTGTGTGTGTGTGTTTTTAAATATATCTTTATTGATTTCAGAGAGGAAGTGAGAGGGAAAGAGATAGAAACATCAATGATGAGAGTCATTGATTGGTTGCCTCCTGCACGTCCCCTACTGGGGATCAAGCCCACTACCCAGGAATGTGCCCTTGACCAGAATTGAACCTGGGACCCTTCAGTCCGCAGGCTGATGCTCTCTATCCACTGAAGCAAACCAGCTAGGGCTACAATATCGAAAGTTTTTTTAAAAAACTTCCCATTCTTTCCTATCTTTTTTAGAATGTGAACTCAAAAGATCAAGACTTGCTATTGTCTGTTCTTGTACTGTTGTTGTTGTTAATCCTCACCCGAGGACACTTTTTAAATTTACTTTTCAGAGCGAGGGAGAGAGAGAGAAAATTAATGTGGGAGAGACACATCAAATGGTTGGTTCCTGCAAGAGCCCTGACTGGACAGGGGATTGAACCTGCAACCCAGGGATGTGCCCTTAATGGGTAGTGAATTCTTGATCCTTCCTAGTATGCGAGAGGACACTCTAACCATCCAGACACACCAGCCAGGGTGCTATTGTATGTTCTTTTATCCCAACTTGAATTTCTATAAATCATGAGATTTTTTTAAATGCCGACATTTAATGAGTAAAAAATTCAACTAATTCATGGTTTCATTCAATAGGATAAGCATTTACTAAATTTTCATTCAGCACAAGGCATTGGACCAACTGCTAGGTAGACAGCGAGGGAGTACTGATGCTCCCTGAAATGATTAGAAGGTAGACCTTGCCCAAAGGCCCCAAGCCTCAGAGATTCACGCCTTTACAAAAGAAATGTTAAAGGCTTATTGAAAATTTTAAACAAAATGTACATTCTGTGATGCATATACCAGAGTGACAAATGTTCACCTTTCTCCCACGGTTTAAAGAGCAAATTCCTCATCACAGACTTTCCAATGCCCACTGACTTCATCGGAAAAGACTTTTAAGTACCGAGAAGCTGTCAAGCTCATTCATGGCCGTGGATATATGTTTTCTAAACTTATAATTCTCACTTGAAGGCTCAAAAATTACCATTGACAACAATAATTGCCCCTTGTTTTCCTGGAACTAGCAAGTACATGGTTATTTTTGAAAAAACGTCTGTCAAACACCTGTCTGAATAACCATAGTTTGTCCATCGTTCTTTCAAGTCAAAAGCATGTTCAATGAAAATAAAAGTAAAAACACTAATTCAGCCTGCAATTCAAGCATGAAAGTGTTTTCCTGGAGATAAATGTGGCACTTTGGTATTCAGCACACATGCTTTATGCATACTTCCTATTTTTTCCACACAGAATTTAAAAAATGTACCAAAGGGTTGAACTTGAATAAATTTAATAATGTTTACCATATATATTATTAACTATATTCCCTGTGCTGTACATTACATCCCCATGACTTATGTTTTTATTGTTGACACTCTTACAGATGTCCCCCATTTCTCCCCTCTTTGCCCCTCTCCACCCAGCCCCCGCCCCACCCCAGGCCTTCACCACATTGTTGTCTGTGAATTTATGCATATAAATTCTTTAGCTAATCTCTTCCAGTCCCCCCCACCACCCTCCCCTCTGAGATAATTTTTACTGCTTTATCAAGACCTCTTTCAAGTGACACTGGCTTTCACAGTTTGGTGCCTCTGTCTTGATTCACGATGAGACAGACACCTGCACTTGTACCCACCATTTTTGCACCGTTGGTGCAAATGTCAATACAGAGAAAGAGTCAAATAAGTCTTAGCATTGTCATCAAAACGATTTTGACTTGGCAGACCCCTTGAAAGGTCTCGGGAACCTCCAGGGGGCTCTGGGCCACACTAAAAACTGGGTGTTTGAGCAAACAGAAATCACAATTCTTTCTCTTCGTTTATTTAATGCTTGAGGCTTATTTATTGTTGTAGGTTTGATCACTGAGCGCCAAACGAAAGACAAGCCAAGGCGCTGAACCCATCCAAGAGATACATTCCATCGTGAGCAGCTCAAAGGCTCACTTAAGGAAGAAAACAGTTCTTGGCGGGGAGGGGGGGGG
>NW_005358092.1:2618810-2655227 GCF_000412655.1 Myotis brandtii
TGTGAGCGGTGGGAAAGGCGGCTGCAGAGGCGGCGGGAGGAGGCGAGTGCGGGGAGAGCTGCGGTGCGGGAACTTCAGTCTCCGCGGGGCCGAGAGGACCGAACCTGAGAGCGGGAGACATCTGAAATGGCGAACTCAGGGACTGGACTCCGCCAAGGAAAGAGCAGACATCGGCGAATAGAAGACTAAGTGGGCCTGGGTCCCACATAGGAGGAGGCAGACTATGTCGGAAAGATTGCTACTCCACAGCCCATCAAGACCAGCAATGTGTTATTTGAGTCCATTTGGGAGCCGAAGTACTCCTGTCAAGCAAGAACCCCGATAAAGAGCAATAGAATGAAATGCAGTTTTTCTCACAATTAGAATTGGGTAGGAGCATAAGACATCCGAGCCCTCCAGCAGGTTACCAGTGGATTTCGAATGTAGAGAGATGGATTTTTTTCCCCCTCTTTTCCTCCTGGTGATTTTTGTCCAAATAATATTCATTTGTCAATTATATCACTATCCATCCATTACTTTCAAATAAGTTACAAAACAGTATGAAGCATTGAGCCTGGATGAATGGATTTCAGATTTGTAAAAAATGTATTCTCCAAGAAGGTATCAAACAAAAATTTAAGCAATAAAACATCCATATTGAACAAATTCATATATTTTTAAACACATTCACCTGAAAATCACTAACAAAAATAAAAAGGTAAAAAGTTAAGTCTTAAAATGAGAGAGAAGAGCAGTTTTGCCCTGAATTCTTAACTAAGGAATGTTATTGAAATGGGCTTAGGGCTGCTTTCCAAGTAGCCAAGATAATAATAATAATAATAAATAAAGCATGGGAGCTCTTTAATATTCATTGTTTTGTAATAGGAAATATATCACTTGGTCAGAAAATTCTGCCACCTGGGTCTTTATATAAAGGACATTGAGCAACGTAGTGGGCAGTTCCATCAATGGCAACTTAAAAAATGCCAGAGGCATAATGTCATAATTCTGTCAACTTACAAAACATATTCTACACCTGGCTATTACACTGCTCTACAAAAAAATGCCAGAGGCATAATGTCATAATTCTATCAAGGTAATTCTACAGTACAGATAAGGATCAGGCATGCATAGTTCAGTAAACTGACTTGACACCAGGATTAGAGTCTGGAAAATCCTGAAACATAGAGGAGATCATTCCTCTTGAGTCACAATTGTTTCCTAGATGCTTTTGAGACAGATACCTGTTAAAAAGAGTTACAGAGGTTTACTAGATACCCAGTGAGACCCTTATACTAAAGCCTGAAAAGGCAGAAGAGTCACAATGTATTTACAAGATTGTTTTCCTGCTTCCTGGACTTGTTACCTTCAGACAGGCCATAATTCATTCAGTAAAAGGTCATTCTTTCAAAGTACTAATCTTCAAGGCTGTGTTAGCCAGAAAAAAAAAGAGACCCAGTTTAGCTGCAGAACAGTTGCTAGGAGTAAACAAATTGTCACCATTGTCTCCATATGCCATCACTCAGGCCTTTTGGATGGGAGCCTTTTGAATACAAACCTAATAAACATGTAAAGAACATTCTTGAAAATGGAGGAGAAAGCATATGCAAGAAGAATGTGGTGTGTAAAGGAAGGGAGTTCTTATTACACTGAAAATAGATGAAGAATGAACTGGCATTCAGAGCAGGAAGAAGTAGGAAGGAAGAGGGAACAGAAGTGAGCTGCTTTAAGGAAGAATTAAGAAAGATATGTAATGACTGAAATAGAAATTTTAGAACTGGACTTACTTCCTGCCATTAGGAAAGACTACTCCCCCCAAATACCTGTGTGTGGAAGAATATAACCCTGGTATTTCTCTCAACCCTGAGAGCAGTAGTTCTTAAGGAATTGATTTGACAGTGTCTGGAGAAAATTTTTGGCTGTCTTACTGAGTGAGGTGTTAGTGTCATCAAGAGGGTAGAGGCCAGCGATGCTGCTCAATAGCCTACACGTGCTGAGCTTGAGAAACTGCCTTAGTGACTAGTGTCCTATTTTTTCTAGCTTGTAAGGTTTTCTGAGTTCTGTGTTATCACAATTTCTGGATATGAGGCCCAAGCATTTGATATTTGTTGATATTTTAGGCGGCTTTGATGCTACATACATGACTGAGAAAGACAGGTTTAGAGGGTAAATAGAGACCTACTTTTTCATTTTAACAAAATAATCAGTAAGACACAGATTGCTTTGAGTTGTTTCAAAGGAGTCAAATAGTGTGCTGATTCCTAATAATTTGTAAACTAACACTTATATTCCACTGTATTATTTCAAATTTTGAACTGCTTAAGTTTTAGCACTTGTTGAATTATTTTTATAATAAATAATAATATTAAATCATTAAATTGTTACTAAGTAATCTACTCTTGATAGCTATTTGCTCTTAAAAATCATTTTGATATCATTTGGACCATAGTGGATTTTGTTTTCATGACTCCTAAAACAGTTCTGTGGATAGAGATTGTTATTAAGGCAGTGGTTCTCACATAGCATCATCAGAATCACCTGAAAGGCTTAATAAAAGAGACTGCTGGGCACCAGCCCGAGTTTCTGATTCTATAGGTCTGGGGAGGGACCCAAGTATTTGCATTTCTAACGAATTCTCAGGTGATGCTGCTGCTGCTGATGTGGGGACGCACTGAACTAAATTTTGAGACCCACTGAACTACAGTGACCAAGAAGATTGCTGAAATTTCTTGAGCTTGTGAAAGGACCATGCTTCCAATTTTTTTGTGTGTGCCTTTCAGAAATTATCATTTTAACATTATACTTTTATTCTTAAAGAGTGTGGTTTTCACCAAAATTACAGAATACTTACACTTTAAATGATTTCGGTAATGGATATTAATAATAAAATACTGAGGTTAAATAGAATGCCGAAATTGAGCCATGTAAATAGCAAATGTACATTTAAAATTTTTAATTATAAAAGTCCAATTATTAGTTAAACAAGTGGGTACTTAAATATTTTTATCAGGGGATGAGATCCTGCCTTTGTTGAAATGGAAAAGAGCCTTTCTGAATGAACTAAAATGATATTATTTTAACTTTATCACTTCTCCCAGTTTTTCTTAGGCAGATTTCTTGAGTCCTAGTTTGGTAATGTTTCTAACATAATTTCAAAAATCAAAACTTGACTCTGGCCCAGCCAGCGAGGCTCACTGTCAGCCTATGAACCAGGAAGTCACAGTTCGATTCTGGTCAGGACACATGCCTGGGTTGCAGGCTTAATCCTCAGTGAGGGGCATGTAGGGGGCAGCCAATCAGTGATTCTCTCTCATCATTGATGTTTCTATCTCTCTCCCTCTCCCTTCCTCTCTGAAATCAATAAAAAACATATTTAAAAAACAAACAAACGACTCTATTCCACACCCAGTAGGGCATTGAAAACTATGGCATGGTTGCTGTCTTCTATGTAGTTGTCAAAGTAGAATCATTGGCAGTTCATCTGCCCTCCTAGTAGAGCAAGAGAAAATGAACCCAGAAAACAAAGAGAAGGGTAATGAGATGCATTCATCAGTGATTCCTGCAGCTTGCCATATAACCTGTTCAGAGGGCAGAGGAAAGGCAACACACTTCTTATAACTCTTCTTTCTAATGAGATCCATGGAGCACTTTTATTGCTTCAGCTATCCCTGCATTTGGTAAAGGAAGATAATGATGGTTTATTCTGCAAGAGAAAAATTACTGCTTCCTCAGCAGAGCTACAGTCAGGCGGAGATCCCGCTTTTCTCCTTTCCTGGAGAAAAACCTCTTAAATTAGATGTTGCTGAGATTTGGTCCCACTTGAAACTGGGTAGAATTCCTGTTCTGTAAGAAGTTTATGTTCTTTAACCTCTGTGAATGTTTACTGTTAATGAAGAGAATCTACATATTTTGCTGTTTGTTTTTATGTTCTAGGAGAAGACCGATGTGGAAGGAACCTTATTTGTTTACACAAGGTAAGAGTACTTTTAGAAAGGAAATGACAGCCATTCTTTAATTGTAGTTTTATTTCAAAGACAAGTAAAAGAACTGAACCATAGTTTGAAGTTTTTAGTTGACACAAGGGAATACTGAATAATGTCACCTGGGATATTGTGACATTATTTCAGAATAAAATTTTAGAATATAGTTTAAATTTTTAGTATAGATGAACTTAAATCTTTATGTTTTCTAAAAGTAGTATTAAATGTTTATTCTTTAGTTCAAACAAATGGTACAAAGTTCTCGAATATAATGCATTAGCAAACAGAAGTACACTATTAAGAATATTAGATTATTTAATCAATATTTAGAACGGGTCCAGATATTTATCTTTTAAATTTTTATTTTTTAATTACAGTTTACATTCATTGTTATTTTGTATTAGTTTCAGATGTTCAGCATAGTGGTTAGGTAATCATATACTTTGCAAAGTGTTCCCCCCAATATTTCTAGTGCCCAACAGGCACCATACATTGTTTTACAGTATTATTGACTATATTCCCTATGCTGTTCTTTAAACCCCTATGACTATTTTGTAACTACCAATTTGTACTTACTAATCCCTTCACCTTTTTCACCCAGTCCCCCAACCTCCCTCCCTTCTGGCAACCATCTGTCAGTTCTCTGTATCTATGAGTCTGTTCCTATTTTGTTTGTTCATTTATATTGTTCTTTAGATTCCACATATGAGTGAAATTATATGGTATTTGTCTAAATATTCCACACCCAATAGGGTTTTATTGATGTCTCCCCTACCACCCTTGACTATTTAGAGAAGCATGATCCAAAACTAAAGATGTCTGAGTCCTCCATTATTTAGTTAATAGAATATGTTTCAGGATAGATTTAATACACTCTTTATTTTGATTGTGAATAAATTTAATGAGTTCATGTTATTAATAATTTATATCAAATATTGACAGTGGAAGGGAGGGGACTAAAGAGAGAGAGAGAAACATCGATGTGAGAGAGACACATCCTTGCCTCCCGCACTCGCCCAACTGGGGTGGGGATCAAACCTGCAACCAAGGTATGAACCCTTGACCAGGAATTGAGCCTGTGACCCTTTGGTGCTCAGGCTGACACTCTAACCACTGAGAACACCAGTCAGGACTGTATTTTGTCTCAGTAGCTGAACCTTTAATTCATATAAAGTGTCATAAAGTCCATCACCATCAATGAGGGTGCAAAGGTAAATACAAAGGCCTACTACTAATTCTTTCAGGGCTAACAGTTTCATTGGGGACACAGAAAATATACACATACAAGTATATATTTTTTACACATGCACTCACATTTAAAGATAAACAATAATGTAGCTAGATTATCCTAAGTGCCAGTTGATAGGTTATAAGCAATGAATGGGCTGCTCAGGTTGTAGAAGGCTTTATAGAGTGGTGAGTCCTGAGTCAGCCTCACGAATAAAGATAGAACTTAACTTGCTTAGAGGAGAGAGGGAAGGGCAGTCTCAACAGCAAGAATGGCCTAAGCAGAGGCATGAAGCCTATAGTGATAAAGGGACAGTGAGGAAAATGACTCTGGTGCAGAGTTTACATTGGCTTATATTAGTTAGAAGTTAACAGTAAGGGTAAAGCAATTTTGCTGGCTTGGAATTTCAGACAGGATTTTGAAATTTATTTTCTTAGCAGTATGGAGCCATTGAAGGTTTATGAACAGAGGAGTAATAGAATTATAACCAAATGTGCGAGGAAAGTCAGTGTGTCAGCATTATGCGGATGCATTGGTTCTAGAATAAACTGGAGCAGGACATTGAGAAGATACTTGCGGTGGAGATGAGATGATGAGAGTGTGGACCAGAGGGATGGAAGTTGAAATGGAAAGGATTTATTGAAATAATGCATGTATAGAGGGAATGGTGACATTTAAAAAATAACATTAAGATTTTGGAATGGAAGACTGAGAGAATGACAATTATTGGTAGAATGGAAAAATAGATCAAGAATCTGGTTTGAGGAAAAAATTTAATTTTCTCTTGAAATAATGATTTTGAAGTGATAGCAGGGCATTCAGATGGAGATGTCCAGCCACTCAAGTGGGATCAGGGCTGGAATACAGAGTTTGGAGTCATCTGCATTAATTTGGTCACTAAAACTATGAGAGAAAATAGGTTCTTTGAGGGAGAAAGTGGAAACTGAGGAAAACTAATGGTTGGTTTTAGAGCCAGCAGGATACAGAGAAGAGTCAGCCATAAAGGTAAAAGCAGAGTTAGAACAATACAAAGAGGCCAGTTGTGGGCATAGCCAGGAACAGTGTGAGTCTGTGTGTAGGTGGAAGCAGAAGTGGGAGTGGGAAGAAAGGCCTGGATGGCCAAGGCCATCAGAACAGGTAAGGAGGAGGTTAGTTTATTCAGTTTCAGAAAAATGGTGGGAGTGCTCAAGAGCCATTGGCTGTATTAGTTTACATTGTGTTCCAAAACATTCCAAAAGCATGGGAGCACACCACCAAGTGAGCTTGTTCAGGAAAGACTACTCTTGAGAATTCTGAAGAATGAAAAGAAAAGCAAGTGGTTGAACTTTACTGTGCCAAGCACACAATATGCATTCTCATTCATTTCTGAAAATATTTTACTTCTGAAAAGAAGTAAAAGAAAATATATTAATATGCATTAATGGTTTTATTTTGGGAATTTTTAGTAGGGTTATTTTTTTTAGTGTACCCAAACCAAATGTAGGGTTGTTATTATAAGCACTTCTTAATTTACTTTGAGTTCTTAGTGGATCTGTCAGTTAAATATTAAATTGAGAATATATTAAATTGAGAAAATATTAAATTGAGAAACAAATCCTTCCTTATATCTTTATATCTTAATCTCTTCCTCAAATATAACTCCTCATTAACAGGAGTCCCTTTTCCCTGCCGTCTTCCCCAAGATCCCCGCAGCCCCCAATGCCAGATTCTGGGATGCTGAGGTCTTTCCTCTGCAGAGGATGACAGGAAGCTTGTAAAGATCAAAAGGGAGTTTTGGGTACAGGTGATGGAGCTGCCAGTGATACCTTTTGCTCTGTATCCATACTGAGAGGTTAATGAAATCCTTGAAGAGTCAAATCTGTTTATGTGTAAAAATACCTAATCCTATTTAAAATTTTTTTTGTCTTCTTTTTCTCTCATGTCTTCTTTTTTTAATAGAGTTCATAGAGAACCACTGGTGATTTCTGAACTTAACACTTCTAAAAGACTCTGTCAGAGATCTTTGGAAGTCAATTTTCATTCTTCCTCAGAATTTAAGTTGAAATGGTTATCATGATTGTGTCTGGTTTTGATTATATGCCTAATACCACTTTACCTCTCTGTAAAATGAATTAGACAAGGATTGGCTTCCATCAATTTTAAAATTGGAGGGCTCAAAAGGAAATGCTGTAAGTGGTAATGTAGCTGTATTTTACTTCTTTATCAGTATTAAATCAGATATCAAGTTTATATCAAACTAAAATATAAATACCTTGTTGCTCATAACACTTCTGTGGGTTTGTTACCCTGGTGCCCTAGTTTAAAGTAAATAAATAAATTCTGCTTTCACTTTCAGTTTGTAAGCATGTGGGGTTTCATTTGTCACAGAAGCTGTGTAGTTGAATTGCTATATGGCTGCCACCCAAGGGTAGATAAATGCAAATGTAGTTATTAGATTTTATACTCTGTATAATTTGGGTTTTTTTCTGCCTGACAGAGAGTAGGCACTAAAGGTTTATTAAATAAAAATAAAAAGTCACTAACAGCCACATTTTTATGGAGAAAAACTTTATAATAGTTTATCTATAAAGCTATTTGCTTTAAAGAAAGGATCGCTTTGTACATTAAATTATATAAACTTTTAATTATACTGTATTTCCTCACCAGTTTATTGACCAGAGTTGCATCATTTCTTTAAAAAGTTTCACAGCTTTTAATTTCAGACCAACACTAAGATTTTCTGTGAAAATTTTCTTCATGTAATTGTGACATACACTCTATATTAACTATCATGTAATTACCATCTCCTCCTTAAAGGAATTTATAATCTAGATAGGGAAACAAGATATATATAGTTAAATAAGTAGAATTTGATTTTACCAAAGGATTGGTAATGAGAGTCATGCTGCATGTGTTACATAAATTAATACATTAGTGCTATTAGCTACTAGTAAAGAATCATTGCTTTACATGTGTACAGTCTGCTTGCACAAAGCTGTATAGACTTACAAAATGGTCAAAGGCACATTCGGAATGTAGATATACTAAAAATATACTATACTGAACAACGTGTCTTTTGATGTCCTCCCCACCCCTTGTGATTCTTAGGTCTGCTTCTCCAAAGTATGGGTTCACCATTATGAATAGGCTGAGCATGGAAAATAGGACAGAACCCATTACTAAAGACCTGGATTTCCAGCTCCAGGACCCTTTCCTTCTCTACAGAAATGCCAGATGTGAGTTTTTCTTAATGAATGGGTAGTTTTATTTTGGCAGTTTTACCAAGTATTTAAAATTGTACAGTGTATGTCATTGGGCTTGTGTTTAGTGTCAGTGATTCTAGGGATCAGGATTGGTTATCTTGGGCAATGCACTTTCTTCCTTGGGAAAGTTTACATGAAAACAATATGACTATATGATGTAAGTATTCAAACCCTGTCTTCTGCAATGAGACCACTCTGCAGTGTGAACCCATTGGAGATTCTAAGCTTGATCAGTGCTGGGTGCGGAGTTTTGGTCAGGAGACTACAGAGAGGCACATAGGTGGTGCTGTAGGACATACAATGAATGATTCAGCTGGTGGAGCTTTTTTGTGTGTGAGCCTTCTGATATTATGTTTGGGGGAGAGGACTAATAGTCTAGAATTGCTATCTTTTGAATATATAGCAAAGTCCAAAGGATTTTAGTCATTAAGAATTTCATAAGACTTTGTAATGTTGAAGTCTTAGGTAACTATGTGGTCCTTGTCAGATTTGAAATGAGGTAGAAATTGCCTACCCAATATTCTGCTTATTTTACTCATGTGTCTTATCTGACCACTTGTGTTGGACTATTGGACAGCCCAGAGAAATATTGATGGAAAATATATAAACTGCAAGAGCATCTATGTGTGTTTGTGCATGCACATGCTCTGTGCTTGTGGGTAACTTTCAGAAAGACCTTGCAGTTAAATATTTTCATTCATTTTCCACCGTGCTCTTTGAGCTCAATATATAAGAATTTGCCTACTATATACTATTCAGTGTAATCTTAATAAGGAATGTAATACAAGTGATATTTGATGTTATAACTCCAATGAATTGTTTTGAAATAAATATAACATCCTTTTACTGCTATATTTACTTGTAATTATATATGTATAATTAAGTTATTATGATAGGTGGTCATCCTATTATTTAGAGAATATGAGTAAATTTTCATGAGAAAAAAATGAAAGCTATTAATGACTTACTAATGATAGGTCCTGTGAGTGAAAAATTTAGTAAAATAGATAAATATTTTGTTTCCTATTTCTATTTCTTTGCTGGAAGGTATAATTCCATCAGTTGTTAGCTTGTAGTTTGAGTTGTTTGTGTAGTAACATCAGGTTTTATTTTCCTTTTTGAGATTATTAGATTCCATGTCAAATAATATATAATTTAAATCCTAATAAAATAGCCATATAAATAAATATAAAATAAATGAATATTAGTGACTTATAGTAATCATTTTGGTAACTCTTACTTTGTATAAATACTTAGTCTAGTTAGTACAGATACTATTTTAAGTTCTTATTATAATATTATGTATCACATATTATGTACAAAAATATAAGAATCAACCACTCTTTAATGTGGTTGATTTTAAAATTGACTTTCCTAAGTCCCAGAGGATTTATCTGATAGGTAATACTATTTGAATCTAATAAACATATATTAAGCCTAACCTTGTTCCAGGCCAATGCTAATATGGTAGTCTAACTGCATGTGGCTGTTGAATACTTGAAATGTGGCTTAGTCTGAATAGAGCGGTGCTATGAGTGTAAAATACACATTGATTTTCAAAGACAATACAAAAAAATGTAAAAAAAAATCTCAATTTTATACTGATTTAACTGTTGAAATGATAATACTTTAAATATGTTGAGGTAAATAAAATGTTATTGAAATTAATTTCACCTGCTTTTTTTTTTATTTAAAATTACATATGTGGTTCACATGTGTGGTTCACCTTACATTTCTATGGAATGGCAATGTCCTAATTATTTTTATTTCTTTTACTATATTTTACAATCATAACTTTATAGGGTAGACATTTTCACTGCCATTTTGCAGATGAGCAAACTGAGGTTCAGTGAGGTGACAGACCTGACAGATATTCACATATTCTAATTTCTCATAACTTTTTCTTAGAAATACTAATATTTTTGTTTTATAAAAATGAGAAACTGAGGTTAAAGAAATTAAGTAATTTATCATGGCACATGACTATTTGGAGATGGAAACAGCATTGAACTGAGAAAGCCTAACTTCAGGCCCACCCAGCCAGTGTGGCTCAGTGCTGGAATATTGATCCATGTACCAGGAGGTTGCTGGTTTTATTCCCAGTCAGGGCACATGCCTGGACTGGGGTGTTGATCCTCAGTAGGGGGTATATGAAGCAGCCAATCAATGTTTCTCTTTCATTGATGTTTCTATATCTCTCCCTTTTCCATCTCCCTTCCTCTTTCTCTAAAAATCAATAAAAATAAAAAACAAACAAACAAAAAAAGCCCAGGCCCAAGCAGTGAAAAAGTACTAACACATGAATGATGTATTTGAGCAAGGTTTACTTCTCACAAAATACTTAATCTTTTTATTATACACTCCAATGTTTAAAAAGCAAGTTTCTTTTATAAAAAGTTGAGTATCTATTTTGTCCCAGTTATTTGAGAGGAGACTATCCAATAAAAACAAATGTAACAGAAAGCTTAATTTGACCATTTCTTTCATATTATTCCCTTTAGTAACCTTTTACTATGTTTTCCATTTCATATCTAAGTAAGATTTTGGTATATGGAAATATATTTTAGAAATGTATTTTCCCAAATATCCTATATAATAAAAGGCTAATATGCAAATCAACCGAACAGCGGAATGACTGGTCGCTATGATGCACACTGACCACCAGGGGGCAGATGCTCAATGCCATGAGCTGCTCAGCCAGAAGCTGGGCTCACGGCTGGTGAGTGCAGCGGTGGTGGTGGGAGCTTCTCCTGCCTCCGCAGCTGTCAGACATCTCTCGAGGGTTCCCGGACTGCAAGAGGGCACAGGCTGTGCTGAGGGACACCCTTTTCCCCCAACCCCCAGTGCATGAATTTCATGCACCGGGCCTCTAGTATAATAATATTTAAGATAAGTTACAGACAGCAATGACAGGTAGATTTCAGAGCTAGGCCAACAGCTTGAATATATCATTGTCTATGCTAAGAAGTTCTTTTGAGCTGCTTGATTTCATTGAAGACATAAGCCTGGAGCTTAGAGCAAATTATAGAAGGCAAAAATCAAGATATTTAGGATCAAAGCTGTTTTAGAAAATTCCTCAGTTTTAAAGTGAATTTATTTGGGTAGTTTTGTATTAAAAAAGAAATACAATTTAAATTCTTTGTTGATATTTGTAGGATCTGGGGAAAGTTGCTAAATAATGGGAAATGGTACACTGAATGAAAGTGAGAGTTACTAACAGTTCTTATCTTTCAAATAAGCCATGGCCTAGAAGTTCCCTTTTAAAGTGATTGGTGGTATTTTAGTTATAGACAGGAGATTGAACACATTCCTGAAACTATAGAAATGACAGTAAATGGGGAAAAAGCTATAAACCCACAAGGGTGTTGGATGCATTTCATGAAAAAGATTGAGTAAACAAGAGAGAAGAAGACATGCTATGATAGCTTTATTGTTCATAATTATTAACTTGTCTCCTTGCAGAAGATCATATCTCTGTTCTGTTGATGTCAGACTTGATTATATGCTTTCGTTCCCCCCAACTCCTCCACCCACACTGACCCCTCCAGAAGGATATTATGTGGTCACCTGTTGAACTCAAATATGAATAAATTGCTTTGACCAATGAAATGTGGGTAAGAGTGATGTATGTCACTTATGAGCACATACTTTAAGAACTAGCTCATGATTCATCATGTCTCTTTTCCTTCTGCTATGATGACTAACAGTATTCTAGGCAGAGGCTGCTCTGTCAGCCTGGAATGAAAATAGCATGGTACAGAGGTAAAAGCAATCCATGATCAACATGTAATATGTATGAGAAATAAACCTTTGTCATTGTAAGCCATTGAGATTGTGGGGTTGTTTGTTACTGCAGCATAACTTGGGCTACTGTGACTGATGCACAAGCCATCGAAGAAAAAGGGGATCCAAACACAGAATGGAGGTAAAGGAATTCTGAGAACTATGATAAAGAGGAATCCCATAATGACTCCTATGTGATTAAACTAAAGATCATTCAGCCTAAAAGTAAAAGGATAGAAGGCTTCAGGATGGGTGTCCAAGGAAAAATTTATAACTGATAGTATGAATCTATTGAAACATTTACAGTTCCTTTTCAAGAAAGTTTGATGATAGAGGAACATTGAAAACTGAGGGGGTGGGAGGAACAGTAACAAAATGAAGCAATTCTTAATTCCTGGGAAAACAAAATATTGTATAAAAAAGGAAATATAATCATAGTATACCATATGGCTCTGCAGATCATAATACTTAATTAAATTATAAGCACTGAATGTGAAATTGTATTATACTAGAAGGATGTGTGTTTGTGAGAGTGTGTATATTGTCAGAGAACTAAATCCTCAATAGATTTTAAAAATCAAGAAGTGTATGCATGCTATATAGTAAAAGAGATTTAAATGTCAGAAGAAAAGTTGGATGAGAAATAAATGGAGAGCAGAAACAACTGTTATGGATAGAATTAAGATTGTTTTGGAGGAACAGTAATTATGAATGTAATGGCTAGAGAAGCTCAGTTTTTGTAAACTGTATAGTGTTTGACTTTTAAAATTATGTATGTGTATTATTTTGATAACGATAAAAATTAAAAATATAATTGGGTATCAATGCATTCATAAAAGCAATGTTTTAATTGGTGGTTAGATTTTTAAGTCAACTCATAAGAGTCTTTCTAGGCCATTGTATACCTACCTAAAAGTAGCACACTAACATAATGATGTATCTATGAAATATACTGGTAGCACTAGTGTGTATTGCATTATTTCTATAGGAAAATTCATTCAAGATTAAAACTTGTGTAGATCCCCAAAAGTATAACATCCTTAGCAGCAGGGCAGAGGACTTCTAGTGCCCATTTATAGTAACAGGTCATTTATAAAGCTAGATGTTCCTATAAATTATATGTTAGCACATGGTCATAGTAAAGTAAACTTTGAAGCCTTCACAGTCTGTTGCTAAGCCTTGGTTCTGTATTGGTTCTGCAATTCTGTATTGCTCTCCTCTTTATTTCCACCTCCATTCCGGTTCAGGCTTTCATTACATATTACTTGGGGCATTTCACAACTCCTCATAATAAAAAGACATTAAGCTTCTGACACCAGCCAAAATAGAGAAAGTTCACTATAACATATCTATCCCACTGGTTATAACTAAAAGTTCTAGGCAGAATACACCCCTCCCCCAAGAAAAATCCTAATTGAGGATTCTGAAAATAAGCAATAACAGGCATATTGGGAAGGGAAGTAAAAACCTGAAGAACAACCAGTATAGTGGTGAATTTCCTGATTTTATTCTTTACTTCTTTATCTCCTGGCTTTGACTCAAGAGTGGGCCAAGTCACAGAATTGTGGACAAGAACAAAAACAAGAGAAGCCCCACTTTCTAGTCTGGGGACTAGAGAAATCGACTCCCATGAGCTACAAAGTGTGGAGAGAATTGCCCCCTCTTCCCTTTTTTTTTCTCTCCTAGCCCTACTCTGAAGCCAATTGCAGCTGAACTACCACTGTGTCGGTGATGGTGGAGGTGCACGCACATGAAGGTCCCCGGAAACAACCTGTCACTACCAGAGGAACTCAAACAAGGGCCCTTGTGGTCTGAAGAGTTTGGGGGAAATCCAATTACATATATTTCATCTTTGTTTTGTTTCACCTTGTGGGCATCCCAAGCTATGCAGTCTGTGTGACAGTGTGAGAAGTTAACACTCTAAAAGAAACTCTGACTTTCTGGCTATAGGTAGAGTGTTAGGGAGACTAGAGGAGAGAGCTGGATAAGGAGATTCCCTAATTCTGTACATGAACTGACACAAGTCCTAGTCTCACTTGTGAGCTTCATAAACATGTAGTAGAGCCAAAGAAACATAGGAAAAACTTTGAGAACTAACCTACAATATAAACCACCATCCAAGTTCCAGACACAACTCTGAAAATGAATCTGACATGTAAACCATTGCACACAAAAGGCAAGACAAAACTTCTTGTCTATACATAACCAAATTGATTGCATTCTCAAACAAAAAATCAGCATTCTCTGGAAAGTTTTAAGAGGACTCGAAAGTCTCACAATATTATCAAAATGTCCAAGAGACAATCCAAAATTACTGATAAAAAGAACCAGAAAAATATGACCAAATCTCAAAGGAAAAATGTCAACAGATGGCCACCCTGAGATGATTTAGATGTAATTATAAGACCATGGCTTTAAGACAACTTTTATTACTACACCCGATGAGGTAAAACTGAATACTCTTCTTATTTTATTTTAGAGAGAGAGAGAAACATTGATTGCCCTATTGGGGATCAAACCCGCAACCTGGGTATGTCTCCACCATCTTTTGGTGTATGGGACAATGCTCCAACCAACTGAGCCATACTGTCAGGGGTAAAACTGAATATTCTTGGAATGTATGGAAAGATATAAATTTTCAGGAAAAAAAATAAAAAAGAATCAAAGGAAAATTGTGGAACTAAAATAATACAGTATTCAATGGATGGCCTGACTCACAGAATAGAGATGACAGAGAAAAGAAAAGTCAGTAAACTAAAAGATCAGTAAAAATTATCAAGAATATAGAGGAAAAATATTAAGAAACAAAAAGACCCAGGACAGCCAAGATATGGAAGCAACCTAAGTGTGCATCAATAGACAAATGGATAAAAAGTTGTGGTGCATATATACGATGGAATATTACTCATCCATAAAAAAAGAATAAAATCTTACCATTTGTAATAGCATGGGTAGACCTGGAGAGTATTATGCTAAGTGAATTAAGTTTGACAGAGAAAGACAAATGCCATATGATTTCACATGTAGGTGGGATCTGAGGAATAAAATAAACAAACTAGAAACAGACTCATAGGTTGCCAGAGGAAGGGGGAGTTGGAGGAGGGCTGGGTGAAAATGTGAAGGAATTAAGAGGTAGTTACAGAAGAGTTATGGGGATGTAAAGTACAACATAGGGAATATAGTCAATATTTTAATAACTATGCACGGTGTCAGGTGAATACTTGAAATATAAGAGTGACCATTTTGTAAAGTATATGATTGCCTAATCACTATGCTGTACTCCTAAAACTAAATACAAAATAATGAATGTAAATTTAATAATGAAAAACTCAACAAAATACACAAACCCCTGGGCTTAAGAAACCTTCAGGGCAATATCAGGTCTGAATTTGTGTCATTGAAGTCCCATAAAAGGAGAAAAAGACTGGTTTAGAAAAAAATATTTGAAGAAATATGGTTTACAACTTTTAAATTTGATTAGACAACTATATAGATTTAAAAGCTCAGTAAACCACAAAGAGGATAAACACAAAGAAAGCCATGCCCATAAACATCATAATCAAACTGCTGAAAAACAGATTTTTAAAAAATCTTAAAGGCAACCAGAGGAAAACAATACATTACATATAGGGGAACAATATTTTGAATGACTACAGATTTCTCTTCAGAAAGCATGAAGTCTGGGAGACAGTGGAGTGCTGAAATAAAAGAATTGTCAAGTTAGAACTCTTATCTCCAGTGAAACTATCCCTCAAGAATGAAGGTGAAATAAAGATATTGTTGGATAAAAGAATATTGAAAGAATTCTTTATCAGTAGACCTGCTCTAAAATAAATGCTAAAAGAAGTTCTTCAGACTGAAGGGAAATATTAAAGGGAAAATGGGAGCTGCAGAATGAATAGCAACAGGAATAGTAAAAATATGGGTAAATAGACTAGATTTACTTTTTTTCTTTTCTCAAGTTTTTAAAAATACATATGACTGTTGAAAGCAAAAGTAATGTCAGGAGGGGTTTAATGTATGTAGATGTAATACATGTGACAATTACAACATAAATGGGAGCATAAAGGGACCTATCCTATAAAATAAAGAGCTAATATGCTAATTAGACTGAACAGCAGAATGACCATCTGGATGACCTTCTGGATGAAGGCGGGGCTGTGAGGGCCGGCTGAGGCTGCGAGGGGCTGAGAGGGCCGGCCAAGGCCCTGACATTTATTAACCACTGTTTCATCTAACCTTTATTTCTTCTTCTAAGTTTATTAGACTGTTACACCAACTCTTCTCAAGTTTGTATCTTGGCTTTCTCAACCTGGAAATACAGCCATCCTTATTCTAAAATACATCTTCAGGACTTTAAACCAACATGACAGCAAAGGCTTTCATGTAATAACTTCAACTGAAAGTTTTAAGTAATTTCAGGTGATGGAAATAGTTTAACTTAGTTCCAGATTATTAGAAAGTCTGTGCACCCTTCCTCTGGCTTGGGACGTCTGCTCTCTCCATATGGTCAGAGGAGAAAGATTTCTTGTTGCTGAAATATGAAAACCTGTACCACTTAATCTTTCTCCTGAGTAGAAGGAATTAACTCTGCTTCCCTCTCAAGGGTCAATTTTTTTAAGTGAGTTTTCTAGCAGAGATAATCCTTACCATCTATTCTGCAGTTCTTTCCCTAGAACAAAATGTATGGTAAACAACTAATTAGATTTTAAAATAGAATTATAGGTCTTTTCTTAATGGCTATTATAGAACACATTATAAGCTGTAACTTTAATTTATTCTAAAGCGGCAATTGAAATGTTCCTATATATACCATGATAAATAATAGCAGTAAGAGAGTCAAAACTGCAAACACAGATAGGTCATAATTTGGAAGCAACATTGCTCTCTAAGAATGCATTTTGTGAAATGTTTGCTCTGCCATTATATCACCATTAATTAGTTGAGAAAGCAGTGGCATGAGGGAATTACGGGCCCTGTGTGGACAGAGACTACATTTTATATCTTATTTGTATTCTGTGGTACCAAATAAACACAGAAAGCAAACAGATCTGGATAAGAAATAGATACATACAAGGTACTTAAAGTAATTCCCAAATCATATTAATTCTAGAAGTGTTATATGTGTATACTAGAGGCCCAGTGCATGAAATCATGCACGGAAAGGGGGGTGTCCCTCAGCCTGGCCTGCACCCTCTCGCAATCGGGACCCCTCGGGTTGGATCCCTAGGCCTGGCCAGCAATCAGGGTCTATTGGGGCTTTCCTTACCCCGGCTGCCGCCCCCCACCACTGCCACTGCTTGCCATCTGTGCGGCGCTGCCCACACCTCTCCCGCCGCCGGTCGCCTCCCTCTGTGGGTGACAGGCATGGGGTGTGATTGCTTGGCTGGTCTGGGCCTCCCTCTTTGGAGCAATCATGTAGCTCCCCCACCCTGCCCCGATCCATTGCCCCACTGGCCGGTGGCTTGGACCTCCCTCTTTGGAGCAATCAATTGTGGAGCCCCCCCCCCATCGATCACCCCGCAGAGGGTGGCCTGGGCCTCCCTCTGCAGAGTGATCTTGGGGTGATGGCGGGGCCCCCCAGACCAATCGCATCGCACCCGCCTTGGTTGGCCTGAGGCCATTGCGTGTCATAGCATGGTTGTCTGGAAGGTCGTCCGGATGGTCTTTCTGCTGTTTGATTGTTTGGTCGATTTGCATATTATGCTTTTATTATTATAGATATGTCTGATGTTTTGTCCAATTTTGAAGGTACTCTGCTTGGGGTGATTGAGAAAGAGCCACAAAGTTGTCCAGTTTTTCAAAATTCTTCCCTATTCTCACTTGGCAGCAGAGATGGAAAATCCTACCTCTCAGCAAATACAAAGCAGTAAGGGAAGCGGAGCTGTGTGCTTCGCCCTTTCCATGGCTGAAGATGCTAAGGAGCCTGTGCTTTGCAAGCCTCTCCTAGGCTTCAGGCCATGTGAGGAATAAAAGGTCTTCCAACTTAACAAATTCTAAGACCTCGAGACCTTGTTTTCTTAACCTTGGAATCAGCTCAGGCAATTATTACAAAAGCAACTTGAAAGGTTAAAAGTGAATGATGTGTAAATTTATTACCAAGAGAATGAAAGCCACATTATCTGCCTACAGATAATTGAGAGTTTGTTTTTCTATTTTAAGATATTTATTGGTATATTGATAGCCTTAAATAGTAGTTAATTTTCTTTGAGTCACAAATCCCATTGAGAATCAAATGAATTTCCTTCATTCCTGCCTGCCTCCCTCAAATGTTTTCCATACTAGGCATTGTTCCAGGGCTCCATGCTTTGTACTTCCAGACTTCCAAGAGAACATCTGTTCGCATATATACACACCATTCTGCATACAATTTTAGATATTTTATTGAACTCCTGAAGCCCTCTAGAGTCAAGAAATATCTTTAAAGTAATTATATGGCTGAAAATATTTGACATTTTTACCAGGCAGAATTTAGTATTTGCAGGAATAACAATAGAATATCATTTAAAGTAAACTCATTCAAATCATATGCAGTATGGAATGGGAGACAAGGCATCTGATATTTCACATTTAATCAGACTGGGTAACCTATACAATCTTTAGGCTTTTTTACTGTGAGAGGAGTTGTTGGTTGCACTAGTTAACCTTCAAAGACTCTTTCAACCAGCTAAGTCTATGCTTCTTAGGGAAAAAAGAAAGAAGCCACTAAAATTAAAATATTATAATGTGGTCATTCTGTGCCTATAAGCCTCCATTGTCATTCTAACTGAAAAAAAATGGATCTATTTATTATGTGCCATTGCTCTGAGAGCTAATGTGTTTTAATATGGTTAAGGGTTACACATCTCCCATGACTTGAGTGATGACACTTGTCACTCTGACCTTAAACCCAGAATTACTTTTTTTGTTCTCTCTGTCATTACCCACTTGTATGGAAAGGAAGAGATCTAAACTCTAAAGAATACTGTTTACCTAGGAACTGGCATTCTATCATTTAAAGATGGCTCTGAAAAGCATCGTGTAAAGCAAAATGTCACTTTTGAATCCTGTGGTACCTTTGGGTTTTATGTCTTTGTTTTACCATGTGTTGAGTTGTGATACTTGGTAGCTCCTTAAAACACATACAATACGGGTAAATAATACTTATCTAATTTACACAGTCTCTACACTTCCATAACTTATGATTAGTGGCTCACTGTATATAGGATCTTCACATGAATTTAATGGGAAAATGTGTATGCATCTCTGAACTTAACAATCTGGCATGCTTAGATGAGGAAGAACCCATGTGGCAAAGTCATATATGGTTGGTGATGTACAGATACTATGTGAGAGTAACATACAGAGAGTAATATTGTGGCTTGGAGTGTATTTCCTATTTTGTTTTTGAGAACCCAGTTTGGCATGGTAGAAGTCTACATTTTGGCAGAGAAAAGCTGGATTAATGATTAATAGTGAAGGACCTTTTAGTTTTCCTACCCTAACATAGTACTTTGCATATAGTAAGTGCTCATTTTGGCTACATTGACTGTTCATGTCTGTTCTTTTAGAGTCTATTTTTTATACTACTGACTTTTGTCCAAAAATCACTTAGAAAATAGTTTTAAGTAATAAAATTGAAACTTTTGAGTTAATTTACTTCTTAACCCACAGAAGGAAAAATTATAATTTTTTTTCATGTTCTTAGGGGTATTTTTGGAGAAAGAAAATAATTTTAGTTAAGAATTGGTGTTAGAATTATCCTACATACAACCTTAGAGCTCTTATTTAATAGTGGAACCCAAACATGATTTAACTGTTTATAACATAAAGGACTTTGGGGAAGTGGTATCTATTATATTCATAATTATAGATTAAGGTCAAAATGAAAAGAAGACAGAAACTCTGGCTCACTTTTCTTCAATTAAGAAGTATTAGTCTCCTTTTGCTAGAACACTACTATGTAAAATCTTAGAAAATTTTTAGTGATCATTTATGTTTTATAGTTAGGGTATTTTGGGGCAACGCTTTTCTTATAATTATTAAACCCTTGATTAAATAATCTGATACAAATATGAGGAAGTTTGTTGCAGAACAAATTTTGACCTATAGAAATATTCTATTTTATATTTACCTTAAACATATCTTTCTCACAAACTGTAGTTTATATGCGATTGGACTCATTTTGCTACATTGAGATTTACATAAAATAGTACATTTTCAATGCGTTCTTGGAATAACTGACATTGCACATAAATAGTATATTTTTAAGATAATTTATGTACTTGTAAATGTAAGCTTTAGATTACTACTGTGAGACATGACTGGAATATGAATATCTTATTTTTCTGCTAGATTAAAGTGCTATTAGTTACACTCTGAAAACAATGCATGTGATTTGGCAGATTGATTGCATTCTTTGAACTCTTAGGTGCCAGTGCCTGACAGGTATCAGGAAGACTGGTATATGGTAAAATTGTTGTATAATCAATACACATAAAATGAGTACATTATTGCCTACACAGTGCTGAATCAATAGAAATATACACTCTAAGGAGTTTATACCCTAAAGACAAATTCCCATCAATACTACTTATGCCTAAAATTATTAAATGTTTAAAGCAAAATAAACTCTGAGTGAAGTTAGTAGGAGAACAGAAGGGGCGATGTGAAGAGAATCCACCCCTGCTGTGACCCTTGTAGGAGGTGTAATGTCCATACAGAGGATCTAGGCACATCTTGTCTGTGATGTTCTATGAAGCCAGAATAGTGAGAACTATTAATATGAGCAATTATACATAGTGTCGATGGTGTAAGATCTTTAAGTCTTAGATTTCAGCTCATCTTAGCAAACATTTGTTGAATGTGTACTCATGCTAGTCGTCATGCTGGGTGTATTAACCAAATCCTACCTTCCCAGAGCTCATAGTCTAGCAGAGGGAACGGGTTGCATAGTACTTAATAATGGCATGTATTTCATTTTGTTTGTTTTAATCAAAGGATGTACAAATAACTGGGGGCAAAGAAGAAGTTGAGACTATTTATCCTGGCGGATTATGAGAAAGATTGAGTCCTTAAGGCTGAGTAAGAGCTCAGGGAAAGGGGAAGACACTTTAGGGAACCCATGTTGTTATCTGTGTCCCAGGAGATTTTGAAATTAATCACCAAGATTATGAACAAAATGGAAATATAAATTTAAATGGCCAACAAAATAGAATAAGTCATCTATACATATAAAGAGGTAATATGCTAATTGCCGTTATGCTGTTCCCCATAATGACCACTTTGCATATTGATGCGTGCAGGGGGTGGGCAGCTGGAGCCAAGTTCCCCGGGGTCTGAGGAGAGCACCTGACAGGAGCCCGACTGCAAAGAAGGAAGAGGAAGCCGCCACGGGGAGCTCTTCCAATCCTCCTGCACGGACACCCTACCGCAGCCCCCGCACCCTCGGGGGATGGACGGACACCCTACCCCAGCCCCTGCATCCCTGGGGGGACGGGGAGGCTGACCAGACAAGGAGAAGACCCAGCCTCGTGGGTAGCTGCAGCCCGCACCTCCGACTCCCGATCTCTTCCCCCGCCACCCCCCCTGCCAGGGCCCACAACAATAGCACGCCAGCAATGACCCGTCAGCGCCCCTGAGGCACCCGGGCCCGTGTCCCGCCTCTGCCGGGCCTCCTCCGCTGGGACTGGGCACACCTCTCCTCCCTACAACTCCAGACCGGGGTGGAGGCAGGCCTGAGCAGCCTCTCAGGGTCAGACTCTTCCCCCCACCCCACCTCCAACCCCCGACAGCAGCAGCGCTGTCTCCTCAGTGGAAGTGTGCTGAACCTTGCTGGGGGCACAGCTAAACCTGCCCTCCTGGCTCCGCTGGCCCGGCCCTGGCCCAGCCCCCACCCAGCTCCAGGAGATTGGAGCCCCGCCCTGAGCAGGTACAGCTGCAAAACAGCCATGAACAATTTAAAGAATGGCGCCAAGCGGAAAGGTTTGACAGTTACTCCCCCTTCGGCCTCGCTGCCCCCCTAGTGCCCCCTCTACCCCCCTGCCCCCTGCCAGCGCCTCCAGGGAGAACCCCCGCTATAGGGCTGCTGGCCAGAGCCCGCCCCTCCGAGGCCTGTGGAACCCTCTGCAAAGCTTCCATAGCTACAGTCCCAGGAAACAATCATGCCCTCCTCCCGTAATCAGCACCTGCTACCTGCGAGGGTACCCGTGAGCTTAAAAATAACAATCCCTTCCCGTTTAGACATCACTTACTTGATGAAACATTTCTAGGTTTATTAGCTCAGAACCTCCTCATGACAACACAGTGAGGTAGGCGGAGAAGAAATTACAATTCCCGTGGTATATGCGTATGTATTCAGAAATGAAGCTCAGAGAGGAAAAGTGTCAAGCCCAGTGGTTCCCAAGGTGCAGCACACGTCCCACAGGGGGGGCAATTTGACTTTAAGTGGGGGCAATTCGAGAATGAGTTAACAGTGAATTTTTTGCATTTCTTATGGTTCTAGGGGGCCTCATCTATAGTGTATCCTACATAATAAAAGGCTAATATGCACATGACCGCACAGTGGAATGACCGGTCACTATGATGCGCACTGACCACTGGGGGCAGACCCCCAACGCAGGAGCTTCCCCCTGGTGGTCAGTGTGCTCCCACAGGGGGAGCACTGCTCAGCCAGAAGCTGGGCTCACGGCTGGCGAGCACAGCGGCAGTGGTGGGAGCCTCTCCCGCCTCCGTGACAATGCTAAGGATGTCCGACTGATAGCTTAGGCCCACTCAGCCATCAGTCGGACATCCTCCCAGGGCTCCCGGAATGCTAGAGGGCGCAGGCCAGGCTGAGGGACACCCCCCCTCCAAGTGCATGAATTTCATGCACCGGGCCTCTAGTTCTTATTTATATTTATTATTACCTGTGGCTTTTTCTGCTTCCTAATTTTTTAAAATGTTTATTTAGTCTGTTAAATTTCTTAGATTAAAGGAACTTTCCATAAAATAAATCAAATTAGGAAGTTAGTATTAATGAGGAAGATTCCATTTGACCTTTCATGAACCTGAGAGTAGGTAGTAGCAGACCTCAAGATTCCCACTTTGGGAGGATAATGACCTCTGTGGAGATTCAGAAGGTCTAATGACATAACATGCATTTGTTATAAAAGAAAACTTTAAAAAAGACAAATCTATCTTTTTCCTTGAAGATAATAAATTCTCATTTACAGTTTGAGATACATATTAATTTAATCCAAATTAGTATAATGCTTTAATTGAGAGGTTATTTTTTGTTATTGTTTTTATGACATTAACTTTCTAATGAAGGTAATTTATTTAGAAAGGGAAGGTTGTTTTACTTCATAGTATTTGTTTAGGTTTTCTACTGTTTCTCCTAAAATTTTCATGACCATTAGTCACCCATAAAAGAAGTTTCATCTACTGTAAACCTTCCAATATTCTGAGATCATGGGATCACTGATTTGTGAGGTGCAGTAAAACTATGTCATATGAAAAGAACCAGACCAAGGGCCAAAGATAACAGTGTTATGTAGACTCTCAGAGGCCAGCTAAAATTTTATTTTATAAGATTGTGCCCGTGTTTGGTCAGTAAAGCTAAGGCAGAGGTGAATGAAAGAACATTACTTTAAAGGCATTAAAGAACCTGTCGAAATAAACATTTTTAGTGAAAAGCATTCCAAATGGGGAAGAAGTACAGAGCAGCCAAACACAGCCTATGTTTTCCATCTGTGCATGTAGTACACGGGCAACATGATTGTTGTTCGAGCATTTACTGCCATAAAAATACAGCCAGTACTAGAAATCTCAATTCCCTTTTCTTTCTTTCCTCTCTCTTTCCTCCACTCAACATTCCTCCCTTTCTCCCTTCCTTCCATCTTTCCTTTTTTTTCCTTTTGAAAGTCCACATAAACTCACATAACCGAGCCTACAAATCAATCAAACATAAAAATTGTTTTAATACTTTTTCATTTCATTTGTAAGAATGGGGAAGGGCATATTTTAGAGAAAACAGATTGAACCAAGAAAAATGACTTTGGCTAAGTCATTTAGCCTTGTTAGACCATATATTACTCATTAACGAAATAGATGATTGAACTGCACACTTCTTAGCTTACTTCCAACTCTAAAGTTTCATAGTTCTAATTTTCTAATTTGTTAACTATCTTGCAGTCTTTCAGAAGGGTAATAGCTGAGTGTGTGGGCTAACTACCAGATGCCAGTAACAAGTCATCAATGTAGTCAAACTTATAAAAACCTGGTAAATGGTACAGTGAATCAAGATATATTGTTTCCACCAAATACATGATTAGAAGTTCTTGGTCCTTACATTGGGATTATCAGCCCACTCATTTGAGAAAGACTTCATGAAAGGAACGGGGTTTGAAGGAATGTTTTTAAATTGTGGTTTATCTTTAAGTGCCCAGAAGAGATCTGTATAATTTACAATGTCACTTTTTCATGACTTTCTTAGTAAAAAGAGAATTTAAATGACTTCTTGCTACATACTGACCAAGAAAAATATATTTTCCTGTCATTTTGAGAGAAATTTGCAATTTAGAGAGAGAGAGAAGAGCATTACCACATAAGATATTCTTACTCTGTCTGTTTAAATCTTACCTATATAATTATTTATTATCTACTTACTACCTATATGGAAATATGCCGTATTTTAAACTTGCACAAATATTAGCATGAATCCTTGTTAAAAGGTTGTAAGCTACCATTTGTGATTTGGAATGTAAATATATTTGGGATAAAATATAAAACAAATGATAAATGTCTTAAAAGAACAGATTGTATAGAAATATTTGTTAGGAACATAAACTAAATGAAGTAAATCCCCAAAGAGCATCCAGAATGAACTAATGCGCCATGTTAATAAGCAAAAGGGGTTCTAAATGGATGTGCATTTAAGGATATTTGATATTGCCTCTAATGACCTCTGAAGTAGCCTCTTAAATTTGATCAGCTTTAGATTTTTCTGCTGAAGAAATTAAAAAAGAAGAAAATATCATTATGAAATAATCAGCTTACTCTCATCAAACATGAAATCTAATATGGAAATTTTGCTTTCCTTAATCTTTCTTGCAGAATTAAAAGGCAAGTAGAAGATTGGTGTTTTAGCAGATAAGTAGAGGCAATGTTGCATTGCCTGTTGCCCCGAACACTGCTTTTCTTTTATCCAACTCAGAATTTCCAAATCATGACATAAACCAGAGCAGTGCAATTTTAGGCACAATTTCACAACTGTTCTGTTAAAGATCCTGTATTAAATATGAAGAGGACTGCCAAAAAGATGAGTCCTTAGAGTGGGGGAGTCACACATTCTAGGCATCATTAAACTATTTTAGAGTAAATTTCAACATGTTCTTTCTATTCTTTACTCCACTTTTGGGTTTCTTACCTCCAGGAGGGGTGTAAAAACAGTTGAGTTGAGCTTCATGCACCAAAGTGCCCTTAAACTTCACCTCTGTTTCAGCAGACGGGTGACTGGGAAGCGGCTGGTATGCAGGCATAGCAGGCTGAACAAAGGCTCGAAGCATGGTGAATATCCAGATGCGTACTAATAGGTCAGATTTTTAAAATAAGCAAATATCCTGCTCGTGAGCTTTTCTCCTTGTAATTTTTTAAAACCTAGAAATCATTCTCACAGTCACATTTCTGAGCTGCATAAGTTAATGCGGCCATATCACATCACTGCAAATTTAGGTGACAGGAATGACTTTAAGTTTTAGAATCCTAAAAACCACATCTCTTTTGTGGTTCTTCTCAACCTTGTCTTTTTCTTTCCTTCCTGCTGTGCTCACTGTCTACGTAAGGTGGCCTCTCCCCCAGTGGCTTTACAGGAAAACTGGGATTGAAATGTGAGGTTAATGGTTTCTGTCAGCCTGGCAGCTCATCACCTCCCAAGGCATGATGATCTCTGGTTTTTATTTGTCACCACGAGCTGCTCTGATACACTCTCTTGTGTAGAAGAGTGATAGGTTTGTCCAGGGGTCGGTGGACCTTGGGCCTAAGAAACAGAAAACTTCAGTTGGAATGTGCACTTTAATGTAATTCACTGCTGCCCCTTTCCCAGTGGAATGCAGCTCAAGTGGCAAAACTATTTTAGGGAGAAAAAAATTAGGCCCAGTTCTACATTTTATCTTGGTGCTACCTTGCCGTTGCCAGGACTGTTGGTAAATCTGTTCCCACTCCACGCCCCCCCCCCTTGGCTTTTTAAATTTTGTGTTCAAACTAAATATTAACTGGAATGAAAAGAGCTATTCCAAAATGGTTCATTTTAATCTTAAAGTCAAGTTGCTTTATAGATAAATGGTCATGCCCTAAAGAAATCTCCACAATGTCTTATATAATCATTTTAAAACCCAGTCTTCCTTCATTCTTTGACATCTGAAAGATGTTTCTGTAGCATTTTCCTTCCCTAATTCTGCATTTCAGTTATCTCATGGTAATGGTATTGTCAAATTGTGTTTCTGTTTGTATCAACGGTTTACTTGGCATCCTACCCTCATGACAATCTAGTTCCTTATGTCAAATGCCACAAATGCGTAACATCAAAAAAAATGTTACCCAAAATATTTCTACTAATATGTCCTACTGATGAGACCAAATGGCTGTTTTTTCTTCTGCCATTGGGCCTCGAACGTTGTTAGCTATGCTGTTTGTCTCCCATGCTACCCCTTTTCTCCTTTGATAGTTTTGGAAGACTCAGTCTTCAAGGAAAAAAAAATGGGTAACAAAAAATAGACCGGGTTCCTAGTTTTGTAACTAAGATTAAAACCACCAAAACACATAAACCTCTTAAATAGCCAAATGGCACGTACTTATTTACAAGAACATGAAACTAGGTGGGTTAGTATGTAGGAATATGTGTAGGCAATCAGGGTAAAACAATTAATGTTGATGGACTGGAAACAACCTTGAATAAAAGTTTCAAGATATACATTTAATGATCTTGAGATGAAAGAATTTCTTTTTGACATAAAGGCTGTTACAGCCCATTAGCTTCAGAACTCAGATGTTCTTTTTCAAGAGATTGTCATTGTATTAAAGGCAAGATATGAAGTTCTAAGAGATAAAATGGTCCTGTTCAAGGAAAAGCTGGTTTCTTCCACTTTTACCCCTTCATGCATGTAGGTAGGTAAGATAAAGACTCCTGGTACACTAATCATACAAAAAGTTAAAAGCCCATTGCTACCTTTTGGCAAGTTAGTAATTCAGATTTATAAGGTTCCTTTTAAGATACCTGCTTAAAATTACACTAAAAAGACATTTCCTATACTTGCTGACATCTGAATCATTATTGACAAGAAGCAGATATACACACCAAAGCATTGGTCTGGTGAGTGGGGGGAAATGTCGTGGTTACTGGTAAAACATCACAGCCTGGCTGGCATGGCTCAGTGGTTGAGTGTCAACCTATGAACCAGGAGATCACGGTTCGATTCCCAGTCAGGGCATATGCCCGGGTTGCAGGCTTGATCTCCACTGTGGGGTGTGCAGGACGCAGCCAATCAATGATTCTTTCTCATCATTGATGTTTCTCTCTCTCTCTTTTCTTCTCTGAAATCAACAATAATAATAATAAAACATCACAGCTGTTTTAATGACCAAATAATATTTATATAATTAAACTAGTTGCCCGGCACATGAAATTCGTGCATGGGTACGGTCCCTAGGCCTGGCCTGCAATCAGGGCCATCTCCCCCAGCTCCCCGCAGCCGGTCCGGCCTCCCGCCACCACCCACCCCTGGTTCCCGTTTGCCATCGGTGATCGGTGCCTGATGGCCGGGGGAAGGGACCAAGAGGTTGGCTGTTTCTGCCCACTCGCTGGTCCCGCCCCTGCAGCAATTGGAGTCTGCCTGCCAGGGAAAGGGACCAAGAGGGGGTCGGTGCACCTCATAGTGACTGGCCCAGCGGTCATCTGGTCATTCTACTGTTAGAGTCAATTTGCATATTACCCTTTTATTATATAGATTAGAGGCCCGGCGCGCAAAATCCCTGTGGGATTGGGCCTAAACTGGCAGTCAGACATCTCTCTCACAATCCGTGACTGCTGACTCCCAACCGTTTGCCTGCCTGCCTGCCCGATCGCCCCTAACTGCCCTCCCCTGTCGGCCTGGTCACCTCCAACTGCCCTCGTCTGCTGACCCGATTGCCCCCAACTGCCCTCCCCTGCTGGCCTGATCGCCCACAACTGCCCTCCCCTGCCAGCCATCTTGTGGCAGCCATCTTGTGCAAGGGTGTGATGGTCAATTTGCATACCGCCTCTTTATTATACAGGATGTTTTGAAAGTATAAATTATAAATGTTTTTCCTTTTAAAAAATATGTTTTGTTGGTTTTCATTGCCTTATAACATTACTGCTATTTTCAATGAAGATTTTAAAATGTATATGCAATGAGTGCATTATTTATGTGAGTAATACCACAAGGTCTTCAATTAGGTATTTATACATTGCTTGGAACTCTTTAGCTTTTGCTATAAAAATGATATAGATAGGCCCATACCAAAGTATACAACTTACTGGAAAATTGTTATATTGATCAATACCAGTTACTCATTCATTATTAAATGATAGTCACAGTTGTTTCTAAGCTACCAACAATTGTAAATTTTCTGTACAGACATTTTGAAGTCAGAGATTTATTATGGAATCTAATTTTTCCAGACCCTATCCTAACTTACATCTTACAAAGCCAATTTCTCAGTTAACATTTACCTGGGAGAAGAAGAGAGAGGGGTTCCTAGACCTAATTTGTGCATCAGGTGTCTGAATACCTGAAAATAAGGATGAAATATGTGTGTGAAATGTGCAAATGGAATATGGAAATATTATGTTTCAAAGCCAGGAGTTTAGAATTCCAATTTCATTTTCAATCTCTAGTCATTCATTAAGAAGCATTTACCAAATGCTTATTATGTTCCGGTGCTATATTTTTAAGGACAACAGACTTATATTGGGTGTGTGTGCCTGTGTGTGTGTATGTGTGCATAAGACCACTATAGATTTCTCTGTGGGCTTAAAAAATTCTAATGGGGGGATAAGGACACATATGTGATACCTTAATCAATAAAGAAAAATAAATAAATAAATAAACTCTAGTGTTAGGTTTTCAAGCTTTAATTCCAATGATTGGTTTCATTTATTCAACAGTTGTGTGTTTCTTTCAAGATGGAGAGGGACTTTCCATTTTGTAGTTTTGAAGATGCTCATAATTGTTTGATGTGTTTTTGCAGTGTCCATTTATGGAATTTGGTTTTATGATAAGGAAGAATGCCAAAGAATTGCAGAACTTATGAAAAAGTAAGTGCTGAAAGACTGCGTACTATTTTTCAGGACCTGGTGCTTTTGTTTGTATTTCTAAGTATGCGTAACTACACCATAATCTTGGCAGAATATATCTCTTACAGCAATTGTTTTCAAGTGGTTAGGAAAAACATTTACTATTACTTTATAAGTGAAAAAGAGACATAAATACAACTTTTTACATTTTCACTAGGTAACATTTATCATGTGGAATGGTTCACCTCATTGTTTTCTGCATGTGTAAAATACCTGTAATATGAGTTGTTCCAGATGGCAATTTTCCATAATATATTCCTTATTTGTCATTTGACAGTTTTTCTTTGGAAGTTATCAGTATGTCTATTAGTAGAAAGAACATTCAGAGACATCTGAAAGACTCCTCTAGATTCTCTTTATCTTTCATTTCCTTCCTGCCTAAATACTTTCCTTTAAGTGCATACCCATAGTTGTAGAGGCTCAGGATTTCCCCATCCTCCAACACTGTGAGTACTTAGGATGGTCTTTGTTTTCTCTCTCTCTCTCTCTCTCTCCTCTTTCTCGTCTCTTTTTCTTCTAATCTCATGCTACCTTGTGATTTCTCCCATCTTTGAGCAGTTCTTGAGCCCAGTGCTTGTGCTGTGAGGCAGTCACACTTCCCTGCTGTTTATGGGAATGGTTTAGAGCAGCGGTAGCCAACCGGTGGTCCACGGACCACTGGTGGTCCGTGATGTCCAAAAGGTTGGCGACTGCTGGTTTAGAGTCCAGAATGACATAATTCCCACTTGTGCTGTATCTCAGGTCATGACTGGACTCAGCTGAGCACATAGTGTAGCTGCTGCCCATATGAGTTGACAAAACAGCTCTATATGCTAAAGAAACATTTGCAATTTTAAATTTTGGGCAATGAAATTACTAAAAAGTGATTCCCAAAAATGAAACTTTGGAACCACCTTGATATACAGTAAATATAATTGATTTCTGAAAATCTAGCTTGTGATGATAGCTAATTTTAGGTAACTAGCTCAGGTTTCAGATTGTGATTGTGTTCAAACTGGTATTTACCACTGTAACAACTAGTTCTTAGAACATTCATGTTATTGTCAACTGTGCAATGGATAATAATAGCAGGATTTTATGTAGATTAAAAATTACCCTGCAGCTCAACCAAGAGGCCATGTTAAAACCGCCAGCATTCTGCACTAATTACTTAAGGGCTGGGCAGGAAATGGATTGTTGACTAGCAATAGCAGCTGATATGTATGGATTCTAGCCCTTCCTCAGTTAGAATTAAACCTCTCAGTACATACTCAGATCTCTTTGACCAACTTCATGGCAATTATAAAAGAATTTGAGCTAAAAATCAAAGCACACAAAAGGAACAAGTGTTTTTATCAATGCCACCTAGCAGCATATAGGAGCGTATGGTCTCCCTTCTGTATTGTTTTCCTCTCCTAGAATGGAATCTTCACTGTTTCCAAACTTCCAGAGAACCACATGATTTGAGTACCTGGTATTAACCTCGCTTTGACTTTAAGGCACTTTGGAGGAAGGGGGAATTCTGACTTGCCATGCTGTTTGCTTGGTTTTTGAGAACTCTAAAATTGGGTTTCCTCAGCAATTAATGAGTCCTTTCAAATGCTCTTAATGAGGAGTTGGCAAAGATAATATTTTTTTGCAAGGTCACACTTACTCTGTCACAACTACTCAACTCTGCAGGCAGTCTGAGGCAGCAGCCTAAGGACAGGGGCTGTGTTTGTAACTCTACAAAAACCAGCAGTGGGAAGGATTTGGCCTGCAGGTTGGAGTTTGGCCACCTCTATTCTAGATTCATATATCTAGTCAGTGAACTCAGGACCTCCCTCAAATCTCATTTTCCTTCTTTTAATTCTTAAGCAGTCTTATTTTTAATACTAGAGGCCTGGTGCACAAAATTCATGCACTCGGAGTGGGGGGTCCCTCAGCTGGGCCTGTGCCCTCTTGCAGTCCAGGAGCCCTTGGGGGATGTCCAGCTGACAGCTTAGGCCCTCTCCCCATGGGGAGTGGGCCTAAGCCGTCAGCTGGACATCCATAGTGCTGCCACAGAGGCAGGAGAGGCTCCCACCACTGCCACTGTGCTTGCCAGCCGTGAGGCCGGCTTCTGGCTGAGCAGCACTCCCCCTGTGGGAGCACACTGACCACCAGGGAGCAACTCCTGCATTGAGCGTCTGCCCCCTGGTGGTCAGTGCGCATCATAGCAACTGGTCGTTCTGCTGTTTGGTCGATTTGCATATTAGCCTTTTATTATATGGTATGATTATAACAGGATAAAAGCAACTGGGTGAGAATTGGATGGTTTTAAAAATCATATGTGTTGAATTGTTTTTCCTTGTGTGGCTCTTCCCCTCTCCTTTTCTAGCCTAACTCAGTATGAACAATTGAAAGCCCATCAAGAAGCTGGAGCAGGAATCTCTCCAATGATCCTCAGTTCAGGAGAGGGGAAGGAAGTAGATATCTTACGAATGCTCACCAAGGCCAAAGATGAATATACAAAGGTGAGTTTTTGTTTGCCCTTGTGATACATAGGTAATTCCCACAGTGGGAACACGCGCTTGAAGAAAGTCTTAACTGCTATTCCTTCCACCAAACAAAATTATATGAAAACTAAAATCTTTGCTTTTAAGAGACTATGACTATTTGCTTTTAAATAGATTAAAAGGTAGCCTGACAAATCAGTAACCTTCTTATGTACAAATAGTACACAGTCAAAAGACCCCCATAAAAATAGCAACAAACTGCCCTAGCTGGTTTTGCTCAGTGATTAGAGCATTGACTTGGAGATTGAAGAGTCAAGGGTTTGATTCCGGTCAAGGGTAGGTACCTTGAGGTTGCAGGCTCAATCCCTAGTCTTGGTTGGCGTGTGCGGGAGGCAACCAATCAATGTGTCTCTCACATTGGTGTTTCTCTCTGTCTGTCTGTCTCTTCCCCTCCCTTCCACTCTCTCTAAAAATCAATGAATAAAATATTCTCGGGTGAAATTAAAAAAAATAGCAACAAACTAATATAAATTCTTTGGAATAAAATGATAAGAAACAAGCAAAACCTATGTAAAGAAAACATTTAAACACTTCTGAAAGGCATAAAAATTGACTTGAACAAATGGAAATATATGTCCTGATCTTAGACAAGGAGATAAAACTTCAGGTTTTTCACTTCCCCATAAATTAATCTATAAATTTAAGATGATTCCTAAACAAATATAAACTGATTTCTTTTTTTTTCTCTTCTGGGGTCAGACAAGTTGATAATAAGGTTTTTGTGGGAAAATATACAAGGAAGAATAACCAAGGGAAACCCTGGCAAAGAAAAGCCATTCTGGGTGGGAGAGAAGTGGGGAGCTTAGCTCTACCTACCTGATAGTAAGACATTAAAGCCTGAACACTTAAAACAGTGTGGTATTGGTGTTGCTGCATAAACAATCAGATAGACCAATGGGACAGATGAGAAAGTCCAAAATGAGACCCCAGTGTATATGAAATTTAGGATATGATAAAGATGAAAATTCCAAATCAGTCATTTTAATAGATTTTTAAATAAATGATGTTGGCTAACTGGTAGCCATTTGGAAAAATGCAAAATTGGATCTCTTCCTCGTGCCATATGCAGGATAAATTCCAAATGTATTGCATTTATTTTTAAATGTAAAAATAAAACTATGCAAGTACCAGGAGAAAACTTGTATGGATTTCTTTGTAGTCTCGGAAAGGGGAAATCTTCCTAACCATGACTCAAAACCCAAAAGCAATTAATTCAATTACATGAAATTTTTTTAAAAATGTGTTTCATGGTTTAAAAAAACCACAAGCAAAGGGAAAAGGTACTGACAACTAAGAAGAAATGTTTACAGCTAAATAACAGAAAGAGGGTTAATTGTCCTATTTTATAAAGCGCTTTTATAAAAATCGAGAAGTAAAAGATTAACACTCTCTAGAAACATGGGCAAAGAATAAAATTAGAAAAGAAAATAAAACCTAGAATTTGAAAATTAGATGAAATAAATGTACATAATTAAATATCATATTATGACATAATTACTTAGAAAAAATTAGAGTGACTTCAGAACCCCTTATTTGAACTAAATACCCTTAGTGGATTATATTTTAAGGACAGAAAGAACTACAAAGAAATTATAAACTTCATTCAATGTCTTTGTTAGCATTGTAATTTTTCAGCTGTCATAAGATATAATAAATGAGTACAGTTGACCCTTTAACAATGCATGTATTAGGGATACTGACCCCATACACAGTTGAATATCCACATATAACTTTTTACTCCCCCAAGTACTTAACTAATAATCTAATATTGACCAGATGATTTACCAATAACATGAACAATAGATTAACACATATTTTGTATGTTATATGTAATATATACTGTATTCTTACAATGAAAGGATAGAGAAAAGATGTTATTATGAACAAATCACAGGGAAGAGAAAATACATGTACTGTATTTTTTTGAAATATGTTTTTATTGATTTTTAGAAAGAGAGGAAGAGAGAGGGAAAGAGAGATAGAAACATTGATAAGAGAGAGAAAAACATTGATTGACTGCCTCCCGCACACCCCCTACTGGGGATCTAGCCTGCAACCCCGGCATGTGCCCTGACCAGGAATCAAACCTGTGACCTCTTGGTGCATGGGTACTGACCACTGAGGTACATGTACTGTATTGAAAAAAATTGCATATAAGTGATCCACACAATTCAAATCCATGTTGTTCAAAGGTCAACTTTGTGGTCAGAATAAAACCTTTGGTGTAAGAGAAAAAATAAATTAATGTATAATGTTAAATTTTAAATGCAAATGTCTGAATTAGTTGACATTTTATTTCTTAAATATGTAGTTATTAACTTTTCCCCCTAAAAAGACCTAGAAATAAGTGACAACCCAGTAGCAATAAATACCTCTAGCCCCCAGATTATTGTTTCTATAATACTATTTCCTCATAAAAGGTTTCCAGGCTCTTTAAAGAAACTCCTAATTCCAGGATATGAAAGTCAAACAAATAAGATCATGTGGAAGGGGCACAGTAGTCAGCTTGAAGGGACCACCAACCAAAGTAACGAATTTTAACATCAACAAGAATGACTGCAGCCCTACCTGGTTTGGCTCAGTGGATAGAGCGTTGGCCTGCGGACTGAAGGGTCCTGGGTTTGATTCCAGTCAAGGGCACATGCCTGGGTTGCGGGCTCAATCCCCAGTAGGCAGCTGATCAATGATTCTCATCAATGATTCTCATCATTGATGTTTCTATCTCTCTATCCCTCCCCCTTCCTCTCTGAAATCAATAAAAATATTTTTAAAAAAAGAATGACTGCAGTGGATTGAAACCCACTGAATTTATAAAATCTATGAGTTCATAGAGATGAGAGAGAGCAAGCAACCAAAAATATAAAACAAAACAAAAATATAATTATTGGCTATCCTTGGAGATACTAGGGCACCAGCTCCTTCCTCTGAAAATTAGTAGTTAATGAAAAATAATTAAGCATTTATTCTACCTGGCCAGTATGGACTATATTTCAGAGTAACCAAATAGTCCTTGTTGATGAGGGGAAGTTCTTCTCTATTAAAGAATCCCAAGAATTCCCCTTCTTAATGTAGATAAAGTAATAGAACTTAAAAACACTCTAGTAAAATAATTGATTCAGGCAATGATCATCAGTAATGTTAATAATATGAGAAGAATTGATGAAAGGGTTTAGGGTGCCACCACCTGAACCCATTGATCAACATAATTAAAAATTGAATAACCAGACATTATGTGCCTCCTACTGTGATATGATGTGAAACATATAGCACCACCTTGAAATATTCTTGCCAAAAGAGTTGATTCTGAATCTAAGTCTTGAGCTTGAACTTTCTAGTTTACAGAAAATGAAAGAGAGGAAGGAGTAAGGAGCAGATAGAAAACAAATGACACCACAAGGAAACAATCAGGAAAGTCCTGAATGAAGTGGAACATACTAAAGGACAATTGGCTGAGTTTCTTTAACATGCCTTTGACTTGATTGTTGACTCACCCTTTATTGTTAGACTGTGAGCTCCTTGAGTACAAAGAACATCCCTAGTCTTCTTCCAAGTTCCTGGCACAAGACAAGTGCCAAATAAATGTTTGTTGAATGAAGGAATGAATGTGAATACAAATATGAATAAATCAGAGTGTCATTATTCTATCATAGGGCTTGGACAGAGATGCTTTAATTCCAGCTTTAGTCAGTAATAACTATTTCTATATTGTTTATTTTATTTCTTAAAATCTTTAAAAGGTATCCTAATGACTTGGCAACTAGTCAAATAATGAATTATACTTTATTAATTGTACTATGTTAGGCACACTATAGATTAATCTTAAAAAGTAAAATTTTACCCCCCAGGAACTTCTATTCTATGTGGCCAGTAAATAATAGATGTAAATATTGAATAAATACTTTTTCTCCCTCTCTCCTCTCAAAAAACACACACAGACATACACACTGTACTGTTTATATTTTATAACTAAAGGCCCAGTGCACAAAATTCATGCACAGGTAGGGTCCCCTAGGCCTGGCCAGCGATCAGGGCTGATCTGTGGGGCGACTGGTGGGACCCCCGCTGACACCCACCTTGGCCGGCCTGGCACTGCCCGCTTGCCAGCCCCGCCCCCCATCACCGCTGCTGGTTGCCTCCCTCTGTGGGGTGACTAGCGGGGCAATCAGGGGCCCCCACTGGCACCTGCCTTGGCTGTCCTGGGGCCTGCGGGCTGGGGGCAGCTCCTGCGTTGAGCATCTGCCCCCTGGTGGTCAGTGTGTGTCATAGTGACGGGTCATTCTGCCATTCAGTCGATTTGCATATTAGGCTTTTATTATATAGAACTAGAGGCCCAGTGCACAAAAATTTGTGCACTCGG